>NC_043011.1:34685758-34690758 GCF_006345805.1 Octopus sinensis | reverse complement strand
TTTTTTTTGATGGCCCGATAACTGAAGAGATGTCGACGTGGATTTCCGCCCTGACATCCGAAACTCGGAGTTTTATCATGGCTACCGAATAATTGTCACATATTATATTTACAGATAAATTCCTCTATTTACATAATATCGATGTCTCTTTCACTCTTTTGTTGTCTTACCATTTCTATCAATACGCCATTTGGTCTCAACTATCCCCCCCTCCTCATCTAACCCCCCTCTCCCCCCTCCTCCCCCGACCCCTACTTCTTCAGTCCTTCATCCTTTCACCCCTACTCCCCTTCCCTTCTTCCCTCTTTCTCCCTCCCTCCTTCCCTCTTCCCTCTGCTCCCTCACTCCCCTTCTCTCTCCCCTCCCCCTCTTTCCTCCTTCCTCCTACCTCCCCTTCCTTCGTCCCCTCCTCTCCTATTTCCCCCTCTCCTCCCCCTTCTCTCCCCCCTTCTCCCTCCCCCTCTTCTCCTCACTACACCACACGACTTTACACATCACATCATATATGATGTGCCATACTAATACATACTAATACGTACTAATACATACTAATACATACACCAACCCTATACATACACACGTCCAGACCCCTCATACGCACTTATACTCTCTCATACACACACACACACACTTATACATACTAATACGTACTAATACATACTAATACATACTAATACATACACCAACCCCATACATACGCCTGTCCAGACCTATCCTAGGGTCATTCAACCCTATTATCAACCCTATTATCTCCCCATATTTCGCTCTCGCGTCTCATGTTTGATCTTTGACTTCTGGCCGAAATCAGATCGCCATGTTGATTCGTTAGTTACTGCACGCATTTTTTTTTTCTCTCCTTCTTTCTGTTTTTTTTTCTCTCTGTGTATCTTTCTGTTGAAGAGCGTAGGCTCGAAACGTTAAAGACTTGTTTTATTTATATTTCCTGAGCGCCATACTAATACAATTGTTTGTTTGTTTTCCACCTGCCTTCGTCTTTTGTCTATTTTCATAAAGCTTCCCGTTATATATATATATATATATATATATATATATATATATATATATATATATATACACATATATATATATATTTGTGTAAATATGTGTGTTTAAGTATATGTTTGAGTCCATGTAGACCGTAAATGGGCATGAGTATGCATGTGTGTGTGTATGTATAGATAACAGATAGATAGATAGATAGATAGATAGATAGATAGATAGACAAACAGACGGGCAGGCTGACAGACAGATAGACGGACAGATAGATAGATTGTTAGACAGATAGCTATGTATATATGTATGTGTGAATTATATAATCACGTAAGTACGCATTTATGTACATATGTATGAGTGAGTGTTAGTGAGTGAGTGTGTGTGTATATGCATATATGTAAACGTTTATGAATATATAACGCAGTTTAGTGACTGCTGCATTCTACAACCTATAGTGACTGACAAAAAGGATATAAGAGATACTTAATACCCAACCAACCAACCAACCCTCTCTCCTTGCCTCTGTCTCTCCCTCTCTATTTGCCTTCCCCCCTCTTTTTATCTCTATCTCCTCTCTCTCTCTTCATGTCTCTTTTTCTTTGTTTTGATTTAACATACAACGCAAATGTTTTAAGAAATCGTGTAATATGTTGTACCGGCTGATTATAATATTCATATTAGAACAACACGAACAAAAGTAATATTAACAACAACAACAACAACGACAACAACAACAACAACAGCACAGCAGCAGCAGCAACAGTAGCAGCAGCAAAAAGAAGAACAGAATATTAATAACAGTAATTTTATTTCTTTTTCGTTTCCATTTATAATAATCATTGTACTTGTTGTACTTTATAGTAAATATTAATATTACACACACACACACATATTCATATACATGCATATACATACATACACACACACATATATACATACATACATACATACATACATACATACATATATATATATAATGTGTGTGTATATATATTCATACCTGCATCTATCTATCTATCTATCTATCTCTCCCTCACCCTCTTCCTCTCTCTCTCTCTTCCTCTCTCTCTCTCTCTATATATATATATATATGTATATATATATACACACATGCACATACACACATACACACACATACATATACACATATCTATGCATAGACAAACATTTACATACATACTCGCATACACACATTCATGTATAAAAACATACATATCTATATAGTATTGTACACTATCATTTTAAGAATATCTACTAAACAGCAACTCCTAAAACAAATTCCTTAACCAAGTTTTCAAAATAGCAACCAACAACATCTAAAGGGTCAAAAGTAAACTCCACAAGTTACAAACGACACCCTTACATACTTACTTAAACTCATTGCTTTCTATGGAATATTGACTTCTTCTCTCCATTGTTCCTGGTTCCAGGCTGCTACTCACAGGTTGGATTTCTGTTTTTACAGATTTTTTTTGTTGATTTTGAATTGTCATCGGTGTTTCCGTATCTTTAACTTTTTCTAGGTAGGGATATTGGTCCTGTGCAAACCTATTATTTTTGCCTCTCAGAAGAAGTGGTTCATATTAGTCTTCTGGCCTCTATCCTCTGACCTGTCCACTACTGGATGCCACATCATGTGTTTATAATCCGCTGGCATTGCTCTCAGTGTCATTGAGGCTCATGGGTCATCACAATAAGGACTGGACTTTGCAATGGAATGTCCCCAGACTTGCTGGACCAACACACCTCATGCAATATCTGGAGAAGAAACACTATATACAACAACACGTTTATATATGTGTATGGTTCCTGCAAACTTGCAAATGATATTAAGCGGTTTCAAATTATGGCACAAAGCCAGGAATTATGGTGGCAGTGGGTAAGTTGATTACATCAGTGCTCAACTTGTACATATATTATGGACCCCAAAGGGACGAAAAGCAAAGTTTTGGATTTTGAACTCAGAATGTAAAGATGAATGAAATGCTGTTAAGCATTTTGCCCAGCATGCTTACAATGTTGCTGGCTTGCCACATTGATGATGCTAATATTAACATAAAGGTGTAAGGCAGCAAGCTTGGCAGAATTGTTAGCATACCAGACAAAATGCTTAGTAACATTTTTTCTGTTTTTACCTTCTGTGTTCAAATTCTTATTTCTTTATTGCCCACAAGGGGCTACACACAGAGGGGACAAACAAAGACAGACAAATGGATTAAGTCGATAATATCGACCCCAGTGTGTAACTGGTACTTATTTAATCAACCTCGAAAGGATGAAAGGCAAAGTCGACCTTGGCGGAATTTGAACTGTAGTGAAGTGTAGCGGCAGACGAAATACCACTAAGCATTTCGCCCAGCATGCTAACGTTTCTGCCAACTTGTCGCCTTATGTGTTCAAATTCTGTTGAGGTTGTCTTTACTTTTCATCCTTTCAGGATCAATAAAATAAGTAGCACCTGAACACAGGGGTCAATGCAATTGACTTATCCCTTCCCCCAATATTGCTATTGTAGAAGACACTTGCCCAAGGTGTCACACAGTGGGACTGAACCTAGAACCATATGGTTAGGAAGCAAGCCTCTTACCATACAGCCATGTCTGTGCCGACAAACATATTTACATATATCCACACAAGGTAGACTAACAGAGCTTTCTTACAAAAACTCGGCTATACTTAAACATAACAGTCTTAATATAGTTCTTTGGCACATAAAAGAAAAATCATTAACATTCACAGAGTTCAGTTGTACTGCAGATACGAACACTTATTCAAAAATCAGTGAGAATGAAGATATTTATGGACAACACAACAGTATTTTTACTTTGATTATGAATTCACATTTTCCTTTACGACTAGAGGTGAGCTGAATCATATTAGTAACTGTTTAAGTGACATCCTTGAAAGGCTGGGGTAGGTTTTTAGACAGAGATGGTGACCTACTAAAATTCTGAATACACCCTGTAATTAAAACAGTTAAGACGAAAAATACATTTCTAAAGTCACACTTGTGTGTGTGTGTGTGAGTTTATCCATATTCCAATTACTCTCTTTTTACTTATTTACTCTTTTACTTGTTTCAGTCATCTGACAGTGGCCATGCTGGAGCACTGCCTTTAGTTGAGCAAATCGACCCCAGGACTTATTCTTTGTAAGCTTAGTACTTATTCTATCAGTGTCTTTTGCCGAACCACAAAGTGATGGGGATGTAAACACACCAGCATCGATTGTCAAGCGATGTTGGGGGGACAAACACAGACACACAAACATATATACACACATCCATATATATATATACATATACATACATATATATACGACAGGCTTCTTTCAGTTTCCCTCTACCAAATCCACTCACAAGGCTTTGGTCGGCCCAAGGCTATAGTAGAAGACACTTGCCCAAGGTGCCATGCAGTGGGACTGAACCTGGAACTATGCGGTTCATAAGCAAGCTACTTACCACACAGCCACTCCTGCGCCTATGGAATTTTTTTTTTTGTCAGAAAATAGTTCTACCCTTGGAGGAAGAATTTAAATAGTGAAAAAAAAAAATACTAACAAATAACTCAACATGCTTGCAGACACACACACACACACACACACACACTACAAACAAGTAATTTATCTTTATGCGTGAGAGTGTTTTTGCATTTGTCCTCTACTACTACTTATAACATAGCAGCTTTGCAAAGGATAACTGACTTAATAAGTACCAGATTTAAGAATAGGTTCTGGGGTTGAATTGTTTCAATATGCCCTTCTAGTTGGTACCACAGTATGGTCGCAGAGTGACTGAGTCAAAATATAAACAATAAATTGTATATATATTTTAGAGATATGATTTACAATGCTTGTTCCTTCTCAAGCCATGCCTGGCCCATGATGGGGCCAGTTTCCTGATTTCATTAGCATATAAGTTCACCATTACCTTCTGCTGGAGCCACGTGAAGCTTAGGTGTATCACCCATAAACACACACATCACCTGGTCTGAGATTCGAACCCATGA
>NC_043011.1:34680758-34683258 GCF_006345805.1 Octopus sinensis | reverse complement strand
TTAATCCAAAAGGGAAACAAAAAAACAACAACAACAGGAACAATTCAGTATTATTATTAATAGGCGCTCAGGAGATGGAAGCAGGAGGTATGACGTTTCTAGCGGAGCTCTTCGTCGGAAACATAAAGAAGGAAGAGAGAGGAAAGAAAGATCCCAGAGCGGGCAACAGGGAAAGAGAAAAAAGACGACTGGTGTTTACGAGTTGCACATGGTGGAAGGCGGATGTTGACGATAACAAGAGCAAAGTGGGTTTTTAAAGGCAAAAGAGTGGAGACAAGGTTGGTAACCCAACAGATGTGTGTGTATGTGTGAGTGTGTGCATGTGCGTGTGTGTTGTGTGTGGTGTGTGAGGCGAGATGAAAAAACAAAAAAATATAGGGTGTGTTTAGTGTGTGCGTCTGTGTGTAGGCGTGTGAGGTAGGGCGAGACTAGTGGTCAGCTAGCAGACAAGAAAAAGAAGGAAGGAGGAAGGAGGTCAGTAGTAAGAAAAAGAAGGAAGGAGGAAGGGAGGGAGGGGAAGGGGTGGGGGCGTATGTAGCGTGCCAGCGTGTGTTGAGTAGTAGTGTGTGTGTGTTCCAGTGTCGTGGTGGTATTAATGAGTAGATTGAATGTGTGTAAGAGTGATGTATATCTATAGGCAAGGTGTGTATATGTGTGCGCGTGTGTGTAACGAAAAAAGGGGGGGGTTAAGGAAAAAGGACTCCAGCTGAGGGGAAGATGGAAGAGTGGTACCGCGGAGACAGGCGTGGGAAAACCCCACGACACGCGACGGTCCCAGGAACGGGCGGGAGGTCTCGTCAGGTCCAAGGGCGAGTGTATGCGACGCGTATGCAACGCGAGCCGTCGTAAGTGCGTATGTGCGCGTGCCTGCGAGTATGCGCGTACGTATGTATGTGTGTGGATGTGTGTGTGTGTCTGTGTGTATGTCTGGGTGGCAGTGTGTGCGATGAATGTATGTGAGTATGTGTGTATGTATGTGTGTGCATAGATGTATGTCCGTGTGTGTGTGTGTATGTGTGTGAGTGTGTATGTATGTACGTGTGGGTGTGGGGAAGTGTGTGTATGTGCATGTGTGTGCGCGTACATACAGGTGTGTGAGTAAGTGTGTGTGTGTGTATGTATGTGTGAGTGTGTATGTATGTGTGTGTCGGATGCATGTATGTGTATGGGTGTATGTATGCGTGTGTGTATGTATGTATGTGTACGTGCGTGTGTGTGTGTGTATGCGTGTAGGTGTGCGCGTGTGCATGCATGGCATGCATGTGCGTATGTGTGTGTGCATGTGTGTGGGTATATATGTATGTGCGTATATTGTGTGTAATGTGCGTACATGTGTGTGTGTGTGTATGCATTGTGTGTATGTAGGTGTGTAGGCGTGGGTGTATAGGTGTATGTATGTAAGTATGTGTGGGTGGTCCGTGTATGTGTGTGTATGTATGTGTGTGTATGTAGGTGTGTGGGCGTGTGTATATGTGTGGTATGTACGTGTGTGGGCGTGTGTATATAGGTGTATGTGTGTATGTCTGGGTGTGTCCGTGCATGTTTGTGTGGTGTGTGTTATGCATGTGTATGTGGGTGTGTGTACGTGTGTAATGTATGTGTGTGTGCGTGTGTATGCGTGCGTGTGTGTATGTGTGTGCGTGTGTATGTGTGTGGGAGTGTAGGTGTGTGTGTGCGTGTGCGTGTTTATGTTGGTGTGTACGTATGTGAGTGTGAGTGTATGGGTGTTTGTCATGCATGTGTGTGCGCGTGCAGGTGAGTGTGTGTGTAAGTATGTGTGTGTGTATGTTTGTGTGAGTGTGTAAGTGTGGTATGTCTTTGTGTATGTATGTGCGTATAGGAGTATGTGGGTATGTGTGTATGTATGTATATGGGTGTATGTATGTATGTGTGTGTGTGTGTGCATGTGTATAAGTATATGTGTGTGTGCGTATGTGTGTATATGTATATGTGTGTGTGTTTATGTATGTGTGTATGTATGTGTGTAGGCGTGTGTGTAGATGTATGTATGTATGGGTGTGTGTCCGTGTGTGTTTTGTGTGTGTGTAGGTAGATGTGTGTGTCTGAATGAGGGTATGGCTGTGTAGGTGTGTGTGTTGTATGAATGTAAGTGTGTGTGTATACAAGTGTAATGTATGTATGTAGGTGTGGTGTGTGTGTGTAGTGTACGTGTGCGTGTGTATGTGTGTGTGTATGCGTGTGAGTGTGAGTGTATGGGTGTATGTCGTGTGTGTGTATGTCTGAAGTAGGTATGTATGTGTATGTATGTATGTGTGTGTGGTGTGCAGGTATGTGTGTGTATTGTGTGTGTGAGTAGGTGTGCGTGTATGTATGTGGGTAGGGATGCATGCGAGTGTGTGGGTATGTATGCATACATACGTACGCGCACATCCGAAGCAAGCCCACACGCACAAAGCGCGCTCACGCACAACACGCACAAGCAGTACAACGCAAGCCCAAGGGGCCGACCAAGCCCCCAGCGCGCGCCAAGGCGCGCGAG
>NC_043011.1:34663258-34675758 GCF_006345805.1 Octopus sinensis | reverse complement strand
CAGCTCGCCGCCCTGAAATACCGCTTAAGCATTTCGCTCGGCGTGCTAACGTTTCTGCCAGCTCGCCGCCCTGAAATACCGCTTAAGCATTTCGCTCGGCGTGCTAACGTTTCTGCCAGCTCGCCGCCCTGAAATACCGCTTAAGCATTTCGCTCGGCGTGCTAACGTTTCTGCCAGCTCGCCGCCCTGAAATACCGCTTAAGCATTTCGCTCGGCGTGCTAACGTTTCTGCCAGCTCGCCGCCCTGAAATACCGCTTAAGCATTTCATCCGGCGTGCTAACGTTTCTGCCAGCTCGCCGCCTTTTTATACACACCTATTAATTATATTACGGCCGTCAGCCGAAGAAGCCACACTTGACTTCAGCTCTGTATTTTGTTTTCGAAACTCGTCAGTTTTTTCCCCGGAAAATAGCGGTGTTTTCCTGTCATTTTCAACCAGGGTGGAGGATAAGGCGTCTTTCCGCTAGGGAGTTTCTTTTTCGTTAAAAGTCCCTCTATTTCTTGTGGGACTTATCAAATTTATTCCATTTTCTATTCCACGAGGAAAAATATTTTAGAATTTTACTCAATGGCAGCAACAAATAGTTTCGGGAAAGTTTCCAACGTCGATGAGAGAGGGATAGAGAGAGAGACAGAGGAGTGTCTTGCCATAAAAATGAGAGCAAATGATAGTTCTTCACCTGTTGACATGACTACTGCTAGACAAGCGAACAAGATGATCGTCTCATTCACAAACAACTGTGACACCACCGCCACGACCACTACGAACAACAACAACAACCACAGCAACAGTAGCAACAAAATAATAACAAGAGCAACAACAGCAGCAGCAGTAAAGCTTTGACGGTAAAGAAAAGTAAACAGCACAGCTACAATATTGTTACGCCGCAATTCAGGACCCTAGGCCTTCCGATTCCACCACGGGGCCCTAAGTCGCGACGACGACGCTCAATAAACCGGAAATGCACCACGGGAAGTGGGGAAGGCGGCGAACGCAGCCAGGAAACAACACAATGACAACAAAAGAAAGAGACACAGCGGAAGTTGCATAATTTAGCAATTTTTTTTTTTTCAAAACAAAATCAAAGCATTCCAAAACAAAGGTTGACAAATCATGTTCAGAGTTCGAAAAACAATCATTTGCATTTAAACATAATTTCAGAGTTCGAAAAAAACAAATCATTCAACATTTGACTCAATACAGTTCGGTCTTTTCAAGACAAATCATTTTACATTTAACACAAATTTCAAAACCAACAGTCTCTTAGAGCTCCAATTTCCCCTCTTTTTTTTTTTTACACGACAGTTCTCAAAAAAGGGCTCCTTCTCCTTTTAAAAACATTTCCAAGTTCTCTTTTTTTCTTCCTTTTCTTTTCTTTTAAAAACAGCCAACAACGCGCCTTTTTCCCTCTTTTCTTTCTCTTTCTTCTTTTTACATCTAAACATCGAAATTAAAAACACAAATAAAAAACATTACCGCAAGTTCCGCGCCTGCAACACTCCCTGAACATCACAAAACTCCCATTATAACAGTCCGGCTTCTTTATGTCTCTCTCTGCCCCTTCACTGTCATCTTTCTTACTACCTCTCGTTGTCATCTCTCACACTCACTGTCTGTCTCTCTCTAGACCACGCCGCCCTTTGTCCAGTGGACGCTCACACTGACCGTCTCTCGCCGACTCCACCATCTCGAACTCACTCTCTTGTCCGCTCCGCTCACACTGACCCTCTCACGGTTTCTCGCTGACTGACCCAACTAACTTAATGCTAGCAGTATTTATAACGTTGTCCCAGCAGTTTTAATTTTTTAAAACTTTCCGTGACCGTGTGGGGACCATAGTTCACTGCCTACGACCATTAATAATCGTGGTCTTTGACAGGACAAAGGAAATATCATTGTCCTGAACAACTGGAGCGCCGGTTCGGTTCCAACTAATGGAACAAGGGGCATAATGTTTTTCTTTGTTCGTTTACTTTTCCTTGCCTCCGTAACAATATAAATGATTTCCTAGGCGGCGAGCTGGCAGAAACGTTAGCACGCCGGGAGAAATGCCTAACAGTATTTCGTCTGCCGCTACGTTCTGAGTTCAAATACCGCCGAGCTCGACTTTGCTTTTCATCCTTTCGGGTTCGATTAAATAAGTACCAGTTACGCACTGGGGTCGATGTAATCGACTTAATCTGTTTGTCTGTCCTTTTTTGTTCTCTCTGTGTTTAGCCCCTTGTGGGTAGTAAAGAAATAGGTATTTCGTCTGCTGTTACGTTCTGAGTTCAAATTCCACCAAGGTCGACTTTGCCTTCCATCCTTTCGGGGTCGATAAATTAAGTATCAGTTGCATACTGGAGTCGATGTAATCGACTGGCTTCCTCTCCCAAAAGTTCGGGCCTTGTGCCTGGAGCAGAAAAGAATAGGTGTGTATAAGGGCGTGATTGTGCCGACAATATTATATGGTGCAGTGACGAGGCGGGTAAGAGAGGCAAAAAGGAGGCAACTAGATGTGTTTGAGATGTTTGAGGACTCTGGTTGGTGTGATATGGATGGACAGAATGAGGAAATAGGACGTGCGAAGGCGAGCAGAAATGAGAGTAAAATTATAACCAAAATAGATTGACGAATCTTGAGGTGGTTTGGCCACATGGAGAGGATGGATGAGGAGTGGATGGTAAGGAGGGTGATGAAGGCAGAAGTAATAGGCAACAGAACCAGAGGCAGACCTCGGTTGGTGTGGATGGATGGAGTGAGGAAAGCTTTGGTGGTTAGAGGTGTTGGAGTGAGAGAGGCAAGAGAGTTTATAAATGAAAGGAAATATTGGAGAGTGTTTGTAGGCTACTCGACCTGAAGAAAATTCTAACTAGGCTCCACCCGCAAGGTCATGCACTGTTTATCTTGATATGAGATCATCATGTCGCATACATATGGTTGTGTTGCATGTGCCTGGTGTACCCTTATCAGATGGGTAGTCATGATGATATATTGGGCTTCGTATAATTGTACCCCAGCGACACTTTGGTGGCATGCATTGCTCTCTCACTCAATAATAATAATAATAGTTTCTCTTATTGGCCACAAGAGCCCAAGACATGGAGGACAAGATCGAAGGACGGGTTACAGCACACAAAACCAAAAACAGGTGGGATTTACATCGATCAAAGGGAGATACTACTACATTAAGGGATGCAGCAGAATATATAATAGAGAAATAAATAATAAAATATAATAATCAGAATCCCCAATAACGAGGCAGTTCACTTAGGGAAATTCGGGGTAAAATCCACAAAAAAATCCCAGATTACTCTGCCATCTCCAAGGCGTGAAGAAATACCCTCTTCCTGTTTCTTCCCTCCTGCTTAGAAAAACATACTCAAAGTTAATCCATTCAGTCTCACCAGTCCAGCCACTTTTGACTACTTTTTCATAAACAAACTAGAAGGCAGCACCTCCCTCTCTAGCCTCACCTTCTTCTCCAAATGATAGTTGAAGAAATTGATGAGGGCTTGGCCAGATACGAAAATGCCTGTCTTCAAACCTTTCAGACGGGTCCACCACTTGGCTTATTTTGCGACAGCCACTAAGCAGAGAAAAATATGCATCCCTTCTCTCCCAAGGGAAGGTGGTGCGTCGATCTTCACTATACAATCGAAAGACAGCTAACTTTGTCTTACACGCGAGAACAGCTGCTCCACGCAATCCCACAACTCTCTAATGCACGGACACTGAATTATTGCATGCAGGACGGTTTCGTCCCACCAGTAAACATCTCGGGCAAAAACTTTTGGAAATTGTCCATGATTTTCGACCCGAAGGTCCTCTGGAAGTGACTACTCAAACTGTTCTCATCAATGCCTAGATTAGGTTCTAGGTCATCATCGCTCATATCTTCAACTAGCTCCCTATAGAAATCTAGGCTTGTTTTCCCGCTAATGGTTTAACGCAGCTGGTACAATGCAGTGAGCTCCTAGCAACATTCTGGATGCCAGACGCCCAACCTTGGTCTGCGTTTGACCCATGACTGCAGCTATGTCAATGAGATGAGCTGCGGAAAGATGTGTCGCACGAAGGACTTCCACACCAGTTCACTCTTATTTTCGTCGCCGTCGTTTCACACCATCGCAGTGATTTAGATATTTCTGTAGGAGCAATAGCCTCAAAGCGTGGCACTGCATTATCAAGGATGGCATCCCAAGACCATTATGGTGTAGGTGTAGACAACAGAGGGATTTTCTGACTAGCGGAACATGACTCTCCCACAAGAATCGGACAAGCAAGCGCTCCAATCTGATTAGAGAGTTTTCTTAGGACAAGATACGACGGCTAGGCGGTAGTAAACCACCGAAGCGATATATGCATTCGCTGCTTCCGCCTGGACTTTCAGAGACAGCTTCCTTCCAACTGAACTCCGAGCACTTTCACCGAACTCTCCGTCTAGCGATGATAATAATAATAATAATAATAATAATAATGATAATAATAATAATAATAATAATATAATAATAATAATAATAATAATAATAATAATAATAATAATAATAATAATAATACCAACAACAACAATAATAATACTAGTAGTAGTTGTAATGATGATGATGATGATGATGATGATGATGATGATGATGATGATTTCTTTATTGACCACAAAGGGTTTACATTAAGAAAAACATTAAAAACGGCTCAGAACAAAACTTTGTGTGTGTTTGTGTGTGTGTTTTGGTGTGAAGGTTTTATGTGTAAATAAGTTTAACAAAAGAAAAATAGAAATACAATTTTAAGTATGAGTATTCCTCAGCAGGAAAAAATCCCATAAAACCACAGATGTCCTGACTTCTGGGGCAGGTACCTTTTCTCAGTTTTTCATCTTCATTTTACAGTCTTATCCCGAGGGCAGGCCCATTCACTCGCACCATGCTCGCCACTCTCATCTACCTTTGAATAAAATGGCTGGAAGGCAACACTTCTCTCTCTACCCTTATTTTCTTCTTCACGTGAAACTCGGAGAATTTGATGAGGGATTGGCCAAAGGCGAAAGTGTTTGTTTTCAGCCCCTTCAATCGCGTCTACTATACAATCTAACCTCTCTCACCATGGCCATCAATCATATAAAAACTGCATGCCCTTCCCGTTTAAAAGATGACGAAGGAATGATCTTCATGACGGATTCAGTTGATAGCCGGATCTGTTCTACAGCTGACAGGTGTATGAGTGTGCGCGCGACAGTTTCGTTACCTAGCACACAACTTGGATATATTTGGCTGACCGCACTTCTATGCCTGTAGAGTTTATTTCAAACCGGTAATTCTCCCCTGTAGCACTGCCAGGCCAGGGATTTCTGGAAGTTATCCATTGGCCTTGGACCGAAATTTCTCTAGAAGAGAGTGGCTAGTTAATTGTTTTCGACGCCCAAGATCTCCCCAAGAACGTTATCGTTTTTACCCACCACTAATCCTCTATAGAACACCAAAGTGGATTTTCTACTATCCCAGCACCCGACTGACTGAAGGCTGTGAGTGCTCGAAGACAGTCAACTTTTCAAACGCTCTCTCTCGGTCTCTGACTGACCCAAGGCTGCAGCTCCTTGAAGACGAGCTGGGAAAACATGCGTCTGGCGAACAGCGAACACACCTCTTCACCGTCAAGGAAGCGCTGGAGATGTCATAGCCTCAGCGCATGACTGTCCACCACGCAGCGGGTGTTGAAAGCAGATGGGTTGCTTGAACATGGGAATGCATCATTTCCACGAGAAGTGAAAGAGTGTACATTTCAGTCCAGTAAAACTGGGTCTGGAACAAAGCATGAAAGTCAGACAGAAGCAGATGACGGATATGATGTATGCGTTAGCCACCTCTGCTCGACCTTTCAGGGATACCTTACTCTTAGCTCATTTTTGGGCGAGAGCAGCAACTTTGCTCGTTACTTTATCCCAGTTTTTTGTCCACCTGGAAATCCGGACCGAACTAGACCCCGAGCAATTTAACCCTAATCTTTTGACAACTTTTCTGGGGGAAAGCTTGTTCCTCTCCACCTTTACTTTCCTTTACAGGCGGAACTTTAAAATGTCAGAAGAGACTTGACCAAAGAGAAAAGTGTTACTTCTCAATCTTTTCAGCTTTGTCTAACACAAATTTTTTTTGCCATAACCATGAAACAGAGAAACACCACCTGCCACATTTTGTTAAAAGTTAACGAGAGGCTGAACTTCAAAATATATTTCTTTATTGCCCACAAGGGGCTAAACATAGAGGGGACAAACAAAGACAGACAAAGGGATTAAGTCAACTACATCGACCCCAGTGCGCAACTGGTACTTTATTTATCGACCCCGAAAGGATGAAAGGCAAAGTCGACCTCGGCGGTGTTTGAACCCAGAACGTAACGACAGACGAAATACTGCTGAGCATTTCGCCCGGCGTGCTAACGCTTCTGCCTGGATTCGCCCTGTACGTGACAACAACTGTTCGACATAATTCTACAAATGATTGGATGCAGCACTATGCACGTATTGGGGTTTTGTCATTTTGCATGCATCTTGGACAGTTCCACCGGCTACTGCTTCCATGCCTGTAGTTCGTCTCAAGCCAGTACTGGCCCTAAGTGGCACTATCAGGCTAGGAATTTCTGGGAGTTATCCACGGTAGACCCTTGTCCAGAAGTCCTCTAGACAAACCAGTTAGTCCTCATCAACACCTAGCGTTTCCTCAAGAACACCCACCATTAGATGAACTTCCTTCAAATGTACTGGTGCACTGACGTCACTGTTTGTATGTTAAGTTGCATTTGGTGCAGTTGCTGTTACTCTTATTTCTTTTGGTGTTTTAGTTGTTGTTGGGTTTGTGTGCTTTCCTGTTATTGTTACTATATATACCAAATAAACTTGCTGCAATGATATTAAATTACACCAAAATGTTTCTCACTAATGTTTTCTCATTTATTATTCAAAAGGTATCTAAGTTGCTGGAGACAGGAAAACAACCGACAAGAATCAGTGGAGGATTTACCTGGAGTATTTACCTGGAGCATTTACCTGGAGGATTTACCTGGAGATGAACAGTAATGATAAAGACACAATGGAGAAAGAAACAACACAGACAATGCGTATTGACAGAAGGCCTATAGACCGTGGATGGGCGTGGGTTGTCTTGACAGGTAAAGTTATAGTTTTTCTTATGGTTCCCAGTTTAATAATAATCTCACTCAGACATACAGATGTTTGTGTATGTTGTACATCTGGTTCAGTAGATGTATGTCTGTGTGTGCGTGCGCTCGCATTTGTGTGAATGTATGTGTGTCAGGGTGTATGTGTATTTATCCCTGTGTATATATGTATTGCATGAGTATATATATGTATTGCATGAGTATATATATATATATATATATATATATATATATATATATACAAATATGTGTATATATGTATGTACATATATGTAAATATATATATAGAGGCGCAATGGCCTAGTGGTTAGGGCAGCGGACTCGCGGTCGCAGGATCGCGGTTTCGATTCTCAGACCGGGCGTTGTGTGTGTTTATTGAGCGAAAACACCTAAAAGCTCTACGAGGCTCCGGCAGGGGGTGGTGATCCCTGCTGTACTCTTTCACCACAATGGCGGTGCCCCAGCATGGCCACAGCTCAAGAGCTGAAACTGGAAAAACAAACAAACAAACAAACAATATATGTAAATATATGTAAATATATACATATATATCTATATACGTATCTGTGTTTTTTCCTCCCACCATCGCTTGACAACCGATGTTAGTGTGTTTACGTCTCGTAACTTAGCGATTCGGTAACAGATACCGATAGAATAAGTACTAGGCTTGCGAAGAATAGGTCCTGTGGTCGATTTGTTCGACAAAAGCGGCGTTCCAGCATGGCCGCAGGCAAATGACTGAAACAAATAAAAGAATAAAATAATATATATATATATATATAATATATATATATATATATATATATACATACATACAAACACGCACACACATACACACACACCACACGCACACACACACAATCTGTTTGGATTCTCCTTCACTTGTCCTTCCCATTAATGCCATTGCTCAACCAATTCTGAACGATCTCGATGTGGGTTCATCTGGGGAGTGGTGCTCCCCCAAACCGAAGAAGAGGCAGTGCAGTTCCAAACCAGGCGGGAAAATTATGACCACTAAATCCATTCCGATCGACCCCACAGGCCGACATAAGTCCGATGGCTATGAAACCACCCTTTCGAAATCCTCCAATGAAGAATCGAATACCGCAGCTCATAGTAGAGAACTTTTTGCCCACTCAAGATCGGCAATAATATATGGCAAAGCTGAATCCACCTGTGATACAGGCATAAACCGCCTAAAAGATGACATTAATTTTGTTTCCATTTTGGTTGGAAAATTGTTCTCTGTGAACGAAAATGTCAGTGTTCTTAAGGTCGCTCGGCTAGGAAGATTCCAAGCGAACCCAACCGCAGATACTAGACCACGCCAATAAGGGTAATCTTTTCTTCTGATCGGGAGGCTTCAGTCTTTCTGAACAGAGCTCAGACGCATGCCTGGGAGGACCCCAATATGGGTTTTCGCGAGGAATACTCACTAAGAGAGAGAATTCGCCGGAGGAACCTGATATCCGAGCTAAAGATGAGGAAACAAATGGGAGAGAAGGGTTTACGAATCCAAGATGGACAGATAATCAAGTCCTACCTCTGGTCCCATGCTGTAGTGCTGACAGGGAAAGTAATGTGAGGGCAAATCGAAGTGAAGTTGATACCCCCATCAACGATGCTATCTCTGATGCCCTTTATTCTGCTTGTTCCCCAACAACCGCCCCTCAGACTTCACAGCTCAGCATCGTCTACACCAACTCGTGCTCCTTATTCCCAAAGTTCAGTGAACTATTTACACTGGCCCTACGCGACTCCCCTGATGTGATAGCTATCACCGAGACTTGGCTGACTCCAGCAGTAAAGGACTCAGAGATCCACCTGCAGGGCTACGTCCTTTTCAGATGTGTCAGAGGAAAAAGGCGAGGTGGGGGTGTTGCTGTGTATGTTAAGTCTGAGCACAAACCGTCCTGCGGTATTCTACCCACAAATGCTCAACCTACAACCAAATTCGATGCCGTCTATTGCAAGCTGAGCCTATCTGAGTTTTGCCTGCCCGTGTTGGCTGTCTACAGGCCGCCTCTAGCCGAACCCCAGGACGATGCTCATCTACTCGAGGCGATAAGATTCGTTTCAGCTTCGCATGACTGCTTGGTACTAGGCGACTTCAACGCTCCCACGATCGATTGGCCCGCATCAATTTGTACAACATCTTCCCGGTTCGGCCAGGCCCTTCTTGACGTGGCTGAAGATTGTTTTCTATCGCAACATGTTGAATATCCGACAAGGCATCGGTCTGGGCAGCAGCCATCTATGCTAGATCTGGTATTCTCCCGCTATCCAAGATCAGTGTCAGACGTATCTGTGTGCGCCCCTCTTGCCAAGAGTGATCATGCGGTCCTGAAGTTCGTCATGCACACAACTTTTTCCACGCCCACGATTACTTCGCTGCCACGTAGAGTCTTCTCTGCAATTAATCTTGAAATTCTAACCGAGGCTTCCGCGCTTCTGGACTGGCGTTCCCTGATGACGTTGTCCTCAGTTGACGAACTATGGTCATCCCTCAAAGCATATGTAATCTGTTTGACTGACCAGGCAGTTCCCGTTGGACTTCCCAAGAGGAAGAAACACAAGCCCTGGGTGATGAAGAAAGTTAAACGAGAACGTCGACTCAGAGATATTGCTTGGGCTGAATTCAAAAATCTGGATTCGACTGCAGCTTTTGAGGTGTACAAAACTCAACGAGACCGAGCCGTGAAAATTGAAAAGAAAGAACGCTTCAGTTATGAATACAAAATCGCGGCAAATGCCAGTAGCAATCCAAAAACCTTCTTTGCCCATGTCCAGCGGAATTCCCGCTTGAACAACCAGATTGCAACGTTGGTAGACTCAACAGGCGTATCGATTGAGGACCCTTATCAACAGAGTCAATTATTTGCCGAGGCTTTTTCAACTATTTTCAAACAAGATGATGGTCGTGAACCCCCTCCATTTGATAGATCGGTACCTCCAATGCTTCGATTGATCATCACGCGGGACCAGGTCAAACGTGTTATTCAAGGCCTCGATGTAAACAAGTGTCACGGCCCTGACGGCATACACCCACGTGTTATCAAAGCGTTGGCTCCGGTCATCTACGAGCCCTTAACACGACTATTCAATATGTCATTGGCGACGGATGTTATACCTGCAGACTGGAGAACAGCGATAATCTGCCCAATTTTCAAGAAAGGGAGCCGCGAAGACCCGCTTAACTACCGACCGGTTTCCCTTACATCAATAATCAGCAAGATGTTCGAAACCATCCTTAAGAAAAGTATGATGCTCCACCCCCTAAGCACAGCCTCGATCACTGATTCCCAACACGGCTTCGTGCCGAAGAGATCATGCTTGACCAACTTACTAGTAATGGAAGAATTGGTGACGCGCATCCTCGATGATAGTGATGCTGTTGACATCGTTTTATTGGACTTTGCGAAAGCTTTTGACTCGGTAAACCACCGCCTACTACTTGTCAAGCTTCAAGCATATAGTTTCCATCCGGATATTGTACGATGGGTTGGTGCCTTCCTCTCAGATCGCTCCTTCCAAGTTCAAGTTAATGGTTCGCGGTCCGACGTCTCCAGTGCGAGCAGTGGCGTGCCTCAAGGTTCAGTGCTTGGGCCCTTGTTGTTCTTAGTCTTCATAAATGACTTGCCCGACGACCTCACGCAACACACCCTTCTATTTGCCGACGATATCAAACTGGTCGCTCCTCGCGGTAGTATAGAGGATCTTCGTCGATGCCTCCACCAAATTTGAAAGTGGTATAACGATTGGGACCTGTGTCTGAACGTGTCAAAGTGCTGTCATCTGCCTGTCGGCTCTACTCCTGCAACTCAACTTGATTTCGAGCCGGGTCGTCTGCTGCTGGAGAGGACCGATCAGGTAAAGGACCTGGGTATCTTGGTGGATTCCTCCTTTTCGCCTTCGGCCCAGTGCGTCCATGCTGCCAACAAAGCGCGCGGAATTCTGTTTTTGATTCGACGGTCATTCGGAATGCTCACAGCAGCCATATTCCTGCCACTCTATGTCACGCTGGTGAGATCCATATTGGAGTATGGGATTCAAGCCTCTTCTCCTTATCTCCTCAAAGACATACAGCACCTCGAAAGAGTCCAGAGGCTGGCTACCCGCATGGTTCATGGTCTCAAAAATTTGTCCTACGAAGAAAGGCTGAGGACGCTCGACCTTTATTCTCTTGAAAAACGCCGCCGCCGTGGTGATCTCATTCTCGCCCACAACATCATAAGCGGGAAGTGTAACCTCTCGAAAGAGCTGTTCTTCACTCCTGCTCCGGAGCGTCGGCTGCGGGGTCATTCCGAAAAGCTCTACCTGCGACGATTTCATCTCAATCGAAGGAGAGGACTTTCTCCGTCCGGGTTGCGGATCCGTGGAACAGGCTGCCAGACGAGATGGTGAAGATGCCGACGACCGCTTTGTTCAAAGCCTCCCTGGACCTCAAGTGGCCTGAACTCTTTACATGAACACCACCCTGTACTTAACTCCATGTCCCCCTACATGGCCTTGCTATTTGCTTTTGAGCCAAATTAACTAACTAACTAACTAACTAACTAACAAGAGGAAATAAAAAAAATTATCCGCACTTTCGCCATAACAAATCTTTATTATTTACTTCTTTATTGCCCACAAAAGGCTTAACATAGAGGGGACGAACAAGGACAGACAAAAGGATTAAGTCGATTACATCGACCCCAGTGCGTAACTGGTACTTAATTTATCGACCCCGAAAGGATGAAAGGTAAAGTCGACCTCGGCGGAATTTGAACTCACAACGTAACGGCAGACGAAATACCTATTTCTTTACTACCCACAAGGGGCTAAACACAGAGAGGACAAACAAGGACAGACAAACGGATTAAGTCGATTATATCGATCCCAGTGCGTAACTGGTACTTAATTAATCGACCCCGAAAGGATGAAAGGCAAAGGGGACCTCGGCGGAATTTGAACTCAGAACGTAACGGCAGACGAAATACCGCTAAGTATTTCGCCGCCCTACATACCTTTATTATTATCACACTGCCAGCTCGCCGCCCTACATATCTTTATTACTGTCACACTGCCTTCTGCACAACAATAAGCACGCATGCACAGAAGGTGGTGTGACAATAATAAAGATATGCTATGGTGAAAGTACGGATAATGTTTGACTTCTCTTATAATTAGAAGAGATGAATTTTTAACTGTATCTTTCCGAGCACATCTTATGCAAATATAAAGACAAAAATTCTAAATTTCGTCAGAAAATTTGAAGAAAAGAATGTAAACTTCGATATTTATAATCAGATGAATAACTATTTACAATCAGATGAATAGATATTTTCTATACAAACAACAGATCCGCCC
>NC_043011.1:34533258-34658258 GCF_006345805.1 Octopus sinensis | reverse complement strand
AGGATTTGCAGCAATGAACCTTCTGGCAAAATTCATCTCATTCAGGACATTCGTCATTTGTGGCTGTACTCTCTGTTCATTAACTTTCATCTTTGATTCTATTTCAAAAGATGTATTCGTAATACCCTTCATCCATTTACTTAATGGTAAGTGATATATTCGGTTAAAGTAATAACAGTTAATTAATCAGGTAATTGTTTGAAATGTCGTAGAATTATAGTATATATATATATATATATATATATATATATATATATTATATATATATATATATGTGTGTGTGTGTGTGTGTTTGTGTGTCTGTGCTTGTCACCCCAACATCACTTGACAACCGATGCTGGTGTGTTTACGTCCCCGTAACTTAGCGGTTCGGCAAAAGAGACCGATAGAATGAGTACTAGGCTTACACAGTCCATTTACTCGACTAAAGGCGGTGCTCCAGCACGGCCACAGTCAAATGACTGAAACAAGTAAAAGACCATATATATATATATATATAATATATATATATATAGATAGATAGATAGATAGATAGATAGATAGATAGATAGATAGATAGATAGATAGATATATATATATACAATAAAAATGGATAATACAGGAGGAACAAAGTTTTACAAATAATGCATCAGCCTAACGCTTTGATGGAAAGAGAAAGAGTCTTGCTGCTTCGGAGGATAGTTCTTCATCAGAAGAAAGAGAAAAGTTTAGAGAGAAATAGGAACAGTTAGAGAGAGAGAGAGAGAAAGGGAGAGGAAATAGGCAACGGCTACCAAGAGGGAAAAACTTTCTGTGGAGTGAGTTAAGAAGGAAGGAAGAAGAAGATGTGTAGATGCAAATATAAGAGTGTATCTGCGCCAAAAAGGCGGGCATAAGGTGATAAAACTGACGCGTGCGGGATTTGAACTCAGAACGCAAAGAGCCAGAAAAAACACCACATCATATTTTGTTCGACACTCTAACAATTCTACCAGCTGGCCGCTTTATTATCATCATTATCGTTTCAAACTTTAGCACAAGGTCAGAAATTTTAGGAGAGAGATTAGTCGATTACATCGACCCCAATGCTCAATGCTCAATCGGTACTTACGTAAAGAACCAGAAGAAATGCCGCTAAGCATCTTGTCTGATGCGGTCACAATTCTGTCAGCTCGTCGTTTTGCCATATTATCATCATAATAACAATATTTGAATGGTACAAGCTGGAAACAGAAGAGCGTCGGACAAAATGCCGTGCTAGTTATGTCCCTTAGATTCTAATTTCAAATCCTGTGGTCATCGACTTTCTTTCCATTCCCAAGTGATAACAAGCACAGACTTAAACCACCGTACTCTCCCTACCTGCATGCTATCAAATATATATATTGAAATTCATTGTACAATGTTTTATTTTGCCAATTTTAAAATTCCTAATTAACTACAACAATAATTTGTCTATTTTTCTTTCTCTCTTTTCCTTGCTCTGATATTAGGTGCGGGACTTGCTTTTATATACGGATCTTGCATCGTTATGCAGAGTACCTACTTTAACCGCTACCTTGGCACAGCAAATGCGATATCTGCTTGTGGTGTTAGCGTCGGACAGTTCACTCTTCCGTATTTACTCAACTATCTTATAGTAACCTACGGAGTCCGCGGAGCTCTTCTTCTGAATGCTGGTATTTTTCTACAATGCCTTGTTTTTGGAGCCCTTCTACGCCCCATCAGTTACTATGACACAACAACACGTTCGAAAGTCACCAGTTCTACCGATGTAGAACTAAATGAAAGAAATACGACTGCTAAAGAGGAAAAACAAACCGAATCGATAAAACTAGAATCAGATGATGACGGAAAAATCTCTCCGTTTTTGACAGACTCAAAAGAAAGAGATAGCTTGAAATCAGTAGGATCAAAAGAGTCGACTATGGACTCACCTTTGTCGTCTCTTGTAACTAAAGAACGAACCGATTTAAAAGACGGTGGCAAAAATGCTTATTCAACCGAAAACTCTTCTGGTACGATGAAGAATCGCAGCGTTGAAACTGATACCAAACCGCTTTTAGTACGAACATTAGTTGGACTTAGAAGAAATTTTCGTAAACTTTTGGAAGCTCCAGATTTTACTCTGTTCAGGGAAAAAAAATTCATCTCAGTATACATTGGAACAATTCTTGGGACTGCAGCTTCCTCCATGCCACAAGCATTTTTCCCAGCTCATGCGGTAGACTTAGACATGTCCTCTGAGGACGGAGTTATTTTTCTTACAGTTGGTGGGGTGGCCGATTTTGTGGGTCGTCTGCTCATGGTTCTCTTAGCTGACCGAAAATTTTTGAACCGAGCTCAACTGCTTGGCGTTACCCTCATCACTCATGGAGTAGCTGCTTGCTTTGTATCATTCTATACCAAATTCTTTCTGTTCGCAATGTATTGCGCTTGCTATGGAATCTCCAGTGGTATATATTTTTCCATCTCGAACACGGTGATGGTGGATTTTATTGGATCTCAAAGAATGTCGGATGCAATCGGCTTGATGATATTAGGCTCAGGAATAATTGGAACAATAAGTTTTCCATTTACAGGTAAGTATTTTATCACTTACTTTTTACTTGTTCTCCACAGTCTCCTCGGTCACTACAAATCAAATTTCCAGAGGGACAAAATTAAGATAAGTCCCATCTAATAAAAGTATTTGCGTTTTAAACTGGTTTGAATCCTACCAAAGCTAATTCTGCCTTTCTCATTTCAAGATATCAACAAAATAGATATCAGTCGATATAATTCCACCTTTTCCTCCACAAGCATATGTTACCATGTACGTGCACAGGAAATCAGTTCTTGTGATTTATTCCTCGTTATGAACTAATAATTTCAATGACCTTCTTCTTTTTTATTTTTAATATATTTTGTGTTATTAACGTTTGTTTTATTTAAATTATTCCACAGGTTACCTTCGTGACGTCACTGGTTCTTACAAGTTTGGATTCATTCTGAACGGTGTCTGCCTTCTCATAAGCGGTGCGTTGTTTCTTGCGTCGACCTTTATAATCGTTTAAGAAACATTGATGGAAGAGCTGTGATTGTTGTCATCAACATGGTCAATATCAGTTGTATCACTATTGACAGATTCCACAACACTGAAGACAGCGGCGGATTGATAGAATAAGTAGAGTACAGGAGAAAATGGTTTCCAGGCGGAACTCTCCTCCCTGTTCTGAGTTCAAATACTGCTATGACTGACTTTGCTTTCCATTCCTAGGGTGTCGGTAAAATAGCAAACAATCAAATCCCGAGATCAACCAAATGGAAATTTCGTGATATTATGCCACTCATAGAAATTAAATTAAGCATCATAATATTCATTATATATATATATATACATATTAGAGGGAAACCACTATGTGGTCACTCTTATGCTAGAAATAGATCCGCTATGGTCTTACCACTAAGAAATGTTCCCAAGAAAAATTTAGCAAAACAACCAAGCGACGGGGACGTAAACACACCAGCATCGGTTGTCAAGCAATGCTAGGGGGACAAACACAGACATACACAGGCACACATACACACACACATACATATACATATACATATATACGACAGGATTCTTTCAGTTTCCGTCTACCAAATCCACTCACAAGGCTTTGGTCGGCCCGGGGCTATAGCAGAAGACACTTGCCCAAGATGCCACGCAGTGGGACTGAACCCGGAACCATGTGGTTGGTGGTTAGCAAGCTACTTATCACACAGCCACTCCTGCGCCTAAATATATATATATATATATATATATAATATATATATATATATATATATATATATATATATACACACAATATATATATATATAATATATATATATATATATATACAATATATTTATATATATATGAATATATATATATACAATATATATTATATATATATAATATATATTATATATATATAAAATATATTATAAATATATAATATATATAATATATATTATATATATTTAATATATATTATAAATATATAATATATTATATATATATATGTGTATATATATATATATAATATATATTATAAATATATAATATATATTATATTATATAATATATATTATACATATATAATATATTATATATATAAAATATATGTATAATATATATTATATATATATATCATGTATATTGTATATATATATATTATCTACCTATATGAAAAAGGAAGAAACTTGGACCCTTTGGCTTTAGTAAGGATTCAATGGGACTAGACGTGCTAGGATCGAGCTGAAAATTGGCAGTGATACTAAATGCGTAGTGAGGATGCGACCCCCGATGGCTAAAATTCGTAAGCTATAAAGATGTGGTTGCTATGGCAAAAAGAGTGATTAAAAAAAAATATTTCTGCATTCAGAAATAGATACGTTGTAAGGGGAACAACTCAGTAGTTTTAATGATTACATTTACATGTAACGACTGTACATATATATGAAGATTAGTTATCTGTTGCGAAATAATATGTACGTGTGCATGCGTGTGTGCATGCGTGCGTGCGTGTGTGCGTGAGTGTGTGCGTGTGTGAGTGTGTATATATATATGTGTGTGTGTGTGCGCGCGCGCGTGCATACAAGCGCGAGAGTTGGCTGTTAATTCAATCGAACATAAAGAAATAAAAAAAGTAGTTAAAAAAGCAATAAATAATTTTAAGAATAATTTCACCAAACCTGATAGTATAAAAGGTAGCAAAGCATGATAAAAGATAATAAGAGTAGAAATTAATATTATTTTTAGCATATAAGGGATCCACTGAGTGGTCTCTTCTCTTGTCTATATATATAAAGCTGAAGTTGTCTGTGTGTGGCAGGTTTGGTAGCCTTCAACTAACACTATCTCCTCCGAGACCCTGCGGCGGAAGTTGACCAAAATTGAGAGTATGATAGAAGAAGGCTTGCTCTTCCTTCCGTAGAAGAAAAGAATCAAATCACACCATGTTAAGACCAAAAATTATTTACATAAAAAAGGTGCTTTTTTTTTCTATTAAAACCCCTATTTTTCACGAGTTTTTGACTGCTGTTCACTTGCAGAGAATAACAAACCACATAATGCAAAATTTTTACTTTTCAAAAATTCCAATTCTAAAGGATCGAAACAAACCTGAGCTACGCCGGGCGATACTGCTAATATATATATATAATGTATATATTATATATATTTGTTATATTTTTTTAATTTTTTATTTTATTTAGTTTCAGCTCACAAGCTGTGGCCATGCTGGGGCACCGCCATTTGGTGTTGCTACATGATTTTACTTCACGAATGCTTTTTAGCAAATGCCATCTGGTGCATGAGAGAGTTCGATGCAGCTGCCCTCATCTACACCTCCTGCCGTGAAGTTGGTTCATCTGGGACACCTGACAAGAAGAGATCCAGTTTCATTTTAAAGACATCTGAATCCACCCCATGCAGGTCTCTTAGGTTCTTCGGGAGGATATTGAAGAGCTGTGGGCCTCGGAAGCCCAGGCTATCACAGTATCTTGTCCTACATCTTGATGGCAAATTTGGAGTCCTTGGTACTATGCAGTGGCGCCCAGTTCTGGCATTTGTGTAACTCTCGATGCCAAAGTTTGGGACAAGTCCTTCTAGGATCTTCCAGATGTATATTATGGCATATCTTTCTCGCCTACGCTCTAAGGAATAGAGTCTCAATCTCTTGAGTCTTTCCCAATAGCTTATATGCTGCACAGAGGCTATCTTCTTCGTGTAGCTTCGTTGGATCGCCTCAAGTTCTGTGATTAACTTGACACTGGATGGTGACCATAGCTGAGAGCAATAGTCAAAGTGGCTTAGGACAAGTGTCCTCCAGAGGACCATCATGGTTTCCTGGTCTCTTGTTCTAAAGGTTCTAAGAATCCATCCGGTCAGCCGCCTACATTTCATTGCCAATTTAGCAATATGCACATGAAAGGTTGCATGTATATATATATATATATAATATATATATAGTGTATATTATATATATACAATATATATATAATATGTATATAATATATATATACAATATATATATATTATATATATATATATATATATATATATATATACATAATATATATATATATATATATATATATATATATATACATATATATATATATATATATATATATATATAATATATATATATATATATAATATATATATCATATATATAATATATATATAATATATTGCTATGAAGGTTCAATCTAAGGACAGTTGGCTGTGACCTACTTATGGGATAAACCCATTGTCCTGTCAGATTCAGGTGGATTGATCGGTTCTAGGTGGACCTGCGACCCCTTTCGGGTGAACTAGAGGTCGTTCTAAACACCCCTTGAAGAAGAGGAAGATAGAGAGAATATTGGCAGTGGAAAGACAGAGTAAGGGATCTGAGAGCTGTCATGAGAGAGTGAGAGCAGCAGCGCCGATAGAGATAGGGACATAGGACCAGGCGGGATAGAGAGAGTATAAGGCTAAGAGACAGATTGAGGGTAGTGATAAAGGACAGTCGGATTTTGGAAGTCAAGGCGGTTGGGATTCAGGAGCTTGGCAAGTTGGAGTTAGTGGTACTGAGAGAGATGAAGTGCAATATGGGACACTGGCTATTCTAATTAGGAATTAAGGTACGTGAATTGTGTATTGATATGTGTAGAAAAAGAAGGACAAGGAATCGAAATGAACAGTGAAAAGAAATGAGACTGTGAAAAGAACATTGTGAATTGAGTAAAGGACTTGTCGATGTGTCGATTATCGAGTTGTGGTATTTATGTTCAGAATTGTGTTGATACATGTTACAAAAGAAAATAGAATAAGAC
This sequence comes from Octopus sinensis, assembly GCF_006345805.1. Lineage (NCBI taxonomy): Eukaryota > Metazoa > Mollusca > Cephalopoda > Octopoda > Octopodidae > Octopus > Octopus sinensis. The sequence goes on along the minus strand of NC_043011.1, from coordinate 34,651,444 downwards.
TTTAAAGAACTGTGAACGTTATTTGTTGATGTGTTTTGAAACAGAACTGTGTCTTCGGACGTGTACCTTTGAAATGCTGATGTACTGACCTGGATGTGTTGTATACCTGTATTGATTTGTTGTTTCCTTTAAATGCTTTAATCTGTTGTATGATGTATTGAGTTGTCACGTGCATGTCCTCCTTTAAATGTATCTGAAATGTATTTGATGTGTAACAATTGATTGTCATATAAACTAGTGTTAAATGTAAGCCAGTTGTGCCTTGCCTCTTTGTGTCTCTCTCGGTTGCCTCTGTGTCTTCTTCTTGCTGCTGCTGCTGTTGTTGTTGTTGTATCTCTCCTCTCTCTGGGTTCCGTGGCGAACTTGCCCGTACGGGCGAGCGGCGACGGGTGATTCCGTAACAATATATTTAATATATATATGTCTATAATATATATATATATATATATATATATATATATATGTATATATATATATATATATATATATATATATATATATATATATAGATAGATAGATAGATAGATAGATAGATAGATAGATAGATAGATAGATAGATAGATAGATAGATAGATAGATAGATAGATAGATAGATAGATAATATACATATTATATTATATATAAATAGATGAGTGTATTTTTCCCTTGTTAACAATTAACACGGAAAAAATAGATAAATAGTTACCTGGGTAGTAAAGAATCACACAAGCAAAGAGGTTGTAACTCCTTGTTTTTAAAGGTAGAAACTTCGGGTTTACGTGGAATTTTTTGTATAATATATAAATAAATAAATGGAGTTTACCGCAAGTATAATTCAAATACTTTTATTTCCGACACATATTTCGAAGATTTCACTGATATTATTCCAAAGGAATAAGTGGTGTAAAACAATGTAATCGTCTCTTCAGGGAAGTGAAGAGATGAAACATTTTGATGTTTGCCTCTAGCGAAGGTCTTCAACAACTGGAAAATACCTCATTTTTAGGAATGGATGGTACATTCAAATCATCACCAAGTGCATGGTATCAGCTTTTCATCATTCATGCTATCATAAATGGTAGTACTTATCCTCGAGCTTTCATTCTACTGCCGGACAAAACACAAGCAACATATGACAAAATTTCTTGAAATAAAAAAAAAAATTGCGGACCAATATTAAGCCGCGTCAAGTATTGATTGACTTTGAACTGGCAATTTGTAACAGCTGTGACCATAATTTTACTGGAAGCACCAGCGTAGGTTACTCTTTTACTCTTTTACTTGTTTCAGCCATCCGGCTGAGGCCATGCTGGGGCACCGCCCTTGTTGCTACCCTCTCTAAGTCCAGTTTGCCGTGGCTGGCCACTGATCTAAGAGAGAGTTTGTAGCTGCTGCCCTTAGGTTACCTTCGTACCTTGCAGTGGGTTCATCTGGGATCCCGGAAAGCAGCTTGTCTAGATGTTTTTTGAAAATGTCCACATCCGCATCATGTAGATCTCTTAGTTTTCTTGGCAGTTTGTTGAACAGCTGAGGGCCCCTGAACCCCAGGCTATTACAGTATCTGCTCCTTACCCTGGATGTGGAAGACGGGACCTTTGGCACCACACAGTGACGTCCTGTACGGGGATTGGAACAGCTCTCAATTCCAAAATTTGGTGCTAGTCCCTCCAGGATTTTCCATATGTATATCACTGCATATCTCTCTCGTCTTCGTTCCAAGGAGTACAAATTGAGTTCCCTAAGCCTCTCCCAATAGTTCTTTTCTTTCATGGTGGAAATCCTCTTGGTGAAATGTCTTTGGATTGTCTCAAGCTCTGTGGTTAGTTTGACACTATGCGGTGACCACAGTTGGGAGCAGTAGTCCAGGCGGCTTAGGACAAATGTCCTCCATAGTGTCAACATGGTCTCGCAGTCTCTTGTCCGGAATGTCCTCAGGATCCAGCCAGTGAGTCGTCTGCACATTGTCGCCACCTTCGCGATGTGTGAAGAAAAGATGCATCGTCACTCATGTCTATCCCCAGGTCCCGTATTGATTTCGATACTGGGATTTCGATCCCTCCTGGACCAGTATAGTTGTGTTGTAATGTATATGTGTTTACAGCTTGATATTGTAAGGCTTGAAATTTACCAGCATTAAATTGCATGTTGTTGTCTTCAGCCCATTTGTATATGGCATCCAGATCTTGTTGTAAAAGGTCAGCATCAGCTGGGTTTTGATTGCCTGTGCTACCTTTGTGTCATCAGCATAGCTAGTGAGGGATGTTGTTTGTGCTACCAAGGGCATGTCAGAGAGCGCCACCAAAAACAGCAAGGGTCCCAAGACTGTGCCCTGTGGCACCCCGCTTGCTATTGGTGTCTTTCCCGAGAGGGCTCCATTGGCTGCAACCATCTGGCTTCTGTCCTTCAGGAAGTCATGTATCCACTCACCTACTTTTCCTGTTATGCCGAGTCTGAGTAATTTGTGACATATCACTCTGTGGTCGACTTTGTCAAAGGCCTTCGCAAAGTCGAGATATACCACATCCACCTGTGAGCGATCCAGTAGTTGTTTCAGTACCCAGTCGTAGTGTTGTAACAGCTGCGTAAGGCAGCTTCTTCCTGGGCGAAAGCCATGCTGTGTGTCAGTGAGACGGTTAGTTTCTTCGAGGAACGTGATCAGTTTTTTTCTGATGATTCGTTCCATGACCTTACTTATGTGTGACGTCAGGGAGACTGGCCTGTAGTTTTTGGCCTCTGCTCTACTCCCTCCTTTGTGGATAGGGCATATGGTGCCTTCTTTTAGCGCCCTGGGCAGTTTACCGTTAGCCAAGGAACCACTGAAGAGCTTCTTCAGTGGTCCCGCTAGGGCATGCCTGCATGTTTTTAGGAGGACTGCTGGGAATCCATCTGGTCCAGCAGCTGAGTTTATTCTCATTTCTTCTATGGCAGATATTACATCCCTCTCTGTTATGTCTATGTGGTCGATGGTTGTTGTTTGGTTTTGGAGTGTTGTGGCATCAAAGAAAACTTCTGGGTTTGTGATTTGCATGTGCCCCAGAGGGTTGTTTATTTAATTTTTGCCAGACAGTTTATAGGATGTTATGCCAACTCGGGTATAAACTTCAATATTGTACTGATGCTTCTTCTGCCACTAAAATAAAAATGTTCTGCGCACTGGCATTTTTACCACCAGAAGAAGTAATTGATACTTATGAAGATCTCTGTGAGGACGAATCAATTCCAATAGATTTTATAAGCTATTTCGAGCTGACATACATTGGACCAAAGAGAGGAAGACGTGGCAGACGAGAAGAGCCCTTGTATCCAGTGAATTTTTGGAATGATTACAGTCGAGTAATTCAGGAATTGCCTCGGACGAGCAATGCTCTTGAGGGGTTTCACCCACAATTGCTCACATCAATAACCAGTAAGCACCGAAACATCTGGAAGCTTATTGATGCTCTTTGAAACGAAGAATCTCTTACACAGACCAAAATAATTCATGCACAAAGAAGAGATAATCATCAGAAAAAGAGAAAATACCAGACAATAGATACGCGGATAAAAAACCATGTACAATCTTATGATAGGTAACGATAAATTAACTTTCCTAAAGGCAATTACTCATTCATTAAATTCTTCGGTTTAATTTTCAGGGACAGAATGTTCTCAGGCCTATTTTCCTATTTTTTTGTTTAATATGTTTGATAAAAGGAAATATCATATATGTATGTTTTGATGGTTTAAACGTGAGTTACCGATATTTTTCTGCTGGTTTATACATGTGATTTTTGTATTTTTTATTAATAAAATTATTATTCTATTTTGTTTTTTATTTATACTGATTTAATTAAATCAATGGGCCAGTCAATTAGATTGACGCCAGTACGCAACTGGTACTTAATTTATCAACCCCGAGAGGATGAAAGGCAAAGTCGCCTTCGGTGGAATTTGAACTCAGAAAGTAAAGATAGACGAAATACCGCTAAGTATTTCGCCCGGCGTGCTAACGTTTCTTATTTCTTTACTGCCCACAAGGGGCTACACACAGAGGGGAAAACCAAGGACAGAAAACGGACTAAGCCGATTACGCACTGGTGCGTAACTGGTACTTATTTAATCGACCCCGAAAGGATGAAAGGCAAAGTCGACTTCGGCGGAATTTGAACTCAGAACGTAGCGACGAGCAAAATATCACTAAGCATTTTGCCCGGCGTGCTAACGATTCTTATTTCTTTATTGCCTTCAAGGGGCTAAACATAGAGGGGACAAACAAGAACAGACATAGGGATTAAGTCGATTACATCGATCCCAGTGCGTAACTGGTACTTAATTTATCGGCCCCGAAAGGATGAAAGGCAAAGTTGACCTCGGCGGAATTTGAACTCACAACGTAACGAAATACCGGCAGACGAAATACCGCTAGGCATTTCGCCCGGCGTGCTAACGATTCTGCCAGCTCACAGCTCTTGAAAATAATAAAACGTCTCACAGTTCTTGAAAATTATAAAACATCTCACAGTTCTTGAAAATAATAAAACGTAAAGGTCATGGGTCTTAGAAATAAAGGAAGACTTGAGCTGATAATGCATTTCGACTACAAATAAGGTGATGATCTTGGGTGGAACAGTTCTCATTTTAGGGGCACTTGATCTTGGCTGACATAGAGCAAATATTCAGTGTTAATTGCTAAACGGCGTGTTCTGAATTTGTTGTTAAGGTTTTAAATGTAATTGTTAAATACATTTTCATGAAACGTAAAAGTGGGAAATTGTCAGAGATTAGACGTAGGTGGCAACTATGTGACGCATATGTCATTACCAAACGGTTTTATCAGCAGTAAGTGAAATAAAATATCATTAAAGATAAAATCTATCGCTTTCGTTTCAAATATACATACATAGATACATACATCCATATTTAGGCAAATATATATACATATATACATATACATACTTACATACATGCATACATTTGCACATACACAGATATAAGCATACGCAAATACAAATCTTCGTACAGATAAAGCACATATTGAAATAACTGTTCTCACTTCACACAGATAACCTCTACCTATACATCCCACTACACACACACACACATACACACACATTAGGGAATACAAGCTTTTCTAAATGGGTTTGCACTTATATTTGTGCGCTTTCCATACTACAGATATCATATATAGTAAACAAACGACATTAAATATCTCTGTTTTGCAAATAGACGCAGCTTATTCATTATAAATACATACATATGATGTGTTTGCGAGCACACACACATATATTATAGGAAGACCCATATAGAGAGATGGAGCGGATGGACCGCAAATGTCCATCAGGTAAAGAAAATGATCACATATGCCCTAGGAGCTAGTATAAGAGTTACCCTAAAAGGCCACACGTTTAAGTTTAACAACAAAATATATGCCCAGGACGAGGGGGCAGCCATCGGCGTTAGTATCGCCGGTGACGTGGCCAAACTTTTAATGGTATGGTGGGACAGAAGGCTTAAGGAACGTCTAACACAGAACTCCATTCTCGTGAACATGTACTCTCGCTATGTTGATGATATCAACATAGTGGTAAAGGCACCCCCACAAGAGAGTACTCTTGAAATAGAAATAGAAACTAATACTATGGAGAGCATTCAGCAAATAGCTAACTCCATCCACCAGAGTATTAAGGTCACAATAGACTATCCTAACCATAGACTACCAGTACTAGACACAGAACTCTGGCTAGAAACTGAAAATAATAAAACCCGAATCCTTCATTCGTACTATGCCAAACCTATGGCCTCCAAATACTTGATCCACCGGAACTCAGCTATCGCGGACAATGCCAAATTCAATATTTTGATGGCAGACCTCGTCAGAATAATGCGAAATGTGTCCCGCATGTGCGAGCCTACAGAGTTAAAGAGACACATACAACATTTCGTTCACCGCATGCAGTTCCCAGGTTACAATCATAAAGAAAGGATCAGAGTATTCAAAGGAGCCAAGAAGAAATTTGATACTATCTTATGTAATGATAGGAATGGGATTTGCCCACTCTATAGGAGCAAGTCATGGGACACTATTGAAAGAACAAAGAAGAAAATAGGGAAGGCCAACTCTTGGTATGATAGCCACAAATACCAGAGTGTCATGTTCGTCGACACCACCCCTAGAGATGAACTGGCGTACCGCTTTAGAAGGGCCCTAGACAAACTTAAGCTAAGGATTAAGGTTGTTGAAAGGCCAGGCAACCTTATCAAATCCATAATCGGTAGAACCTACCCTTTTAGTAGAACCCCTGTACGTATAGGAACTGTACTGTGTGTAGATTTAACCCACAAACAAACTGTAAAGCCAGAAATGTAGTCTATAGTATAAGATGTATAGAGGGACGATGCAGTAATAAGACAACGACATATGTAGGGGAAACGGCGCGGAGCATAGGAGAACAGGTAAATGTCCATTGGAGAGAACTCAAGGAAGGAAAGAGCTCATCGGTTCTGTACCAACACGCCGAGCAGGAACATGGGGGATCAATCAACAACATAGAAGTTAAAATCTTGTCCACACATAGAACAGACGCAACAATCAGACAAATTACGGAAGCTACACACATAATAGAAGATAAACCTAGCCTGACTAGGAAACTGGAATGGAACACTAGCACACACCGCAGCATATGACAGAAGATTCCCATAAACTGGTAACAATATAAACAAAACTAAAAAAATAAATAAAATACACAGATAAATAAACAAATGAAAGTAAATAACTATATACATTTTATTATTATTATTATTATTATTATTATTATTATTATTATTATTATTATTATTATTATTATTATTATTATTATACATAATAATAATAATAATAATAATAATAATAATAATAATAATAATAATAATAAGTAGGTGCAAACACATGAACTAAATAAAAATAAACAAAAACAAATTACAGAAACGTATATAAACAGGAGATACAAATATTACAGGCAATCCTCCCCACACACACACTAACTAAACATAGACACACATAGAGGTATACGCATGCGCAAATGAAGTCACATACAATAGGAATACAAAATACAAAATGGCTGACCCTCAAAAAGGAGAGACACACAAATAAGAAAGAAGAAAGCAAAGGATCACTGATGAGGTCATAGGAGTGTGACGAAAGAACTCTGGCCGAAATAAGATTAAGATTAATGTAAAAATAAATAACGCTGAAGCAAAGTAACACCAAATATATAGTGCGTGTGTTTTTATTGGCTAAACTGGCAAAATGACCATTCCTAAATACAACAATATATATATATATATATATCACGTGATCACGTGACCGACCAGACCATCAGATGTTGCTACATATCGCTGGTCACAATGCGTTCGCATTGTTTTTAGCCTTCGAATGACGCCATCCCGCTGGCTAAGCGAGCAGGCTAACAGAAGAAAGAGTGGTGAAAGAGTACAGCAGGGATCACCACCCCCTGCCGGAGCCTCGTGGAGCTTTTAGGTGTTTTTGCTCAATAAACACACACAACGCCCGGTCTGGGAATCGAAACCACGATCCTACGACCGCGAGTCCGCTGCCCTAACCACTGGGCCATTGCGCCTCCACACACACACAGACACACAGACACACACACACACACACACACATATATATATATATATATATATATATATATATACATATTATATACATATATATAAATATATATACATATGCATATATACATATATATACATGCATATATACATATATATATATATATATACATATATATATACATATACATATACATATATACATATATACATGCATATATATATCTAAATACACACACACACACATATATATATACATAAACATATATATACATATATATATAATATATACACACATATATATATATATAAACACACATATGTATACACACACACACACACACATATATATATTTACATATACAAATATTCTATAATTATAAACATAATTATAAGTAGGGGTCAGCTAATTGCCTCACCACATACAGAATTTAGAAATAGGAGTTAAAAATCTCCACGACAGTAACACACTTTTTTTACGAAGGCCTATTTCTACATTCGGTATGTGGAGAGGCAATTAGCTAACCTCTAATTCTAATTATGTTTATAATTATAGAATATTTGTATAATTTTACCTATAAGGGTTATTTTAACGTACCGAGCTACATACTCTCTCTTTACTCTCTTTTACTTGTTTCAGTCATTTGACTGCGGCCATGCTGGAGCACCGCCTTTAGTCGAGCAAATCAACCCCAGGACTTATTCTTTGTAAGCCTAGTATTTATTCTATCGGGCTCTTACCGCTAAGTTACGGAGACGTAAACATACCGCCATCGGTTGTCAAGCGATGTTTGGGGGACAAACACAGACACACAAATCAACCCCAGGACTTATTCTTCGTAAGCCTAGTATTTATTCTATCGGGCTCTAACCGCTAGGTTACGGAGACGTAAACATACCGCCATCGGTTGTCAAGCGATGTTTGGGGGACAAACACAGACACACGAACACATATACGCACACACATATATATATATACACATATGTACACATCGGACGGGCTTCTTTCAGTTTCCGTCTACAAAATAACTACTCACAAGGCTTTGTTCGGCCCGAGGCTATAGTAGAAGATACTTGCCCAAGATGCCACGCAGTGGGAATGATCCCGGAACTATGTGGTTGGTAGGCAAGCTACTTACCACACAGCCACTCCTGCGCTTTACTTGGTAAAATTATTAATTAATTGATTGGTGTTAGTTTCAGCCATAATCGTGTTAGCGAGATCCCACGTGGTATAGATGTATATTTTCAATTCGTTCAGGATAGCACGACGTTGGATAGTAAAAGGTGTTTCTCTTACCAATTGTTGGAGAAATAAACCAGTTGCCGATTTAGGTTGTAGAAGTCAGCATATTTCTAGAGGAAGGCGTTCAAAACAGACTTTTAAAACGGTCCTCTACACCTACACGTCCGATCATGTATGTATGTATGTATGTATGTATGTATGTATGTATGTATGTATGTATGTATGTATGTACGTACGTATGCATAGTTTGAGTTTTGCATTTTCTTCCCAGATTTTTCTGCTTTAAATAGCGAAGATTTCCATTGTGCATATAATAATTCAAAATTTATTTTTTGACCCACCCCGTCTTTACTGACAACATATGATAAATCTATGAGGAATAGACAAATATTCTAAGATCTCTTTCGATGCTATCGAGGAGGAAAGTGGCCCAGCGAAGGTCTGCAATCAGATAGACCTGTACTAACTACACTGACTTAGGAGTTACTTCACAGGCATTAGAAGAGGATTATATACTTTTCTATTCTAGGCACAAGGCCCGAAATTTTGGGGCAAGGGGCCAATCGATTAGATCTACCCCAGTACGCAACTGGTACTTAATTTATCGACCCGAAAGGTTGAAAGGCAAAGTCGACCTCGGTTGAATTTGAACTCAGAACGTAAAGACAGACGAAATACTGCCAAGAATTTCGCCTGGCGTGCTAACGTTTCTTATTTCTTTATTGCCCGCAAGAGGCTACACACAGAGGGGACAAACATGGACAGATAAATGGATTAAGTCGATTATATTGACCCTGGTGCGTAACTGGTACTTATTTAATCGACCTCGAAAGGATGTAAGGCCAAGTTGGACTCAGCGGAATTTGAACTCAGAACGCAGCGGTAGACGAAATACCGCTAAGCATTTCGCCCGGCGTGCTAACGTTTCTGCCATCTCTCCGCCTTCGAAGAGGATTGTATCGAGATGATGGATCTCTGATATTGCACAACTGAAACCTATAAACAACGGATAGGTGGAAGGAAAAACCTGCACTCTTTCGTCAAGAGTGCAGGTTTTTACAGCGGAAACCAACCTCACCCACGCTTACTTCCTAGATGTCACTCAAACTCAAATGTCTCCAGATTTTCAACTCTACAAATCTAATGAATCCTTACAATATATTCAGAAGTATACAAATCAGCCTAAGAAATTCTTGAAGGAATTAGAAATATATCCATTCTGCTTTCGTACTTATTTGCTAATGAACAAATCTGTAAGGGCTTTTTGTTCAGAATACTTTAACATCCTATACTTTAAGGATAAGTTAACAACCATAGACACTCCATCTAGCACCCTAAATTGCAGTAAGCGATTAAATAGTTGCTAGTATAACCCACTATTGTACATAGTAGTAGTAATTGCAGTTGGGAAAATCTTCGTCACATCTATTAGAAAACTATTTACTATACAATGCAGATGGTAATAAATTTTTAGCATAAAAATTATAAAAATCTCCTAAGCTCATATTGGCAAACATGGGTCGAAACATTGCCAGTATCGTAGTGATGATGACATCATGTCTGCAATTGATGACTTTTTTGAGTTGATGACTTTTTTGAATAGGATGAAAGTTTCCCCACCAGTGGGATCCAAGCACCGTAACACCGCTAGAAGAAATGTGTGGACCGGAAGGGGTACTATGTTGAAAAATATACCTCATTTGATCACATTCCATGAGAGCATGAACTTTTCGTTCGACCCTCGTACATTTGTACTTGATACAAAGGAAAATTAAACAATACGCCATATCCCATTCACACTTCAATAAGTTTTGTGTTTTAGTAAATTTTGCATTATTTGTATGTTAGTGAAACATCAATGAAACAAGTAGAGAGGTTTAAGTATCTCGAAGCTGTACTCACGAGTGATAAGAAGCAGGAGGCTGAACTGGTTGTTAGAATTAGAATTGGAGGTACTGAAACGGTATTGCACCAACTTCAGCATTCGATCTTTAAGAATAAGAGAAGTTGGTAAAAGAAAGCCGAACTCGCTATCTTCAATTTGATTTTTGTATCTATCTTCACTTATGGTCATGAATATTGAGTAAAGAGCGAAGCAGTACGATCGCGTTTACAAGAGGCCGAAATGTCGTTCCTTCGAATAATCTCTGGAGTAACGTTACTCGATAGAGTGAGTAGTTCGCAGATCAAGGAGTTTATCCAAAGCTGAGTCGCTGTTTCTCTGCATTGAGAGATCACAGCTCCGGTAAAATGGACATGTGATTAGAATGTCGCAGGAAAGAATCACAAGGCGGATTCTTCATGTCGAGGTAACCGGCAGGTGACCTAGGGGTAGATCATGAACGTGATGGTTGGATAATATTCCCTACTGGGAATCCAACCGGAAATTCTAATGATGGTTGTTCCTATGAAGAAGATGCCTCCCAAAGAGTCTGGGCGGAGAAGATGGATGGATGGATGGCTTTCTTCTCTCGGTCTAATCTTTAAAACATTGTGTATCTTCAACCCTTTGCCCGTTCCCTGGTTAAATGTGATGCAAAGTTTCTCTGGTATCTATACATCATATGTGACACACGACTCAGATTTTTTTCAACCACTAGAGTAACTTGGGATATATGAAATGAAAGCATTACCTTACTGAGAGCGTATGAAATAAGGGTAAACTGAAAACAAACAAGGCTGTTTAGGACAAATTTATAAAGATGCTTTGGACAGCAATTGGTTAATTACAATAACAAGCATCTTTATCTATCTATCTAGCTAGTTGGCTAACAAATTAGGTAACTAGCTAACTAATAATATCAAACTCAACTTGAGAACTTAGCGAAATCTTTATAGCTTACGTCCAAATCCTTGGAATTAAGTCAGGTGTATGTACACATATTTCAACATTATCTACAGATTACATTTTATACTTTTTTATTATTTTTTTGGTTTATTTTGTTTTTATGTCCCCTTTAACATCCTTATTTTCTCAGTTCTATGAGAATAGTACAGATGTCACTCAAAATTACTATATAAAGGGCCTTATATCCTGCTTTTGACAAACCACATCTTGTGCACATTTCAGTAAGTTTTGTTCCCGGTATATTTGGATGAATTTTCTCCTAATTTCCTTACTCGACCTCAACTTTTGAACTTCGTGTCTGCTTAAATACTCTAACAAGAATCCTTTCTTCTTTTCTATCTATCTATCTATCTATCTATCTATCTATCTATCTATCTATCTATCTATCTATCTATCTATCTATCTATCTATCTTATTTCTTTACTGCCCACAAGGAACAAGAAACAGAGGGGACAAACCAGGACAAACAAACGGTTTAAATCGATTATAACTGGTACTTATTTAATCGACCCCGAAAGGATGTAAGGCAAAGTCGACCTCGGCGGAATTTGAACTCGGAACGTAGCGGCAGACGAAATACCTATTTCTTTACTGCCCACAAGGGGCTAAACACAGAGCGAACAAACAAAGACAGACGAACGGATTAAGTCGATTACATCGACTCCAGTGCGTAACTGGTACTTAATTTATCGACCCCGAAAGGATGAAAGACAAAGTCGACCTCGGCGGAATTTGAACTCAGAACGTAATGGCAGACGAAATACGGCTACGCATTTCGACCGGCGTGCTTAACGTTTCTGCCAGCTCGCCGCCTTTCTTTGATCCTTCTGCAGGTTCATCTACGGAAACCTTGTTACGACTTTTACTTCCTCTAAGCGATCGGGTTCGGTCGTCTTCTCCGGGCAATCTATCTATCTATCTATCTATCTATCTATCTATCTATCTATCTATCTATCTATCTATCTATCTATCTATCTATCTATCTGTCTACATACATAAACACACACAACAAGCATCTACCTCTCTCTCTCTATCGCTATCTAGCCATCCATCCATCCATCCATCCATCTATCTATCTATCTATCTATCTATCTATCTATCTATCTATCTATCTATCTATCTATCTATCTATATATTTGTCTGTCTGTCGTTTATTTTTATTTTTCAGACATGAAGGTCGTCCTTTTGTTTTTAGTATTGCTTCCCATCGTCTTCGCTGCCAGCCTCTATGATGAGGAGGTCGACAAAAGACTTTCAAGTAAGTAAAAACAGAACTGTATAAAGACTCTTTGTGCATTAGAATGAGAGATATGATTGTATGATATTATTGTTGTTTAACCCCAGGTCAACACTCAAAGCGATTACCTTTCCTTCAGAATCATGTAATCCAATGTCTTCTGCGCTTCTTAAGATTACGGATTCTTCATTTTTTTTCGCTCTTTTTCCCAATTTGTCCCAAAACGGTGCTCATCTGCCATTTTTACTCAAACATCTCTTTTTTGATCTTGTAACAGTCACTAACGCCCTCTGAGCAGTTCCAACATAACGTTAAATATATAATGAATTTTTATGGATGGCTGTGTGGTAAAAAGTTTGTCTCCCAAACATGTGGTTTCAGGTTCAATCTCAATGCGTGACTCCTTGGTTTAGTTTCTTTTACTATACTCCCGGGCCGGGCAAAGCGTTGTGAGGGGATCTGGTAAAGGGAAACTACGTTGAAATCCGTCGTACACATACACACACATACACACACACACACACGCACATACTCACACATATGTGTGTGTGTGTGTTTTACGCCTTTGTGTCTTGCATCTGTCTCCCCACTGCTTGACAATCTGTGTTGGTTTGTTTACGTCCACGTAACTTAGCAGTTCGGTAAAATAGATCGATAGAATAAGTGCCACATTTTAAAATATGTGATTGGAGTCGATTTGTTCGGTTAAATATCCGAAGCATGGTCGTAATCCAATGACCGAAGCGAGTAAAAGGTAAAAGATAAAAAGCCTCTAAAATGCCGGTTGAGGACTGCATAGAAAGGAAGGCTGCGTGGGTGGTTAGAGCGGCTCTGCAGTAGTAGGTGCTTAGTGCCCGTGATGGGGGCTTTGTTGTGCATGGGCACTCGCACGTGACGGCGTGTGTGGAACCATTGCCTTTCATCTGTTACTTTTTACCAGTTTTGGCCAACGGACTGCGCCCATGCTGGGGTACCGCCTGAAAAGGTTTAGTCGAACAACTCAGACCCCGGTAATTATTTTTTTAAAGTTTGGAACTTATTCTAGCGGCTCCTTTTGCCGAACCACTAGGTTACGGGGAAATAAAGAAGCCAACACCAGTTTCAGGTGGTAGCTGGAACAAACAGGCACAAAACCACACACACACATACATACTTGCATACACACACACACACACACACACACACACACACACACACACACACACACACACACATACACACACACACACACACACATATATATATATTTATTTATATATATATATATATATATAACGGGAAGCTTTATGAAAATAGACAAAAAGACGAAGGCAGGTTTACGGAAATAAACAAAAGACGAAGGCAGGTGGAATACAAACAAACAATTGTATTAGTATGGCGCTCAGGAAATATAAATAAAACAAGTCTTTAACGTTTCGAGCCTACGCTCTTCAACAGAAAGATACACAGAGAAAAAACACAGAAAGAAGGAGAGAGAAAAAAAATGCGTGCAGAGGCTAGCGAATCAACATGGCGATATATACATACACACACACACACACACATATATATAAACATATTCGTCACTGATTTACTATATTCATTTGCCGAAATAGTTCACAGACACCATGCTGCATCCCACGATTTCAGTGAATCCTGGCTCGGGTGATTACATACTATTTAATCCATATCTGGGGGCCTGACGGGTGCTACTACTTCGGGTGAGAATAGATCTGGGAACAATGGTGAGTAAAAGGTAGTTCTACAGTCCTCAGAACCCTGGAACTCCCGAACTAGGGGCCCACTACCGGATGCAGTTTAAAGCCATTTCCTGTGTATAGCTGAACGTTACAAACACTATTAAAAGGGGCTGCATTTTTAGAAATCGCTATAAACGTTGTTAAAGGCAATGGGTTTTTATTTATCTGTTTTTCTATCTATTTTATACGATTAGTCCCAAACAGGGTTTGAAGCCACTGTGGCTTAAGGGACTACAAAGAAAAAGTAAAGAAGGAACCTATATATTCAAAAGATGCTGATTGATAGAAAGCTTAAAGAACTGAATGTTATAGTTGAGAAGAAGAAAACAAGACGTGGGTGGTTAGCTCTAGAGAGCAGCAGTTCTGGGAATGAGGATAGAATAAAAGCACTTATGACCAACTCAACAGAGAAATAATGCACCTGAGAAGAGAAGTAGATATCACATTTAAAGGATAAGCAGTTGAGCAACGGAAAATTCCCTTGCGGTGCATAATTACATCTGCTAAGTTCTGTGTTAGAATCTTAATGAC
The DNA here is from genome assembly GCF_006345805.1 of Octopus sinensis. Classification (NCBI taxonomy): domain Eukaryota; kingdom Metazoa; phylum Mollusca; class Cephalopoda; order Octopoda; family Octopodidae; genus Octopus; species Octopus sinensis. The sequence goes on along the minus strand of NC_043011.1, from coordinate 34,636,274 downwards.
TCCAGTCTGTCGTTTTCGTCTCCCCGACTGCATTCTCCCATCAGAATGAGTGGCCATCTTGTACTTGTTAAACTTTAACATTACAAACATCATTGTACAGCAATTCTTCTCATTTCTTTTACAGTAACTGATATAGTTAACCACATCAGAAATCTGAATTTGGACGACGGCTGTGTGAGTGCTTGTGAAGCTAACGTTAAAAAGTTCTGGACTTTCTTGTGCGGCGCAGCCTGTAAAATGTAAGTTACTGTACAGCGTATACACACACACACACGCACGCACGTACACACACACACACACACACACACACACACACACACAGTATGTATACACACACAAGCATGCATACATACACGTGCATACACACATGCATACATACACACCACGCATACACACTCGCACACACATCACACATATACATACATTGATTAACGCACACATACGCCTATACGCACGTATACACAAAGAAACAACCAAACTACTTTTGTTAGTCGTCCTGACATCCTGGCAATTATAGAATGTTCTATATTTTGCTGAGGAGGTCCATTGAGACTGAAACATACCTGGAGTTGTCAATGCAGTTGCCAGAGATTAGATTCACTCCTCTCACTGCTTGTTTCTGTTTCCATCTAAATTCAACTTTTGGTTGAACAAAATTTCGGGGATTACCGCCCTTGTTCTTCTTGAGAATAAATTTCATTAATGGTAATTGCTATTTTTTCTCATTAGTTTTACTATTTCAATTAATTAAGTTATTTGCGACTCACACCCGCATATCTTCCGATCTACCAAGATATTATTAGTAAAATTTAGTTGTCAGAGACTGTGTGGAAAACCACGGTAGAGGATGTTACTTGTCTAGGATGGTCAACTTATTCCTTTCTTTCGGCTTTAGCGTCATCATCCGAATGCTTTAAGCAGAAACTTAATCTATTGCAGTGTCTTGCTTGGGTCTCTGATCTGGTGGTAACATTCTCTTTTCTTTCCACCGTTTTCCAGAGCCTTGAAAAATATATTGGGCACAGCGCCTTTCCCTTCAGTTTTAGTTGAATGATTAAAAAAGAAACAGGGGAAAATAAATAATACAATGAAAGACACATTGAATAACGCTAATTCGAAATAGCAATTGTGTATCTTATTAAACGCAGATATATCACGAAAGCCAAATTAACTACGGTATTTGTCCCAAAACAATATCTCTTATAGACGTACAAACTTAATTAATCCCCAAAAATGTCTCAAAAACTGACGAAAATCGTGCAACAGCAGTGGTGGCACACTGCTCAATGCGCATTTTTATATTTTTGGCTTTCATCTGTAGCAAGCAATCACTGGCAGGCGTGACAAAATCCGTTGTCACTGATACAGGAAAACATTGATGTCGCAATCAGCTTGATGGCTAAATAAAAATTCGATATATGCAAGGGAAGAAGTATTTGTTTAAAATAGAATCTGTGTATTATATTTAATGCAGGTACATAACGGGAAGCCAAATTAGAAATATTTATATTGCAACTTAAAAACTAGATATTGGTTTGTCTAAGTACGAGAGACAACGCAAAATATGTTTCAATATTACTCAGACTTCCCTCCGAGGTCGACTTTGCCTTTCATCCTTTCGGGATCGATAAATTAAGTACCAGTTGCATACTAGGGTCGTTCTAATCGACTGGCCCCCTCCCACCAAATTTCGGGCCTTGCACTTAGAGTAGAAAATAATATTACTCAGACTTCGTCAGCAAATATAGCCTCTTCAGTATTTGCCAGAATAGAAGTGCGAGAATCAATCGATACAATACACAAGAACTTATATTGCTTTGCGAAAGAAAATCCAATGTTTTAATGGGTAAATAATTCTGATACACCATTTATGGTATAGGTTTCAGTAACTTGGAGATTTCAAGTTCAAATCCTGCTTGCTTGGGTTTCAAGTTATTAGATAAATTACATGTTGGAAGTTTATGAAAACAGCGAGTCAAACATTTAATGTGGATATTAGAAATGTTCTTTTATTAAAGCTGTATTCATCCAATCAGAATTCAAGTACACACACACAAACACACACACACACACACACACACCTAATCTTTAGTCCTTCATACTTTAAATTCAACAAGCTATTTTGGAGAATCTAACAAAATATTTCAATTAATGTCTATGAAAAATACATATCTAACTTAATATTAAATTATCACTTACTAGCAGTATCGACCAGCGTTGCTTGGGTTTGTTTCGATCCTTTAGAATTGGAATTTTGGAAAAGTAAAAATTTTGAAATACACTGAAAGATGGCGACACAGCAGTCAAAAAATCGTAAAAAATAGGGATTTTCATAGAAAAAAAACACCTTTTTGATGTAAATAATTTTTGGTCTTAACATGGTCCGATTTGAATTTTATCTTCTACGGAATGAAGAGCAAGCCTTCTTCTATCATACTCTCAATTTTGCTCAACTTGCGCCGCAGGGTCTCGGAGGAGATAGTGTTAGTTGAAGGCTACCAAACCTGCCATACACAGACAACTTCAGCTTTATATATATATATATATATATATATATATATATATATATATATATATATAGATAGATAGATATGAGTTATTCACATTATGCAATAGTCCTTTACTATAAAAAGAAGCATTTAATTACAAAATGCAATTATTCTAGCTGCTGGTAAGATTGCGAGCGGACAGAAACATTAGCAGCCGGAGAAAATGCTTAGCAGCATTTCGTTCGTTTCTCACTTCTTGAGTTCAAATTCCGCCGAGGTCGACTTTGCCTCTCGTCCTTTCGAAGTTGATGAAATAAGTACTAGTTGAGCCCTGAGGGTCGATGTCATCAACTAACTCTCTCCCTTAAAATTTCAGGCTTTTTACTTATAATAGAAAGGATTATACGTGCAGGTATTGCTATGGGAGTTAGGGGTTAAAAGTTACGAGAACAAAACGGCATTTACTAGGCCGGAGGCTGCGCGGCGGCAAGCTGGTGAAACTGTTAGCACGTCGAACAAAACGTTTCACGGTATTTGTTTCTAGCTTTATATTCTGAGTTCAAATTCTTCTGCTGTCACTGTTGCATTTCATCGTTTAGGGGTGGGTAGAGTAAGTACCGTTTGAACGTACAATAATAAATGTAAAAATAATTGATAAACTAAATTTCTTTTCTTTGATTTTTTTTTCAGTGTCTTGGGAGGAAGCGGCGACTAACAACTGGACCACTTTCATTCTAAATTCTCTTTTACATATGTAACATAAAAATGAAATAAACTTTATCAGACACACAAAAAGAACATGGATTTCATTTTTTTATTTATATATTATGTTTTTTACTACAGTCCTGGGCAAACTGTAAGAAGCCCGCCAAATACTATATATATATATATATATATATATATATATATAATATATATATATATATATATATATATTACATATATATACATATATATATTATATAATATATATATTATATATATATACATATACATATACATATATATATATATATCATATATATATATATATATATACATATATATATTATATAATATATCTATATACATATATAATATATATATATAATATATACATATATTATATATAATATATATATATACATATATATATATATATACATATATATATATACATATATATATATATATACATATATATATATATACATATATATATAATATATATATATATATATATATACATAATATATATATATATAATATATATATATAATGTATATATTATATATATTATATATATTATATACATATATATATATATGATATATATATACATATATATATATATATATATATATATATATATATATATATAATATATATCAACAATCAAGGAACGGCCATAATAGGCCATTCACCCACTAGAAATAACAACCAAAGCTTCAACCGCAAATAAAAGTCAATTCCGTAAACAGGAGAAAATTTAAAAAACATTTACCCTGTAATTTCTTATACGATGCACCGTTTCATCTGCTGTTTAATGGTAAACTAACCTGATTAAATTAAATCAAGCCAATCTTCCATAGGCCCTCAGATTCTTCAGTAGAAATAGCCACAAGTCGGAACAGATATTTTCACGAGGCATTTCCGACCCAGCCAAGGTAATAATATCTGACCTAAAATTTTCAAATCATCGCACTCGCGCCAAATTTATCGGCAGCAAATAAAATAAGCCGTCGATTCCATTACGGAATTAACCAGAAAATTCATAATTAATCAATATAGGGTGGCAAAAAAAATTTTGTAGAATTTTTTTGCCACCAGCGGCCTAGTGGGAAAAAATAAATAGTCATAGACCATTTTTAAGTTCAACATCAACAATCAAGGAACGGCCATAATAGGCCATTCACCCACTAGAAATAACAGCCAAAGCTTCAACCGCAAATAAAAGTCAATTCCGTAACAGGAGAAAATTAAAAAACATTTACCTTGTAATTTCTTATACGATGCACCGTTTCATCTGCTGTTTAATGGTAAACTAACCTGATTAAATTAAATCAAGCCAATCTTCCATAGGCCCTCAGATTCTTCAGTAAGAAATAGCCACAAGTCGGAACAGATATTTTCACGAGGCATTTCCGACCCAGCCAAGGTAATATCTGACCTAAAATTTTCAAATCATCGCACTCGCGCCAAATTTATCGGCAGCAAATAAATATAAGCCGTCGATTCCATTACGGAATTAACCAGAAAATTCATAATTAATCAATATAGGGTGGCAAAAAAAATTTTGTAGAATTTTTTTGCCACCAGCGGCCTAGTGGGAAAAAATTAAATAGTCATAGACCATTTTTAAGTTCAACATCAACAATCAAGGAACGGCCTATATTGATTAATAAATATATATATATATATATATATATATATATATATATATATATATATATATTATATATATATATATATATAATATATATATATATATATATATATATATATATATATATATGTATATATATATATAAATAAAGGCGCGAGCTGGCAGAATCGTTAGCACGCCGGGCAAAATGCGTAGCCGTATTTCGTCTGCTGTTACGTTGTGAGTTCAAATTCCGCCGAGGTCGACTTTACCTTTCATCCTTTCTGGGTCGATAAATTAGTACCAGTTACGCACTGGGGTCGATGTAATCGACTTAATCCCTTTGTCTGTCCTTGTTTGTGTCCTCTATGTTTAGTCCCTCGTTGGCAATAAACAAATATATAAATATATATATATATATTCCCACGCACGTACACACACACGCACACACATATACACACGTACAAACACACATACATCCCATACACACAGCACACAACCATACATACACGCACACATATACATACACGCACACAATTACACGTACATATATATACACACACACACGCACTCATACACTAAGTTAAGCACAGTTACTCGCCACACACCCAAACTCTACGCATACACACACACACACACACACACACACACACACACACACACACACACTACAAACAAAACACACACACGATACATATACAAACACGCACACACACATACCTCTTTGTTTTTGACCTGTGATTTGACCTAAAACACCACTCCTTAATTCTTACATACTGGCCTGCTACTAGCCACGCCATACACACATACATACACACGTACACACACACACACGTGTCATCATTGTACACATACACACACCCGCGCACACGCTGACCTCCCCGCGCGCACACACCCACACACATTCCCCTTCTCACTTTCTTTACCATACTGTCTTTGATAAACTCTCCTGTCTTTAAAAAACATTATTATTCTTCTACCTTACTACTTCCGTCTTTCAGTATGTGACCTCGTGAGTACCACCGGCGATTTTTTTCCTCTGTCTTCCCTTCTCGGGATCTTTTCTTCTCCTATGTTTCCGACGAAGAGCTCCGCTCGAAACGTTAAACCCTCCTTCTTCCCTTCTTTCCTGAGCGTCCAATAATACTTTATTTGTTCCACGTCCTTGCGTTGTTGTGTTTTTTTGTTTTCTTGTTTGGATTAACTTTATATACTGCACGCTCACACGGATACTTAGTGCCTTGGATACCAATTCCTGGATTTTTACACCTAAGGATTACTGTTACCATTCTTCCGGAGTACGCCACTGAAATCGTGATTGGAAATCAAAAATAATCTGTCCGTGACTACGATAACTTTTCCTCAAACTTTGCGCATTCTTCCACGGGTCCCCGCAGCGTCACGACAATCAGGATTGCCTTTTGGAGCTGGGGAAAAAAAAATCGCCGGTGGTACTCACGAGGTCACATACTGAAAGACGGAAGTAGTAAGATAGAAGAAGAATAATGTCTTTTAAAGACAGGAGAGTTTATCAAAGACAGTCTGGTAAGGAAAGTGAGAGGGGGAATGTGTGTGGGTATGTGCGCGCGGGGAGGTCAGCGTGTGCGCGGGTGTGTGTATGTGTGCAATGATGACACGTGTGTGTGTGTGTGTGTGCGTGTGTGTGCGTGTGTGTGTGTATGTCTGTATGGCGTGGCTAGTAGCAGGCCAGTATGTAAGAATTAAGGAGTGGTGTTTTAGGTCCAATCACAGGTCAAAAACAAAGAGGTATGTGTGTGTGTGTGTATGTATCTGTCTCGTGTGTGTGTTTTGTTTGTAGTGTGTGTGTTTGTATGTGTGTGTTTGTGTGTGTATGCTTAGAGTTTGGGTGTGTGGCGAGTAACTGTGCTTAACTTAGTGTATGTGTGCGTGTGTGTGTATATATATGTATGTGTAATTGTGTGCGTGTTTGTATAGGTGTGCGTGTATGTATGGTCGTGTGCCGTGTGTATGGGATGTATGTGTGGGTTCATTTGTGTGTGTGTGTGTGTGTATGTGCGTGTAGTTGTGTGTGCGTGTATGTGTGCGTTTGTATGTGTCTGTCCGTGCTTATATGTGTGTACGTATGTGTATGTGTGCGTGCACGTGTATGTATATATTATGTGTATGTATATGTGTCGGTGTGTATGTGAATTTGTGTGTGTTTGTACGTGTGTATGTGTGTGTGCGTGTATTGTATATATATGTAAATGTGTGTGTGCGTGTGTGTGTACGTGCATGGGAGTGAATGTATGTATATATGTGCATGTGTGTACAAATGTAGGGGTTTATATGTGTGAGCCAACCCCATATGCATGTATGTATGTATGTATGTATGTATGTATGTGTGTGTGTGTATTTATGTGTGTGTGTGTATGTATGTATGTATATGTGTATGTATGTATGTGTGAGTGTGTATGTGTGTATGTATGTGTGTATGTATGTATGTATGTATGTATGTGTGTGTGTATGTGTGTGTGTATATGTGTGTGTATGTATGTATGTGTGTATGTATGTATGTATGTATGTATGTGTGTGTATGTGTGTATGTATGTGTGTATGTGTGTAAGTGTATGTGTGTGTATGTATGTATGTTTGTGTGTGTGTATGTATGTTTGCATGCGTGTATGTGTGTGTATGTATGTATGTATGTGTGCATGCGTGTACGTGTGTGTGTGTGTGTATGTATGTATGTATGTATGTATGTATGTATGTATGTATGTATGTATGCATGTATGTATGTGCGTATGTATGTGTGTGTATGTGTGTATGTATGTGTGTATGTGTGTGTGTATGAGTGTATGTATGTGTGTGTGTATGTATGTGTGTGTGTATGTATGTATGTATATGTGTGTGTGTATGTGTGTATGTGTATGTTTTGTGTGTGTGTGTATGTATGTATGTATGTATGTATGAATGTATGTATGTATGTGTGTGTACGTATGTATGTGTGTGTGTGAATGTATGCGTGTGCGTGGGGTTTGAAATGGAGTTGTGTGGGCGTAAGGTACATGCGCGTGCTTGTGTTCGTGTGTGCGCTTACGTGCGTGTATGTGTGTGTGTCTCTGCTAGGTGTTTATAAGAGTGTGCGTATCTGTATGAGTATTGTTTGTTGGTGTGTGTGCATGGGCATGTGTGTGTGCGCGTGGGGTGTGTGGGTGAGTGTAAAGGTGTGGAAGTATGTGTGCGTACATGTGCATGTAGGTTGTAGTATGTGTGCGTACATGTGCATGTAGGTTGTTTGTGTGTGGTGTGTTGGAAGTAGGTGTGTTCGTGGAAACGTGAGTATGTGTGTGTGTTTCTGTATGAGGAAAAAAAAGGGAGAGAGAGAGGTGGAGCGCAGTCACTAAGAGGAGGGGGATGTGTTGAGTCCGTGTGGGGTATTGGTTTGTAGAGTGAAGATGAAACGTTGCTCCAAGAGAAGCCTGGATTGTGGAGGACCGTTGTGTTGGGCGAGATCAAACACAGAGATGTCATCGGGGGAATGGCTGGCCGAACGGAAGTGACGTGCGACGGGAGAATAGGACCGTAGACGAATATCCCTTAGATGTTCGGCGAATCGGTCTGACAACCGGCGTCCCGTCTGTCCTATATACAGCATTCCGCAGAGGTTGCATTTAATGCAGTATATGAGGCCAGACGAAGTACACGTAAAAGAATGTCTGATACGTACAGTTCGCTGGTTGGAACCGGTGACAGAAGTTGTGTTGGTGATGAAGAGAGGGGTGGAAGTTAGAGAGGAAAGAGATGAAAAGGCAGAGTTGTTCGCGGGAAATGGAGGTGGCGCCTATGCAGTCGTCTATGTAGCGACCGTATAGTTCTGGGGTCGGCCCGGAGAATTGGGAGAATACTCTGGCCTCAATGTAGCCAAGAAAGAGATTGGCGAAATTGGGGCCCATTCTCGTTCCCATCGCGACCTCGGCCTACTGTTGGTACGTTTCCCTGGCGAACGTGAAACAGTTGAGGGTGAGGACGAGCTCTGCCAGGATGAGAAGGGTGGGGTGCTGAGGGTGGGGTCGGGACAACGGTCGAGGAAGTGTTGGAGGGCTAAGAGACCGTCGTTGTGGGGAATTACCGTATATAGGGATTTTATGTCTAAGGTGAAGAGGAGGTGTGAGGGGCTGGAAGGGAAGGAAAAGGAATTGAAGAGACGGAGGGCGTGGTTGGTGTCATGTATGTGGGATGGGAGGGCTGCGACTAAAGGGGGCAGGATGTGGTCGAGGTATAGGGAAAGGTGTTCAGTGGGGCAATTACAGGCGGAAACGATGTGGCGGCCAGGGTTATTGGGTTTATGAATTTTGGGAAGGAAATAGATGGTGGAGGTGTGGGGTGTGCGGACGATGAGGTTCGTGGCGGTTGGGGGGAGAGCAGAAGAGGAGATGAAGTCGAGGATGGTGGAGGACACTCGCTGTTGGTAAGAAGAGGTGGGATCGGATGGGAGGAGGCGATAGAAGAGGGGATTTTGAAGCTGGCTGAGCGCTTCCTCCCTGTATAGATCTGCGCGCCACACCACCACTGCTCCGCCTTTGTCCGCCGGTTTGATGACAATGTCATTGCGGCGACGGAGGTGGTGAAGGGCAATCAATTCAGCCCGAGTGAGGTTGTCTCGGAGGGGTCTTTGTTTAAAGTTAAACTGGTGGACCAACGCGTTGCAGTCGTTCACGAACAAATCTAGGCTATTGAGCGTCCAATAATACTTTATTTGTTCCACGTCCTTGCGTTGTTGTGTTTTTTTGTTTTCTTGTTTGGTTTAACTTTATATATATATATATATATATATATATATATATATTTGATGCTCTCTAGAACCGCTGTCTTGTTTTTTTCTCGACTATGACAGACAGTGTGACAAACCAAGAAGGGCTAGACAGAACTTGTTTAACAAACATTGAGTCAATGTTGCTGAAGGCTCAGTTACGTTGGACTAGCCATGTCATCATAATAACTGACAACCCTGTAACCCAGACAGCTGTAGTACGGCAGGCTCACGCAAACAAGGGCTTAGCGACATTTCGACGTTCTTAGTTCAAATTCTGCTGAGGCCGACTCTGTTTTTTATGACTCAGTGTCGATAAGTATCACTCGACTACTGGCGTTGATTTAATCGATTTTTTCTTTCCTCTCAAATAACTGTTCGTCTTGTACCAAAATTTGAAAGAATCATTCTGCTTGTCACTGAAAACTTTGTAAATCACTAATACTTTGTATTATTCACTGAATATTCGAAGACATTTTTCATTACTTCGCCGATAACAACGAGAAAAGTATAAATGTCATAAAATTTCATAAGCCCTTCCACAATAAATATCAACATGATATAGATAGATTCTGTCTATTAATTATACTTCTCAACGTGACGCACTTCATTAAATATGAAAGACAAAATACGTATTGCCGGTTTCCGTGCCTTTATTCGTCTCCCGGACTGTATTCTTCCTCATAAATGTATGAAATTCTTGCGCTTATATTAATTATTCAACATTACAAGCATCATTATTCAACATTTTTTCCCCAATTTCTCTTACAGTCAACGATGTAATTCAGCACATCAAAGGTCTGAATCTGAGTGGCGACTGTGTGAAAGCTTGTGAAGCCAACGTTGAAAAGTTCTGGACGTTCTTGTGCGACGCAGCCTGTCAAATGTAAGTCACTACACGTTGTACATACGCACACACACTCGCGCACGCATACAGTTGAGTACTCTATTGTCGTTACTACTTAAACATCGCGTCGTTTCCGCGTTATAATTGCTATGTAGTGTAGCTGCCAGTGTTACTGAAGTCAAGTTTTGAGTTTGGTACCGGATCAAATATTCGAGAAGCTTGGGACCGGAAGTGACTCGGATATCAGGATTTTCTGGACAAAGCTTAAATATATACTTAAAATATAATATAAACTTTGAAAACAATTTTAAAATATTGTATTAAACAGATTCTAATAATGCACTTCTAAAGCAGTGCCTATTTGATATTCATTAATTCACTTAAAATTCTTAAAATGTATGCCATACTCTATCACGTATACAGTTTGATGTTTATAAAATGAGAACTGACCGAAGAAAACTTAAACATGTATTTATTTACTGCCCACAGGGGGCTTAACACAGGGGGGGACAAACAAAGGGATTAAGTCGATTACATCGATCCCAATGTGTAACTGGTACTTATTTAAGCGACCCCGAAAGGATGAAAGGCAAAGTCGACCTCGGCGGAATTTGAACTCAGAACGTAACGGCAGACGAAATACGGCTACGCATTTCGCCCGGCGAGCTAACGTTTCTGCCAGCTCGCCGCCTTTCTTTCCTACTCCAGACACAAGACCCGAAATTTTGTGGGAGGGGGCCAGTCGACTAGATCGATCCCAGATCGCAACGGGTACTTAATTTATTGAACCCGAAAGGATGAAAGGCAAAGTCGACCACGGCAGAATTTGAACTCAGAACGTAAAGACAGACGAAATAGCTATTTCTTTATTACCCACAAGGGGCTAAACACAGAGGGGACAAATAAGGACAGACGAACGGATTAAGTCGATTACATCGACCCAAGTGCGTAACTGGTGCTTAATTTATCGACCCCGAAAGGATGAAAGGCAAAGTCGACCTCGGCAGAATTTGAACTCAGAACGCAGCGGCAGACGAAATACCTATTTCTTTACTACCCACAAAGGGCTACTACCCACAGCCCGACGAGGAACTCCGTAAGGTCCAACCTACTATGCGGTCCATCGCTCCTCACGATGGGCAAAGTGCTCTTGATAAGTCTTACACATCTCCTCGGGTTCGTTTACCAACTCACCTTGTGGATTCTCCAAAGATCGAATAGTGGAATAATTTCTACGTTGGGCTTCCACCATTCGAGTCCACCAGCGGCTCTGATCACCTCGCAACCCATTGCTCGAAGTCTAGTCCTGACAATACACCCCTTGTGTTTGGCTTCGAGGCGCTGCTTTAATTCCAGTCTCTCTGCCTTTACCTGAGATACACTACCAGTCACCATGGCTTCCTCTAGGGTCTTAGCTTGTTCTACTTCCCTCCTATGTTCTCTAGCCACTAAACCTATGTTATATCTAATAGACTCAAATTTAATGGCTCTTTTTAGGGCACACCACCATGATGGTTAATGATGGTACCTGTCAATGCTCTCTGTATCAATAATTTAATCTGGTTCCTGTACTCCTCAATCGCCAAAAGGAACTTATTGAGTTTCCAGTAGCCAGAGCCTTTGCTATGTAACTTATCTAAGTTCAGCTTACAAGTGACAAACTTGTGATCACTGTAGCTGACCCGGTGAAACTGTGGACACTTAGCCATGTCTTTATTTTTCTAATTAGGATCCTATCTATATACGACCTTGAAGACCCATCACCACTTAACCACGTCCATAATGGAGCGTTTTTGGAATTCTAGTCTGTATGGATTTACTAGCTGAAAGCGACTTAGTAGATCCCGGAAGCCAGGATTTGGTCTCCTATTCGTACTCGAGCTAACACAATCCACGCGTGCATCGTGAATAGTGTTAAATTCTCCTAACAAAACTAACGAATGCGATGTACCACGAAACTTCTCTAGGTTTTCAGTCTGACCAGAATTGGAGGCGTAAATTGCCACCAGTCTGGTTTTCCTACCACAAATGAAAGTCAAATCTAAGACGACCAGCCTACCTTCTGGATCAGAAAAAAATCAACTTTTTCTCTGAAACCCTGTTTCTTTTTAGTAGGACCAACACCTCACCCCGACCCGCAGGCCGGCCTGGAGAAATATATTTCTCGTAACTGTCCAGGAGCGGAAGCAGACCTCTTGGCCCTTTTAACCAGGTTTCAGTAGCCACAATAACATCTAACTTTCTTGACCTAACGTCATTTAGGAAACGTCCTTGTTTCCAGCTCGACGTGAGGCCACGCACGAATCCGCCTCCTCTTCTTTTTCTCTGGCTCGTGAAGTCGGATTATGTATGCATTCATAGATTTGGGGTGATATATCCCATCTCAATGGGCCTGCGTCCTCCCTATATTCGTTCACAAAAATATATGTTTTTTGATTCACGTTGTAAATCTCGTGTCCTTCTCTCACATCTTCATTTTCTATCTTTTTTATGTTTTTTATGCACTATAGGCGGTGTACTAGCCTCATATTAGAAACCCTTACCGCCATGTATAATTCTTTCTTTTGTTTTTCTTTTTTTCCCTAGCTTTTCGCCTTTTTTATAGTTCTTTTTTTCTGGGGAGGTTAGTTTTATTTTTCTTTTGTTTTTAACAATATCCCAACCCTCCCCTTCTTTGTTATTCTTCGACTCTGTCTTTTTCTTTTTCTTTCCTCTTTGTTTTCTTTGTTTTCTTCCTCTTCTGTTTCTTCCTGTGCGGTCTTACAATCTGATCTAACATAGCCTTTCAATCTACACTTGAAACAGCGGAGCTTCCTCCCCTCTACCATCACGACTAATTTAGCCTCTACCACCTCAATGACCTATGGAATTTTTTTCCAGAGTCAGTGGCTCCGCCTGGATCAACATTTTTACTGTCTGACCCGTCCAGTTTCTTTCTTCCATTACTTCTACAGATAACAGCGTTATCTCATCATCTAAATCCAGCATAACTGCTGCTACCAGTCATTTAACCTTCAAAATACTGGATATGTTTTAGCAAGATAAAAAAGAATCTTGTATATTGTATCTATTGATGTTTTTTACCACTATTTTATGTTAAATACGATAAAGGTTACCGTTTTAATATATAGAAATGCACTGTAACATACAATCCTGCTACCTTTATTCATTTGAGGGTCAATGAATATGTAGTGTACCTGAGCAAAGGATTCGCAAAAATGAGAGAGGATCGAGCAGTAAGCCGTGGTTTCTTCCTTTTCTATGCAATATGACAGAAATCCCTGTAATGAAGTCGATCGATAGGTGGCTTTTACCTTCCATAACCGTTGTGGTTATCGTAGAGTGGAGTGATTGAATAAGACATCTAGTCTTATTGAAAATATCTCACTCAGGTTTGCATACAAGCCTGCTGAGGTGCATGGTCAACTTCGACCGTTGTGATATTATATAAGTCTTTGATAAACTGTATGTGAAAAACAAAGTTGATGAGGTCAAACATTTTTTTTTATTCTGCGTAACTAAATATTTATAACTCACAGCAAAATTGTTGCTTTCGAGACAATTTTGTAAATATGTTCCTCACCACTTATCTCTAAAGCGATTATATCAGCATTTTCTGCTTCTCTTCAGTCAATTTCAATGGTTTCTCAATTAGATGAGAACGACACAGCTGTTAGTCATGGATTACTATATAAAACGGCTTGTTCTGTTTTTTTAACACACATCTCATGCACAATTCAGTATGTATTTTTATTAGTGCATTGGAAGGAATTGTCTAATTTCTTCTCTCAGTCTCATAATTAGCAGTTCATATTCTAATTCTCTAACAAGAATCCATCTACAGGGTGTCCTAAATTCAAGGCAACCAACTATTTTCAATTTTTCCAAAGCAAAATATTGTTATATTTCGTGTCCGAGCATTGCAATGCAATGGTAAAAGAAACACAATTAGGATTCTACTATATTTATTCGATATAACCACTTCTGTTTCGAATCACAGCCTTAAGTCTAGGAGCGACTGCTTCACACGTAGTATGCAGCTGTTCTTGCGGAACCGAAACCCGTTCTTGGCGCAGTTTTGCCTTCAGAGAGTCGAGCGAAGCATGAGGAGTGCTCGAGATCCTCGTCTCCAAAATGGACCAAACAGAAAAATCCAGCGGGTTGAGATTGGGGCTTCTTGAGAGCCTATGAACGACGGAATGTTTTTTCTGAATCCAGTGTTGTGTCAGTTGGGAGCTGTAGGATGGTGCCGAGTCCTGTTGGAGACTCCAAGGTGCTTCTTCACAGTGCTCATTCACCCAAGGCAGCAGTTCAGCTTCCAGAATGTCGCTAATGTATTGCTGGGTGTTAATCTTAACACCCGAGGGAGACCTTCCAGTGGATGTCACAGCCGCCCAAACCATACCTGACTGTGTATTTTGACGTCGATTTATGAGTCTCACCTCGACGGAGCCAGATGCACTCCAAAGTCGGTTATTCTGGTGGTTTACTATCTGTTCCATGTCAAATTTATTTTCATCAGTGAACGCCAGGTTGGGCAGCATGCCTTCAGCAATCTGGCGTAGGATAAGATGACTTCTCTCCAGTCACATGGCCTTATAAACATGCGTGAGCTCATGACGACGGATCGTCTTGCAGGGGTGTGTCCTGAGATCCTCCCTCAGCATTCGATGCATCGATGTTCGGCTTATTTTTGTTGTGGCAGCCAGTTTTCTGCCAGAACTACGAGGATCTCGGCGTATCTTTTCTCTGGTACTTTAAATAAGCTTTTTCGGCCACGTCCAGGTCGATCAGCGGTGAAACCAGTGTCTTGAAATTTCTTGACAATTTTCCAGAATGTTTGCTGTTCGGTTAATTTTAAGCGTTTTTTGCTATTACTGTATTACTTTCGCCTTCTTTGTGGAAGGTTATGATTGTATTTCCGTCTATAGCCATTATCAAATTTATAAATCTGAATTTATTTAGTCCGAAACAAAAAGAAGATACACTAAGCTTTTATGATGTATAATTTTCATATTTTATCACATGTATTGCTAGTTATTAAAGCCTGAAATTTGCCTTAATTTCGGGACACTCTGTACATTTCTTTCTATCTATCTATCTATCTATCTATCTATCTATCTATCTATCTATCTATCTATCTATCTATCTATGGCACCGCGAGTGTCGCGTTGCTCTCAAGCAACTCTGCCGTCCTGGGTCGACCTTAAGTGACTTCAACACAACCAAAGCATTCTATAGGGGTTTAGTGGAGGGGAGGTACGACGACGAGCTCGGGGCGAACCTGGACGTCGACGAGGAGTACCTGACCCGCCTGTTCGGGACGACTTTCGGGCCAGGGCCCATGGACAACTTCCAGAGATCCCTGGCCTGGCAGTGCTACCGAGAAGCGCTACCCGTTCGGGATAAGCTCTACAGACACGGCTCGAGAAACACGGGGCCGACCTGCCCGAGATGCGGTCAGAGCGACGAAACCGTTCTGCACGCACTCGTTCAGTGTCCAACAATTTCCGACCTGTGGGCTTATGTCGAACAACTGCTGTCACGTGTGGGACGAGTCGGTTTATCAGCTGAGTCTATCGTCAATATTGTCACGCCTCCTTCCTTCAAACGGGAAGGAAGAGCTATTTTCATCATCCTTGTGGCTATGGCGAAAGAATGTATCTGTGGACGCGTCTGAAAGGATTGGAGACAAACACTTTCCTCTCTGGTCAATCTCTCATCAACTTCTTCAAGTACCACTTGAAAAGGAAAGTGAGAGTAGAGAGGCAAGTTTTGTCTAGCGAATGTTTTAAAAAAAGATGGGTGAATGTAGCAAGAATGGCACGTATGAATGACGAAGCCACCTTGAGCATAGTCCTATGAACCCAGAAATCGAAAACAGAGAGTTGCTTATTTGCAAAAAAAAAAAAAAAAAAGAAATATAAAATGTGACTTCATTGACCGAGGTTACCGTGGTCTTTTCCGCAGGCTTTTCTTTCCACGGGTAAACCTCACCTGTCCTCCCCTTTACACTTCATATTGACATTTCTGTGATAACGATCCCTATTGATCATTTTTTTTCCTCTCCCCCCCTTTTTTTTTAATTTTTTTTTTTAAACCCCCTTATTTTTGTCCTCTTTCTCTCCTTTTACGATCCCTTTTGATCGAACCTCCCCCTTCCTTTTTTTTTTTTTTATTTATTTTTTTTTTTTAATACCTTCAAAAGAAAAGCTCTACCTTGTAATTTGTTCTATCTGTGTGCAGCCCTGTGTGGCTAATAAAGAAACATATCTATCTATCCATCCATCTATCTATCTATTTATCTATCAATCTATCTGTCTGTCTGTCTATCTATCTGTCTGTCTGTCTGTCTGTCTGTCTGTCTATCTATCTATCTATCTATCTATCTATCTATCTATCTATCTAATTATCTATCTGTTTATCAGTCTGTCTGTTTACCCGTCTGTCTGTCTGTCTATCTATCTATCTATCTATCTATCTATCTATCTATCTATCTATCTGTCTATATTTTATCTATCTATCTGTCTGTCTATCTATCAGTCTGTCTGTCTGTCTGTCTGTCTGTCTATCTATCTATCTATCTACCTACCTACCTGTCTATCTATTTATCTATATATCTATCTATCGTGATTATTTTCACGTTTCAGACATGAAGCTCGTCCTTTTGTTTTTAGTGTTACTTCCCATCGTTTTCTCTGCCAGTTTGTATGATGAGGAACTTGATATGAGACTTTCACGTAAGTAAAAACAAAACCTTCTGGATATATTTTGTGTAAAACAGGTCGCGTAGATCTTCCGGTTATCAAAAGTTTTACAGCTATGACAAATCAATGGCCTTTACAGATTGGCTAACACAGTGGACAAATTGCTTAGCTGAATTTCTTCTGGCTTTACGTTCTTGGTTCAAATTTCTCCGAGGTCGACTTTGCATTTCATCCTTTCGGAGTCGATAAAGTAGCAGTTGAGAACTGGCGTTGATTTAATCGTTTTATACTTTGTCCTCAAAAAATTGCTTGCCTCGTGCGAAAATTAGAAATATTTGTTCCTGTAGATATACAAATCACCAATACTTCGTATTAGCGATCACAAATTCAACGACATTTCTTGCCACTTAACACTGATGACACAGAAAGGCATGAATGTCATGCAGTCTCATACACTTTTCCACAATAAATACCTTCATGATATTCTTTGTAATATGATTAAATTTCTGAAGGAGGTGAGGTGGCAGAATCGTTAGCACGCTGGATGAGATACTTAGCGGTATTTCGTCTGCCGCTACGTTCTGAGTTCAAATTCCGCCGAGGTCGGCTTTACCTTTCATGCTTTCGGGGTCGATTAAAAAAGTACCAGTTACACACTGAGGTCGATGTAATCGACTTAATCCGTTTATCTGTTCTTGTTTGTCCTCTCTATGTTTAGCCCCTTGTGGGCAGTAAAGAAATAGGTACTTCCTTCGTCTTTACTTTCTACATTCAAGTACCAACGAAATCGACTTTGCCTTTCATCCTTTCGGGATCGATAAAATAAGTCCCAGAAGAGCACTGGGTCGATATAATCGACTTATCCTCTCGTCCGAACTTGCAGGCCATGTGTCAAAATTTGAAATCAATATAATTAAATTTCTCAACGTTACAATTTTAATTAAACAAGAATAGCAAAGTACGTTGAAATATTTAGTTACGTTTTTCTAAGTTCAGTTAATCATTGGGGGTCGATGTAATCAACTTAATCACCCCCGTGTCTGTCCTTGTTTGTCCCCTCTATGTTTAGCCCCCAGTGGCAATAAAGAAATAAAATATTTTAAATCCCGCTGGTTTCAGCTTAGATTTTTTCCTCTCTTGTTTGGTAGTCACTCTCAAAAATATGTGGACTCCTTGTAATTATGTTAAAATCCAAAATTGCAAACATCATTGTACAACATTTGTTCTAATATCTTCTACAGTAACCGATCTAATCAACCACCTCAAAGGCATGGATCTGAGTGGCGGCTGTGAACAAGCTTGTCAAAATGAATATCCCTGGACGTCCTTATGCCGCCCAGCCTGTCAATTGTAAGTTACTACAAAATGCATACAAACACACACACAAACACACACACACACACACACACACACACACACACACACACACACACACACACACACGCACACACACACACACACACACACACACACACACACATACAGGTACACTTATATGCGTGTATGGGGGGCGCCGCTGAAAATTTCCTGTCTTGGGGTAAAAGAAAATACCAGAGGATCAGTTAATTCAGATTTTATTCAACATATTCTCCCCTCAGATGCACACACTTATTGTAGCGGTCCTTCAGTTTTTCTAAGCCCTGTAAAAGAACTCAAAAGGTTAGGCCTCCAAGCAGGCCTTTTGTGGGGAAACAACATGAAATACGAACACAAAAGAGTTGAATACATAAACAACGAGAGAAACAAATGGAAAATAGGACAAGTAACATAAAGACCCTTCATCAGTTGTCGGCTGTGCATCTACTCCCCAAATCTAATAACATATATGTATATACACACACACGCACACACACACATACGCATATACATACATACATACATACATACATACATACATACATACATACATACATACATAAATACATACATACATACATACATACATACATACATACATACATACATACAAAGAGACCGATAGAATAAGTACTAGGCTTACAAAGAATAAGTTCTGGGGTCGATGTGCTCGACTAAAGGCGGCGCTCCAGCATGGCCACAGTCAAATGACTGAAACAAGTAAAAGAGAAAAAAATATATACATACATGCTTGTATATGTGTGTGTAGCTTTTTTTTGTCACGCGCAAATTCTGTTTGGCTTTTATTACATTGGCTGACCTTTATCTCGTTTGTCAGTGCGTCGTAATAACTTATCTAAGTTAGCTGTCTAGACATTTTACGTAATCAATTATTTGTCTTTTTCTATCTCTTCGACGCCCACGAGTAAACGAATTTTATCACTAGTCTTCTCCACCTGTTTGTATCTTGCTATCTCTTCGACGCTCATAGGTAAAGGAAATTTATCACTTCCCTTTCTCCTCCACTTAACTCTCATTAACAAGGTATTGGTCGGCCCGGGGCTATAGCAGAAGACACTCGCCCAAGATGCTACGCAGTGGGACTGAACCCAGAACCATGTGGCTGGTTAGCAAGCTACTTACCACACATATTTTGTATTTGATGTATTTAATAAATTTAATATATCTTATGCATTTAATTTGTTTATCCGCCTAATTGCCGTCCCCCACCTCTCTCTCTCTCTCTCTTATACACACACACACAGACACACACACATACACACACACACTCACACACACACACACACACACAGACACACACACACACACACACACACACACACACACACACACACACACACACACACACACACACACACACACACACACACACACATATATATATATATACGACGAACTGTTTCCGTCGACTAAATTCACTCGCAAGGTCGAAACCATGTGCCCATGGTACAGTGCAGTGGGACTGAATCCGAAACCACTTCATTACGAAGCAAGTTTTTTTTTTTTACCACACAGCCATGCAATCATCTGCAAATGAAACAGTAACAGAAAACTGCTTTTTAGATAAATTTTAAGAATTTCAATTTAAAAGACAAATCTTGCGCTAAACGTTACGATACATAACAGCATTTGTTATTTGATAAACAATGCAAGAAGTACAATATTTGGTAAACTTTAGTCTAAAGTTTTCTTTTGTTTTATATTCTTTTATCCTTTTCAGGATCACAATTGGTTGAAACTAACGAAAACAACATCACTCTAAATTCTGTTATCCAAAATGTCTACCGTAAAATGAAATAAACTGTATTACGAAGCAAAAAGATGTAAATTTCATTTATTTGTTTATTTGTATATTTACATATTTATTTGTGCTTTAAATGACAATAAATCATTTGTTACTTGATTTGTAGGTTTCTATCTATTTATTTGTTTTTTCATTTACTTTCTTGTGTATCAGTTAGTTGAGTGTATGGGATGTCCGGTGGATTGCTGATGGAGTCTCCGATAGTCACATGACGTCGGTTAAGCTCAATTTTCACTCTGAGTGGCAGGGACGAAGTTATTTTCAGGGATGATATTGATTACTCAACCTAACCTAATCAGCGATAGGTTATCGAAACCAATAAACAGATACTAATTGTTTTACTCAACTGTGGAAGAATGAAAGAATGAAATCGACTTCGGTCGCATTTGAACTTACAATGAAAATGGCCCTAAATAAATACAACCAGCATCTTCTGTATGAACAAAGCAGGCATTTTTGTTTTCCTTTAGCCCCAGAACAACCTTCGGGGAGCAGACTACTCATCAAAATCATAGCACTGTAACTACGTTTTTATGAGTCATCTGGGTCTACGCTGGTATACCCTTCGGAATGGTTTCAATTCTATGTTGAAATGTCTTTCATCGGTTGAGCTTCCTTTTTCTGCCTGCAAGCTCTTGCATCTGTCCATACATACGAGAGTTGGCGAAAATGCCCATAGGCTGACCAAAATACTTTCATGGTGTATGACCAAATGAGGTTTATTTTTCAACATAGTCCCCCTTGTGGCCCACACAATTCCATTTGTATTGCAGTGCTTGGATCCCATTGTTGTTCAAAAAGTCATCAACACCAGATGCTACTACGATACTGGTTCCCAGCCAGGTGATTTTTCACGTTGGGAAACAGGTGATCGTCAGATGGGGGCCAAATAAGGAGAATAGGGTGACTGATCAACCAGTTTTAACCCAGTCACTCACAGTAGCCATTAGAAGTAAGGACTTATGTACTGGAGCATTGTCCTGATGAAACAGTTTTCCTGGGCGTTTGGTCTTGATAGTATTTCGTAACTGCCTCAACAAGTTGGCATAGTACTCTACATTGATGATGTGGCATTTTTGAAGATAGTCAATAAACACAACACCTCTTACATCCCGAAAAACTGAGGCCATCATCTTCTCTGCAAATAAAATGACCTTGACCATCTTTGGAGCAGGTGAGGAGAGGTGTTTTCACTGTATGGGTTGTCTCTGTTTCTGGCTCAAAGCGTTGAAACCAAGTCATCCTGGGACAGAAAACGTTCAAGGAGACCAGCTGGATCTGCCTCAAACAATGTCAGATTTTCCCGTGATGTAAATCAGCACGGTAGGATTCTAATCAGATATCAAATGTGGCGCCCACTGAGCAGAAACTATCGTCATACCAACTTCATTGTGCAGGATATTCTCAACTCTATTACAGGATATGCTATTTGATTTATAGTTAGTCACCTATAATCCATTACCATGTGGTGAACCCGGTGAATGTTTTCTTCTGTGATGGGAGTTGCAGGACGCCCAGATCGAGGGTCATTTTCAAGATTTTGTTCTCCTCCCAAATTCACCGGCCCACTTTTGCACGGTCGATATAGCTGGAGAGTAATGCCCTAGTGTAGCAACCATGTCAGCACAGATATCTTTGAGGGCTAAACCCGTTTTCTGCAAGCACCACGATGTCAAATTTTGTCCATTTTCAAGAAAAGTCGTCATTAGTTAGTTTTGAAGTCCTCTCTGAACAGCCAGATGTCAGTTTACCTGGAAAGAAACAATGCAGTTATTAACAAGAGGAGTTAAAATTACTGCATATGAGATTTGACAGCTCTAGCATCACTCCTTCATAGTTAGCCTGTGAACCTTTCAGCCCACCCTCGTATATAATATTGGTTAAACATTTATACGTACATACTATAATACAGTATAACATCGAAATGAAAATCTGTTAACTTAGTAACTTGGTAATCGAAATAACTTCCCAGAATGTAAAATATGTAAACTGGTCGATTTACTTTAATTAAGCTCTTAGTAGAAAGTAGTGAATTTACAAACAGTATGTTTCTAGACAGTCAAATCGAGTCCTTAGTCACTGTTGAAATTCCAACACGTAACTGAAACCAATTCAATCGATTCCTATTAATCTATTTACAACGATAATATATATAGATATAAGGTGTTTGCACACCTGTTGATACATGTATGGTGTTGGTTAGACATAAATAATTATATATTATAGTAATACCGTATATCACTAATTTTATATTACACTTTAGAAATTTGTCTGTATAGAGAAAACATGCTAGTTATTACGGCTTCTGTTGCTTACGACTGCAACTAGTAACAATTTATAGGGTTATAAAATATTTCATATAAAGCTTTCGCAACCCACAGGCAATTCTTTCAACACAGAATTGTTTCCAGAGTGTCATAGGACATTGTCCTTAAATAACACACGCGGATGTATTTTCCCATGTTCCAACAATTAATAGTAAAAGACTGCGTGTTAACTTGGGCGAGTGAGTTCTACTGTATATGGAATTAGATTGACAGAAACTGTGCGTAAATCCGTCATTGGTTAGTTCGTACGTATGTATGTACATATGCACGCACGGATATTATCAGTATGTGTTCGTTTCATCCCATGTTTCTGTTTCACCGGTTATCAAAGCGGTGAAAAACAAACCCAAACTCAAAGAATGCTTAGTTTACGTCCCACAGTTCGGCAAAAGGAACCCGAATAAATACAACACATAAAAATATGCACTGTGTCGATTTGAATGACTAAACCCTCCAAAGTGGTCGCCCAGCATGGCCGCAGAGCTATACCTGAAACTAATAAAAGAGATTCGTGAATTCATAGAATATTTGAAAGATAAGCAAGGACACATCGAGTCGCTAACACTTTTATCCAGGTACAACATCGATTTTCCGAAAACTCTGGTCACAAATTCTTTCCAGATTCCCGACTTTTCTAAACCTGGAGTGGTCCTCTTGCTCAACAGACTCAAAATTAAGCAAATAGTAAATTTACTATGCTGTATTGCGCTAGGTGTTATGTTGTGCAAGAAACCTGTAAGCTTTCATGGCGGCCACGGGGATTTGAATTTCTCTACGCGCGCGAGTGCCTGAATTCTGGTTTGATTAGTAAAGCTTTCATAAGCAGAACATTTTTAATATTGACATTAAATGTTTGACTTGCTATCTTTATAAACCACCAACATGAGTTTTATCTAATCAGTGGAGAACAAAGTAGCAGGATTTGAACTTGAGATCTCCAAGTTGCGAGGCGTGGTTGAAATGTTCATACGATGACTATGATGGTGTGATGCTAGAGCTGTTAAATCTTGCATACACGAATTTCAACTCATCTTATTAATCCTTTCTACTACAGGCACAAGGCTTGAATTTTGTGGGGAGGGGACTAGTCGATTACATTGAACCCCCTCCCTTCAGTGATCAGCTGGTACTTAATTTATCAACACCGAAAAGATAAAAGGCAAAATTGCCCTCGGCGGAATTTGAACCCAGAACGTAACAACGGGCGAAATACCGCTAAGCATTTCGTCCCGCGTGCTAACGATTCTGCAAGCTCGACGCCTCAAATTCTTCTTATAAATAACTGCATTATTTCTTTCCGGGAAAACTGACACCAGACTTTCCAAAGCAGACTTCAAAAGTAATTAGTAGCGACCTCTTTTAAAAAACAGATAAAATTTGATATCGTGGTGTTATCAAGTACCAGCAGGTAAGGGGTTTAACCCCACTCCCGCCAACGATTTTTATGTTAATATGATTGCTACATTAGGCGATAACGCTCGAAAGCGTAAAAAGGGGCAGCTGAATTTAGAAGGGAAAGGGAGAGCCTTGAAAATGACCCAAGGTCTGGAGTTATCGCACCCCCTGCCACTACCACCACCACCACCACCACCAAGGAAAGCATTGATCATGTTCACCACATTGCAATGGATCACTGGCGATTGCCTATAAATCAAATAGCCAATGCTATTAGCATAACCTGTGGAACAATTGAGAATGAACTTTGTATAATGAAGGTTTCTGCTCCGTGGGTTCCACGGAAAAATCCGACATTGTTTGAGGCAGAAACAGCTGGTTTCCTTGAACGTTTCCGAAGTTAGGATGAGTGTTGGCTTCATCATTTTGAGCCAGATTCAAAATGACAATCTATTCAGTGGAATACCCATCATCACTTGCTCCAAAAATGCCAAGTCGTTTTATCTGCAGGGAAGGTGATGGTCTCAGTTTTTCGGGATAAAAAAGGTATTGTGATTATTGACCATATGCTAAAGGGCCACACCATCAATGGAGAGTAATATGCCAACTTTCTGAGGCAGTTACGGAAAGCCATCAAGACCAAATGCCCAGGAGAACTGTTTAAACGGGACAATACTCCACCACACGAGTCCTTACTTGCAACTCTGAGTTCAAACTGCTTGATCAGCCTCTTTATTTTCCTTATTTCACCTGTGTCCCAACGTGAAAAAAAACTTGCCTGTGAATCAGTATCGTAGTAATGATGACGTTATATCTGTTGCTGATGACATTTTGGGAGCAACAGGATGCAAGATTTCTCATCAGGGGATTCAAGCACTGCAGTACAGATTGTGTGGACTGCAAGGAGGAGTATGTTGAAAAACACATCACATTTGCTCACATTCAATGAGAGTATTTTCGCCAACCAATGGACGTTTTCCCCAACTCTCGTAAGAAAAACAAACGCTATACAGTAAATAACGTATTAAAAATAGATCGAGTATCCCTTTCGATGTTCTAATTCTTTGCATTGCGACAGGAATGCCTGCAATGAAGCTGATGAATCGGCCTAAATCGGAGGATTTTTCATTGAATAACCGTCGCTGACGTACTGAAGGATGATTCGAATGTAACATTAATGAAAATCTCTTGACAAGGTCGGCATATAATCTTGCTGAGGTGCATGATAAACCGTTGAGGCCTTATATAAATCCTTGAGGCACCCTATGTGAAAACAGTAGATTAGTAAATCTATACCTTGACAGCAATTTTATTAAATGAAAATATCTTGACAAGGTCGGCATATAATCTTGCTGAGGTGCATGATCAACCGTTGAGGCCTTATATAAATCCTTGAGGCACCCTATGTGAAAACAGTAGATTAGTAAATCTATACCTTGGCAACAATTTTATTAAATGAAAATATCTTGACAAGGTTGGCATATAGTCTTGCTGAGGTGCATGATAAACCGTTGAGGCCTTATATAAATTCTTGAGGCACCCTATGTGAAAACAGTAGATTAGTAAATCTATACCTTGACAGCAATTTTATTAAATGAAAATATCTTGACAAGGTTGGCATATAGTCTTGCTGAGGTGCATGATCAACCGTTGAGGCCTTATATAAATCCTTGAGGCACCCTATGTGAAAACAGTAGATTAGTAAATCTATACCTTGACAACAATTTTATTAAATGAAAATCTCTTGACAAGGTTGGCATATAATCTTGCTGAGGTGCATGATCAACCGTTGAGGCCTTATATAAATCCTTGAGGCACCCTATGTGAAAACAGTAGATTAGTAAATCTATACCTTGGCAACAATTTTATTAAATGAAAATCTCTTGACAAGGTTGGCATATAATCTTGCTGAGGTGCATGATCAACCGTTGAGGCCTTATATAAATCCTTGAGGCACCCTATGTGAAAACAGTAGATTAGTAAATCTATACCTTGGCAACAATTTTATTAAATGAAAATCTCTTGACAAGGTTGGCATATAATCTTGCTGAGGTGCATGATCAACCGTTGAGGCCTTATATAAATCCCTGAGGCACCCTATGTGAAAACAGTAGATTAGTAAATCTATACCTTGGCAACAATTTTATTAAATGAAAATCTCTTGACAAGGTTGGCATATAATCTTGCTGAGGTGCATGATCAACCGTTGAGGCCTTATATAAATCCTTGAGGCACCCTATGTGAAAACAGTAGATTAGTAAATCTATACCTTGGCAACAATTTTATTAAATGAAAATCTCTTGACAAGGTTGGCATATAATCTTGCTGAGGTGCATGATCAACCGTTGAGGCCTTATATAAATCCTTGAGGCACCCTATGTGAAAACAGTAGATTAGTAAATCTATACCTTGGCAACAATTTTATTAAATGAAAATCTCTTGACAAGGTTGGCATATAATCTTGCTGAGGTGCATGATCAACCGTTGAGGCCTTATATAAATCCTTGAGGCACCCTATGTGAAAACAGTAGATTAGTAAATCTATACCTTGGCAACAATTTTATAAATGAAAATCTCTTGACAAGGTTGGCATATAATCTTGCTGAGGTGCATGATCAACCGTTGAGGCCTTATATAAATCCTTGAGGCACCCTATGTGAAAACAGTAGATTAGTAAATCTATACCTTGGCAACAATTTTATTAAATGAAAATCTCTTGACAAGTTGGCATATAATCTTGCTGAGGTGCATGATCAACCGTTGAGGCCTTATATAAATCCTTGAGGCACCCTATGTGAAAACAGTAGATTAGTAAATCTATACCTTGGCAACAATTTTATTAAATGAAAATCTCTTGACAAGGTTGGCATATAATCTTGCTGAGGTGCATGATCAACCGTTGAGGCCTTATATAAATCCTTGAGGCACCCTATGTGAAAACAGTAGATTAGTAAATCTATACCTTGGCAACAATTTTATTAAATGAAAATCTCTTGACAAGTTGGCATATAATCTTGCTGAGGTGCATGATCAACCGTTGAGGCCTTATAAATCCTTGAGGCACCCTATGTGAAAACAGTAGATTAGTAAATCTATACCTTGGCAACAATTTTATTAAATGAAAATCTCTTGACAAGTTGGCATATAATCTTGCTGAGGTGCATGATCAACCGTTGAGGCCTTATATAAATCCTTGAGGCACCCTATGTGAAAACAGTAGATTAGTAAATCTATACCTTGGCAACAATTTTATTAAATGAAAATCTCTTGACAAGTTGGCATATAATCTTGCTGAGGTGCATGATCAACCGTTGAGGCCTTATATAAATCCTTGAGGCACCCTATGTGAAAACAGTAGATTAGTAAATCTATACCTTGGCAACAATGTTATTAAATGAAAATCTCTTGACAAGGTTGGCATATAATCTTGCTGAGGTGCATGATCAACCGTTGAGGCCTTATATAAATCCTTGAGGCACCCTATGTGAAAACAGTAGATTAGTAAATCTATACCTTGGCAACAATTTTATTAAATGAAAATCTCTTGACAAGTTGGCATATAATCTTGCTGAGGTGCATGATCAACCGTTGAGGCTTATATAAATCCTTGAGGCACCCTATGTGAAAACAGTAGATTAGTAAATCTATACCTTGGCAACAATTTTATTAAATGAAAATCTCTTGACAAGGTTGGCATATAATCTTGCTGAGGTGCATGATCAACCGTTGAGGCCTTATATAAATCCTTGAGGCACCCTATGTGAAAACAGTAGATTAGTAACTCTATACCTTGGCAACAATTTATTAAATGAAAATCTCTTGACAAGTTGGCATATAATCTTGCTGAGGTGCATGATCAACCGTTGAGGCCTTATATAAATCCTTGAGGCACCCTATGTGAAAACAGTAGATTTGTAAATCTATACCTTGGCAACAATTTATATAAATGAAAATCTCTTGACAAGTTGGCATATAATCTTTGAGGTGCATGATCAACCGTTGAGGCCTTATATAAATCCTTGAGGCACCCTATGTGAAAACAGTAGATTAGTAAATCTATACCTTGGCAACATTTTATTAAATGAAAATCTCTTGACAAGTTGGCATATAATCTTGCTGAGGTGCATGATCAACCGTTGAGGCCTTATATAAATCCTTGAGGCACCCTATGTGAAAACAGTAGATTAGTAAATCTATACCTTGGCAACAATTTTATTAAATGAAAATCTCTTGACAAGTTGGCATATAATCTTGCTGAGGTGCATGATCAACCGTTGAGGCCTTATATAAATCCTTGAGGCACCTATGTGAAACACAGTAAAACAGTATATAGTAAATCTATACCTTGGCAACAATTTTATTAAATGAAAATCTCTTGACAAGTTGGCATATAATCTTGCTGAGGTGCATGATCAACCGTTGAGGCCTTATATAAATCCTTGAGGCACCCTATGTGAAAACAGTAGATTAGTAAATCTATACCTTGGCAACAATTTTATTAAATGAAAATCTCTTGACAAGTTGGCATATAATCTTGCTGAGGTGCATGATCAACCGTTGAGGCCTTATATAAATCCTTGAGGCACCCTATGTGAAAACAGTAGATTAGTAAATCTATACCTTGGCAACAATTTTATTAAATGAAAATCTCTTGACAAGTTGGCATATAATCTTGCTGAGGTGCATGATCAACCGTTGAGGCCTATATAAATCCTTGAGGCACCCTATGTGAAAACAGTAGATTAGTGAATCTATACCTTGGCAACAATTTTATTAAATGAAAATCTCTTGACAAGGTTGTCATATAATCTTGCTGAGGTGCATGATCAACCGTTGAGACCTTATATAAATCCTTGAGGCACCCTATGTGAAAACAGTAGATTAGTAAATCTATACCTTGGCAACAATTTTATTAAATGAAAATCTCTTGACAAGTTGGCATATAATCTTGCTGAGGTGCATGATCAACCGTTGAGGCCTTATATAAATCCTTGAGGCACCCTATGTGAAAACAGTAGATTAGTAAATCTATACCTTGGCAACAATTTTATTAAATGAAAATCTCTTGACAAGGTTGGCATATAATCTTGCTGAGGTGCATGATAAACCGTTGAGGCCTTATATAAATCCTTGAGGCACCCTATGTGAAAACAGTAGATTAGTGAATCTATACCTTGGCAACAATTTTATTAAATGAAAATCTCTTGACAAGGTTGTCATATAATCTTGCTGAGGTGCATGATCAACCGTTGAGACCTTATATAAATCCTTGAGGCACCCTATGTGAAAACAGTAGATTAGTGAATCTATACCTGGCAACAATTTTATTAAATGAAAATCTCTTGACAAGGTTGTCATATAATCTTGCTGAGGTGCATGATCAACCGTTGAGGCCTTATATAATCCTTGAGGCACCCTATGTGAAAACAGTAGATTAGTAAATCTATACCTTGGCAACAATTTTATTAAATGAAAATCTCTTGACAAGGTTGGCATATAATCTTGCTGAGGTGCATGATCAACCGTTGAGGCCTTATATAAATCCTTGAGGCACCCTATGTGAAAACAGTAGATTAGTAAATCTATACCTTGGCAACAATTTTATTAAATGAAAATCTCTTGACAAGGTTGGCATATAATCTTGCTGAGGTGCATGATCAACCGTTGAGGCCTTATATAAATCCTTGAGGCACCCTATGTGAAAACAGTAGATTAGTAAATCTATACCTTGGCAACAATTTTATTAAATGAAAATCTCTTGACAAGGTTGGCATATAATCTTGCTGAGGTGCATGATCAACCGTTGAGGCCTTATATAAATCCTTGAGGCCCCTATGTGAAAACAGTAGATTAGTAAATCTATACCTTGGCAACAATTTTATAAATGAAAATCTCTTGACAAGGTTGGCATATAATCTTGCTGAGGTGCATGATCAACCGTTGAGGCCTTATATAAATCCTTGAGGCACCCTATGTGAAAACAGTAGATTAGTAAATCTATACCTTGGCAACAATTTTATTAAATGAAAATCTCTTGACAAGGTCGGCATATAATCTTGCTGAGGTGCATGATCAACGTTGAGGCCTTATATAAATCCTTGAGGCACCTATGTGAAAACAGTAGATTAGTAAATCTATACCTTGGCAACAATTTTATTAAATGAAAATCTCTTGACAAGTTGGCATATAATCTTGCTGAGGTGCATGATCAACCGTTGAGGCCTTATATAAATCCTTGAGGCACCCTATGTGAAAACAGTAGATTAGTAAATCTATACCTGGCAACAATTTTATTAAATGAAAATCTCTGACAAGTTGGCATATAATCTTGCTGAGGTGCATGATCAACCGTTGAGGCCTTATATAAATCCTTGAGGCACCCTATGTGAAAACAGTAGATTAGTAAATCTATACCTTGGCAACAATTTTATTAAATGAAAATCTCTTGACAAGTTGGCATATAATCTTGCTGAGGTGCATGATCAACCGTTGAGGCCTTATATAAATCCTTGAGGCACCCTATGTGAAAACAGTAGATTAGTAAATCTATACCTTGGCAACAATTTTATTAAATGAAAATCTCTTGACAAGTTGGCATATAATCTTGCTGAGGTGCATGATCAACCGTTGAGGCCTTATATAATCCTTGAGGCACCCTATGTGAAAACAGTAGATTAGTAAATCTATACCTTGGCAACAATTTTATTAAATGAAAATCTCTTGACAAGGTTGGCATATAATCTTGCTGAGGTGCATGATAAACCGTTGAGGCCTTATATAAATCCTTGAGGCACCCTATGTGAAAACAGTAGATTAGTGAATCTATACCTTGGCAACAATTTTATTAAATGAAAATCTCTTGACAAGGTTGTCATATAATCTTGCTGAGGTGCATGATCAACCGTTGAGACCTTATATAAATCCTTGAGGCACCCTATGTGAAAACAGTAGATTAGTAAATCTATACCTTGGCAACAATTTTATTAAATGAAAATCTCTTGACAAGGTTGGCATATAATCTTGCTGAGGTGCATGATCAACCGTTGAGGCCTTATATAAATCCTTGAGGCACCCTATGTGAAAACAGTAGATTAGTAAATCTATACCTTGGCAACAATTTTATTAAATGAAAATCTCTTGACAAGGTTGGCATATAATCTTGCTGAGGTGCATGATCAACCGTTGAGGCCTTATATAAATCCTTGAGGCACCCTATGTGAAAACAGTAGATTAGTAAATCTATACCTTGACAACAATCTTATTAAATGAAAATCTCTTGACAAGGTTGGCATATAATCTTGCTGAGGTGCATGATCAACCGTTGAGGCCTTATATAAATCCTTGAGGCACCCTATGTGAAAACAGTAGATTAGTAAATCTATACCTTGACAACAATCTTATTAAATGAAAATCTCTTGACAAGGTTGGCATATAATCTTGCTGAGGTGCATGATCAACCGTTGAGGCCTTATATAAATCCTTGAGGCACCCTATGTGAAAAACAGTAGATTAGTAAATCTATACCTTGACAACAATCTTATTAAATGAAAATCTTGACAAGGTCGGCATATAATCTTGCTGAGGTGCATGATGAACCGTTGAGGCCTTATATAAATCCTTGAGACACCCTATGTGAAAAACAGTAGATTAGTAAATCTATACCTTGACAACAATCTTATTAAATGAAAATCTCTTGACAAGGTCGGCATATAATCTTGCTGAGGTGCATGATGAACCGTTGAGGCCTTATATAAATCCTTGAGACACCCTATGTGAAAAACAGTAGATTAGTAAATCTATACCTTGACAACAATCTTATTAAATGAAAATCTCTTGACAAGGTCCGCATATAATCTTGCTGAGGTGCATGATCAACCGTTGAGGCCTTATATAAATCCTTGAGACACCCTATGTGAAAAACAAATAAGATTAGTAAGTCAATACCTTGACAACAATTTTATTAAATACGATTACCGTTACCGATTTAAAATTTAGAAAGATAACGTAGGATGCAATCCACTTCCATTTATTCGTTACAGGGTGGATATAATCATACTAAACTAGAGCAACAGACTGACGGAGTGAGAGAATCATGCAATATGTCTTATGTTATCACTTCCGGTTCTTTGCATAGTGACTTGAATGTCTGTATCTGCGAAATTGTTGCTTTTGGAAGGGGTAGGTGCATATCTTCTGCAACACTTATCTTTAAATTGGTTATCTCAGCATTTTCTCTTTATGCTCTTTTCAACTGATTTCACTGGTTTCTCAATTAGATGAGAACAATACAGATGTTAGTCAGACATAGATTACCATATAAAAGGACTTATTCCTCTTCTTAACACACTGCATCTCATAGACATTCCAGTAAGTCTTGCTTTTAGTGTCTTCGAATGAAATTTCTATTTTTTCTCTCGACCTGATAATTAGGACTTCATGTTCAAACATTCTAACGAGAACCTATCTATATCTATGTCTGTCTATCTATCTATCTATCTATCTATCTATCTATCTATCTATCTATCTATCTATCTATCTATCTATCTATCTATCTATCTATCTATCTATCTTTCGGTCTGTCTTTCTGTCTGTCTGTCTATCTATCTATCTATCTATCTATCTATCTATCTATCTATCTATCTATCTATCTTTCGGTCTGTCTTTCTGTCTGTCTGTCTATCTATCTATCAGTCTATCTATATGTATTTATATACATATATATATATATATATATATATATATATATATATAATATATATATATATATATTATATATATATATACACACATCTGTCTGACTGTCTGTCCGCTCGCCTGTCCGTCCGTCTGTCTGTAGAGTATCTTTTTCTATTTTTCAGACATGAAGGTCGTCCTTTTGTTTTTAGTGTTGCTTCCCATCGTCTTCGCTGCCAGCTTCTATGATGAAGACGACGACAAAAGGTTTTCACGTAAGTAAAAACGAAATTTCCTGGAAATATTTTGTCCATAAGAATTAGAGATATGATATTATGATGTTGTTGTTGTCGTTATTGTTTAACACCGAATCAATATCAGTCGAGTTGATTTGCTCGTTTATCAAAGATATCTACAAATCAATGGCCTTCACAAATTGGCTGCTACACCAGACAAAATGCTTAGCGGCATTTCTTCCGGCTTTACGGTCAGAGTTCATATTCCATTGCGGAGCACTTTGCTTGTCATTCTTTCGAGGACGATAAAATATGTAGCAGTTGTTCAATGACGTTGATTTATTCGAATTTTCTTTCTTTTCAAATAATCGCTTGCTTCGTAGCAAAACTAGACAAAAATTATTCTTCTTGTCACTAATATCTTATAAATCACCAAATTCAATTACATTTCATGTTACGTTGCTTATGACGTCGAGAAAGCCATGAATGTCATACAATTTCATAAACACTTCCACAATAATTAGCATCAGGATTTTCTCTGTATTACAATTAAACGTCTCAGTTACACACTTAATAAAACGTAAATGACAAGGTACGCTGTGGTATTTAGTTCCGTCTTTCTAAGTTCTGCAGGCTTTCAATATTTTAAATGCCGCAGTTTCGGTTCTGTTTTTCGTTTCCCGGATGTTATGTTACCTCAAAAATGTAAAGATTCATTATGATTATGCTAAAAATATGTGTGGACTCCTAGTGAATGTATTGCAATTCAAAATAGCAAACGTCATTATTTAATATTTGTTCTAATTTATTTTGCAGTCAGCGACCTAATTGAGCACATCAAAAAACTGGATCTGAGTAAAGGATGTGTACAAGCTTGTGAAGATAACGTAAAAAAGTTCTGGACCTTCATGTGCGAATTAGCCTGCAAAAGGTAAGTTATTTCATGACATACACACACACACATATCCATATATATATATATATATATATATATATAATATATATATATATATATATATATATATAAATTAGAGAAAAACCACTAGTATGCAATTCAAGCAATGATCAACATAAACCAAATCATAAATAAAAAGTAAATATATTTTAAAACATATAACTTAGATCACAAAAAGAACAAAAATGAATAAACATTATATAATAAGTAAAAAGACAACGTACGTTTCATGGCTATAATTAAATTGGAATTACAATTAAATTTAAATTTAGTCGAAAAACAGTTCAATTTAAAATTATAGTCACTCCTCAGGACAACAATAATAACAATAATAATTAATAATACCTTCAATTATCATTATATACATATATATATATACATATATACAGAGAGATAAAGAGAGAACGGAGACACGGAGAGAATGAGAGAGAGAGAGAGAAAGGGAGCGAAAGATACAGAGAAAGGAACAATTAGGTTAATAAATAAGGTCGATAAATTAAGTACTAGTTGCGATCTAATCGACTGGCACCCTCTACAAAAATTTCGGGCCTTTTGCCAAGAGTAGAAATAATATGAATACCTACGCATTCATACTTACAAATTTTCATCATCGGAAAATCCCACTTTTTACTTTCCTCCGTTTTGCATGTATACACATACACATATTTTGTATTTCATACCGAAACTGTTATATTTAACATATCTAATTTGTTTATCCGCTAAATTGCCTCTATATCTTGCTCAATCTGATCCCTCTTATGGCCATTCTTTACCCCGTGAAATTAACCTCCTCTAAAGACATTGGAGTTTAAGTGTGAATCATGTGACCACTACTAAGTGTCTTCAATACTGAGAATCTCTGGATACGTCTGTGCTCTCTATATACATATATTCTTTTACTCTTTCACTTGTTTCAGTCATTTGACTGCAGCCATGCTGTGGCACAGCCTTTAGTCGAACAAATCGACCCCAGGACTTATTCTTTATAAGCCTAGTAATTATTCTATCGGTGGCTTTGCCGAACCGCTAATTTACAGATACACACACACACACACATATAATAATAATAATAATAATAATAATAATAATAATAATAATAATAATAATAATAATAATAAAAAATAAAAAATAAAAAAATAAAAATAAAAATAATAATAATAGGAAATGTGATTATTAATTTTATTATTGTTATTATCTTGTGAATTAACGTATTACATTAACTAATTTACATTGTAAAATAGTTTTGTAAGACAAAATCTTATCTAATAGGTACGATTTCTATTTGTTATGTAATATTGCATTTAAGTAAATACTTTTAATATTAATTGAAACATTGGTTAATTCTATAAGTGAGTGTAATATTAAATCTACATATAAATTAATTATATAGTAACTTTAACTAATTTGTGTGTATATATTTGAACCATTTTTCTATTTTCAATTCTTGTAGTTATAGTTCGTAGTAGTATTATGTATATAAGTTAACATGAAGGTTTTAGTATATATCACTTAATTAGAATAAGATTTAACTTAGCTGTTTATTAAATAAATAAATAAATAATTTAATGTATATAGATTAAATTATAGTATTTTAGCGTCACTTAATGTATATTATGTATTATATATATATATATATATATATATTATATATATATATATATATATTATATATATATATTGTTTTAAATATTTTGTTTTAATTACTTGTATTTGAATTTTCCAGTAATGATATACTATAGTTTGTTATTCTTTCCTTCTATAAGCTAAAATATATTTTCATAGATAAAATAAACATTTTTATCTATTTATTCTAGTTTTATTTATACCACGTTTTTAACGAGATAATTTTATTATAAACAATAAGTCCTACATATTAAGGTTAAAGATTTAGTTAACAGAATATATTTGTTAAGATATTTCGTGCTTTTATTTTAAGATATGTTATTGAATTTCGTTCGATTTTTTATTGAAAAATTACTTATTTTTATATATATTTATATTTTCTTATAAGATAATATGCGTACATATATTTAATTATTTTATTGTTTTATTCTTGGACCTGGAGAGTGACTATATTTAAAATTAATTGATTTTACTGTTATCAGTTTGAAAATATAACCACGAAACACGTGTTGTCTATTTACTAATTATATACTATCCATTTCTTATTTTGTACTTTATCTAGTTCTAGGTAAATGTTTTATCGTATAATTTAATTTTTTTTCTATATGTTATGATTTAATTATGTCATTGTTGAATAGCAACATGGTGGTTCTTCTCTAATTTATATATATGTATTATATATTGTGAAATTTGATTTAGTATTGCTAAATTGAATTTTTCCCTGTAAGTTTGGAATCATATTCCCATTTATATATATATATACCCGCGCACACGCGACGGATTTAGACACAGTTTCTGCCTACTAATTTCACTCACAACGCAGAGGTTGACTCAGTTGACTCAGGCTATTGTTGAAGCAATTTGACCTAAGAACCGTCCAGCGGGATTGAAACCGAAACCACATGGTTAGAAAGCGATCTTCTTAACCAGAAAGCTATAACACGTCTGTAAATGAAATATTAAGAGAAGTTGTATTTTTTCTA
This sequence comes from Octopus sinensis, assembly GCF_006345805.1. Taxonomy (NCBI): domain Eukaryota; kingdom Metazoa; phylum Mollusca; class Cephalopoda; order Octopoda; family Octopodidae; genus Octopus; species Octopus sinensis. The sequence goes on along the minus strand of NC_043011.1, from coordinate 34,599,740 downwards.
AATCTTAAGAAACTCACTTGAAAAGATAAATTTCCCGCTAAACGTTACGAAAGCGGCAGCATTCTTTATTCAATAAACTATTCAATAAATACAATATTTGGCGCATTTTTGTCTAATTTCTTCTTTTCCCTTTTATTCTTTTCAGTATCTTGGGAAATAGCAGTGAAAACTAACGGGAACATCACTCAAAATTTTGTAATTCATAATGTTTAACATAAAATGAAATAAACAGTATTAAATAAGTAAAAAATAATGGTGTATATTATTCATTCATTTAATTATTCATATATTACTTTGTGTCTTAGATGGCTATAAATCGTTTCTTGTTGAATTGTCAGTTTTTTATTTCTTTTTTTTTTTTTGTTATTCCCGTGAATGTCAGTTAGTTGAATGCTTGAGTCATCGAGTAGATTGCCGATTGCATCTCCAATAGCTGAGCCTCCATCATGTCAGTGACTCTGCTCGCACCTATGGCAGAGAAGATAACATCGTTAAGCTGAATTTTAACTCCATGTGGACGGGAGAATAATTATTTCTCAAGCAAATATTGATTCTTCAACCTTATCTAATCCTCCATAACACTGGGCTACTTGATTGAACCCGGGAATCAGATACTAACTTTTCTTGTTCAATCTCGAAAATCGAAAGGTAAAGTGAACTTTGTTCGGATTTAAAATTATAATGGAAATTACTTTAAACAAGAATTGTTGTTCTTATTTAACCCCAGAACAACCTTGAGGTAGCAGACCTCTAATCAAAAACATTGCACAGCAACTACTCTTTACGGGTCATATATATATATATATGTATATATATATATATATATATATATATATATATATATATATATATATATATATATATATATATATATAATATATATATATATATATATATATATATATTATATATATATATGGTATCCAATATATTCTTCGGAATAGTTTCAATTCCATATTGGACTGTCATTCAACGGACGATCCTCCTTTTTCCACTCACACAGTCATTGTACAGAAAGACAAATTATTTGCATTTGCCCACACTAATAAATATAATTACTTAAGCACTTATACATATATACTAGAATACAGCCTAACATCGAAATAAAAATCAGTTAACGCGCGAATAACTTAGTGGTCGAAATAACTAGTTAGAATGTAAAACATTTTAATTACAATAATTGTTTTACTTAAGCATTTTGTAGGTAGGAGGGGATTTGAAGACAGTAACTACGTGAACACTCAAATCGAGTCCCCAATAACTCCTAAAATCTCAATACGGGATAGAAGCCAGTTCAATCGATTCCTATTATTCTATCTCCGACGATAACGTGTATAAGCACAAAGTATTTGTACATCCATTCGTACATATATAAAGTTGGCTAAGCATAAATAATTATATACTGTAGTAACACTATATATCACAAATTTTGTATTACAGTTTAGATATTTGATTTTTGATTTTGTCTGGCTCCCACCCTGTGACCTCACTGGCTGGATTGTACTTGGCAGGAGGCTTGCTGTCACCAGCATAGCTCTCCGAGTCACAGAAGCCCGCACACCGCCACACCACGGCAGTGTGCTTAGCCAGATGTATAAATACAAACATGTAAAAAATTTAAATATTCAATAAATACTTACACACACAGAGAGCCACAATAATTGATAAAAATGAAGTAGATCTTCCCAAGGTGCTGAATAACTTTGATATCAATAATACCGCATATATAGGTGAAGAACTTCAGTTCGCGAAGAAATCTATCAAAGAAGATAAATCTTCGTGCCCAGATGCTTCCGAATTTCTGAAAAGATGCAAATTCAATGAAATCTTGTTATACTTTGCAATCAAACTGTTGGGAGAGAACTTGAAGCCAATGCCATTCTCAGAGTTCGACCTGCTCCCTATTGCCAAATTGGGAGACCTCAGCAATACTAAGAACTATAGAGACATTGCGTTATCTTTAATAGCATCCAACACATCAAAGTCCTGAAAGCGTATGATATGCCCCGAAATTTTCTCAATCCAATAGCTAAGGTTTACGAAGATACAAATGCAACAATTATAACACCTGATGGAGAGATAGGTTTCTGTGAATTAATAGCAAAAATGTTCCACTTACACTACACTATACACTTATACTATATCTGTTTGTTCTGGTACTATACTATGTGACGGGCAAGATCTTAGAAGGAAAAGAGGAGAAACTGGGGTTTAAATTAGAAAAAAGGAGAAATAGGCGAGTTATAGCAAAGATAATTACAGATGTTGCAGGCGATATTGCTCGTATCTCTGAAGAAATACATCGGGCACAGAAAGTGCTCCACAGACTAAAACTTGAAGTTACAAAGGCTGTCTTGTACTGTGACTCAGATAAGACTGAATACAAGACACTAAATCATGATCACAAGCCACCAAATCACCTCTTTGCAAGACACGGTAAAGAACTTAACGAAGTAATTGGCTTCAATACATTGGTGCTTGAATGGAAAGTAGGGAAAACGACTTTGCTGTTCGGGAAGCACTTTCTTGGAGAGCTTGTCGCAAACTGCGTAAAACCGGGAGTTCTAAGATGGCAATAAACTTAAAATTCGGTCGTTTGTGTCCACGGTGGAGTCAGTTTTGTTATACGGTGTTGAAACTTGGACCGTCACCAAAAAAGCCTGAAAGCTAAAAAGATAATTTTTATACAAGGATGTTAAGAATGGTCCTGAAAATTACATATTCATTTAACCAACAAATATCTTTTCTCAAAATCTATCCAAAGTGACTGAGAAGATTCAGCAGTAAATAATGAGAGTTGGTGGTCATTGAGTAAGTGTTATAATCCTTAAAATGTTGGATTGATATAACGCCCACTTCGGCATACAGTATACTTAGTAAAACCAGTAAAGACACGACTATCTTTGACCGCCTCCTGTGTACTCTGGTACTTCACATACTCCTCTTTACTTATAGAGACTAGGTTATTCCATTCGCCCCGTGGGAGTGGTGTACCATTATTACTAGTAATAATGGTGCACCACTCCCTTTTAAGTTTTTCTGAGGAAGTGTCATTTTATATAGCAATAATTTTTTATTCACCCCCACCTCCCGCATTTTAGTCCGTTTTTTCGTACAATGTAATGCTTTTTGCGCTTGGCATCTATTTTCAGGAACTCTGCATGTTTTATTTTCCTCTCACTTGTACACCTGGGTCCAATCACATGCAGTGGCGTTGGTACTTGGAACGTATCTTACAAGCATTCCATCGGTTCCTTCAACTTCTTTGGTTCGCTTTCCACGAATGCCAGAAAGACAAAGTAGTTACATCTACCCAAACAGGCATATAATATTGAGTTAAACACTTTTACATACTGCAATACAATATAACATCGAAATAAAAGTCTGTTAACACACGAATAACTTAGTAATCGAATTAATTATCTAGAATGTTACAAATTTAAATCACCCTAATTATTTTACATTTGATAGGTAGGAGGGGATTTACAAACAGTATCAACGTGAATACTCAAATCGAGTCCTCAATCACTAGTGAAATCCCAATATAGGACTGAAACCAATTCAATTGAATCCTATTCTATACACAACGATAATGTGTGTAAACACAAAATATTTGTGCAGCTGTTAGCACTAGCGTAGCTGGGGGGGGTGACAACTTTGCATCACAAAAATTTGTTAATTGACCGGCGTGAATTTCCAAACCACATCGCTAGATACGTTGTATCGCCAATTGTTACACTGTAACCGTGCAGTAACAATAAAATATATAACGAAACACGGTAAAAACAACGTAACAATCCAACAAACTCTCCACGAATTATACACGAACCAACAAAATGATATTCCGACAAACTACCAAAACGACACCATACGACTTCCTGCGATTAATGCCTACTGTCTATTTCTTTACTACCCACAAGGGGCTAAACACAGAGAGGACAAACAAGGACAGACAAACGGATTAAGTCGATTATATCGACCCCAGTGCGTAACTGGTCCTTATTTAGTCGACCCCGAAAGGATGAAAGGCAAAGTCGACCTCGGCGGAATTTTAACTCAGAACGTAACGGCTGACAAAATATCGCTCAGCATTTCGCCCGGCGTGCTAACGTTTCTGCCAGCCCGCCGCCTTTCAAAGCCTACTGTCGTCTATCTCACACAGACCGCTGCTATTTATAGTCGTTCGGTGATTCTATTCTCGTAGGGGTGTCGTACACTACTGCGGTCGCATATATATTGGCACATTAAGTGACAACTTACGTGCTACTGAAACCTCAATGAAAAATAACGATAAGGACACCATAAAGTCCCTGCGTTAACCATTCCTGACCTCCGAGCTTGTTCTCAACCAAAGAAGAAGGATGGAGTTGTACCTTCAAATCCTGATGGAAGGGATACGGCGGATCGTAGCAACAATGAAAGGAATGAACTTTAAATACCAGTAATTTTCTGTCATGGCAATTCATAATGTAAGAACGCACAGAAAGAATGAGAAAGGAATCGAACTAACTGAGAATTTCAAAAGGTTTAACTTGAGTGTATTGGGTATAGAAGATCACAATATTGTGCACGCTGACGAATAATTTCGCTTGCAACACCTATTTGAACTTTATGTAAAACTGGTTTTCTTGTAGCCAAACACCTGGGAAAATCGGGATGTTTATTGCATTTATCAATGGTAGCAAATCTCAAATACATTTTATACATATAAACAAGAAATGGTGTAATTCAGTGCAGAACACTGAGGTGCATAGCTGCTTCAGCAGTATGGGGAGTGATAATCGACTTTTTACGGCTAGGATCAAAGTAATCCTACGAACGAGTAAAACGCCTATCAGAAAGATTCATTACGACTGATCAATGTGTCGTAATGAAGAACTCCAGTAAGTTTATACTATCGCTGTCAAGAACCGATATGCTCATATCTAATGAGAAAGGAGATATGTCTGAGAAATTTAGTAAATATGAGCAAGCCAATGCAGATTCAACAAAAAAATCCAAGGGATAATGAGAAATGAGTATCAGCAGACTGTCGTGTAGAAGAGGCGAGGAAGAAAGTGTAGAGTACTTTTATTGTGATTGCCAGAAAGTTCCTTGTGGAACAAATTGAGAAAAACTTCAAAATGCTAAAAACAATTTGGAGCGTGTATATGTGCAAGTCGAAGAGGAAATGTCGGACAGTATGGTGGCTGAGGTGGAAGAAGCTAGTAAAAGACATAGGCACAAGGAATGTTGGAGATTGATCAACTCAAGAACTGGTCGAAAAGCAACACAGGAAGGAATTATTGAAGGCAATTCACGGGAAGAAAACTCCGGAAAGTGGAATGACCATTTCGGAAAGTTGCTTGAAAATGTGTCAGAAACAACTGATGATAACGATGCATACTTTCCCAAAAGCACTGAATAACTATAACATTAATACTACCGAATTTACATATAAAGAATTTCAGTTGGCGAATAAATCTATCAAAGAAGGTAAATCTTCGGGCCCAGATCCACCCGAAGTATTTTAAAGAAATCGTACTATACCTTGCAAGAGAACTGTTGAAAGAGAACTGAATGCCAAAGCAACTATCAGAATTTGACTTGCTTCTTATTCCCAAATCAGGAGATCTCAGCAATACCTAGAATAATAAAAACATTGCATTATCTTCATTAATAGTGAAACTCATCAACAAAATGATACGTAAGAGACTACAGTCAAGCATCGATAAACATCATCACAAAATCAAAATGGATTCCGACCTGGTAGATTCACTGCGACGCACACTCTGAGAAGGTTAATTGACGATATAAAAGCACACAAAAGGAAAGCCGTCATTCTATATGTTGATTTTAAGAAGGCTTTTGATTCTACCTACTGAAGCAAGATGCCCAAAATCCTAAAAGCGTCTGATACATCTCCAAATCTCAATGCTATAGCAAAGGTTTATGAAGATACAAAAGTAAGAATTATAATATCTGATAGAGAGTCAGGTTTATGTGAAATATCAGCGGGACTACTCCAAGGATATATATTTACACTATATCTTCTTGTCCTGGTTACTATACTAAGTGACGTGGAGGAACTAGGATTTAAGTTGGAAAAAAGGAGGAGACGACTTACACCAAAAAATACTTGAGATGTTTGCAGACGATATCGCTCTTATCTCTGTAGAAATACACCGGGTACAGAAAGGGCTCCACATATTGAAATTTGAAGTTAGAAAGGCTAGCCTATATTGTAACTGAGATAAGATTGAATACAAGACATTCGATCAAGCTCAGGAGCAACCAGGTCACCTCATTGCAAGATACAGAAAAGAACTTAACGAAGTTACTGACTTCAATAGCTTGGTGCTTAGATGGAAAGTAGTGAAAGGGACTTTGCCATACGGAAAGCACTTGCATGGACAACGTGTCACAAATAGTAAACTGAAAATTAGGTTGATTGTCTCCGCTGTATTGTTAGTTCTGTTATACAGTGCAAAAAATTGGACTTTCACCGGATCCCTGACTTTCCCAAACCCAGATTCACCCCCTTGATCAACTGACTCAAAATTAAGCAAATATTATGTTTTCATAAACAATTAACTGAAATCCATGTACCTGTACATTAGTAAAGTTTCTTAGTGCGCAAAGTATTATTTTGTGCAAGGTACCAGTAAAGTTCTGATCATGGGTAATTTTAATTTGTGTGTGTGTGTGTGTGTGTGTGTGTGTGTGTGTGTGTGTGTGTGTGTGTGTGTGTGTGTGTGTGTGTGTGTGTGTGTGTGTGTGTGTGTGTGTGTGTGTGTGTGCGTGTGTGTACATGCGTTGTGTACCTGGATTGCGGTTTATAGATAGTACATTTCTAATATCCACGTTAAATATATTTAACACCATATTTTTATACACGACATGCAAGCGGTTTATCTGATAACTGGAAGGCCAAACAGGTAGGATTTGATCATAAAAATTCCGAAATAGCGATATCTATACAATACATGGCTTAATAGAATTATTTGCCCTTTAAAACACTGGATTTTCCTTCGCAAGAAAATGTAGAATCATGTCTATGTATCTATTGATTCTTTCACCACAATTTTGTTAAGTGCGATGAGGTTACCATTTCAAAATACAAAAAGATAATGTAGGATACAATCCTGTTATCTTTATTCCTTTCGGTCTCCATACAAATGTACCGAACGAGAACAATAGATTGACGGAACTGTGAGAAGAACAGGCAATATATCTTCTGTTACCATCTCTGGTTCATTGCATAGTGACATGAATCAGAATGATGGTTCAGCCCAAATCGGCAGCTTTTTTCCTTGAAGGATCATCGTTGGCGTGAAAACGAGACTTTTACGTATAATTATGATCCAATCATATAAAAAATATCTTGCCAAGATCAGCTTACACATGTGCAGAGGTGCATTGTTAACTTCGTCTGTAATCCCAAATACGCACTGTGTGAAAAACAAAGATGAATCGGTCACTGCAGAATTGCCTTTCGTTCATAGGGTTACTCTATCCCAGCTTATGTTATCCTAGACTCTCTCATCGATTAGAGGAGATAGGATACTGCAACAGACAACTGCACGAAGTCATTCGTCACGAGAATTATGAAGAATATTTGTAAGAGTTTACACAAGGTGCCCTGCTTTGCTGAACAATCCACACGATGAATGTTATTATAGTAGGTATTGTTTGTGCAGAACCAAACCATTATCTCGTCCTTCACGCATGTATTGGACCGATGCAACGACAGCGACGAGTCCAGTACTTATCAAGATGCAGGAATTTTGTGGAGGGACATGTTTTTGATGGGAAGCTAAAGAGCTGAAGGCCTCATCTGCCCTCAGTATGTTGTGATGTTCTTGAGACAATTTCATGACGTGTTAAATATTCGATTACTGTGACCCTAGCAAGTTGTTTTCCGAGGATGTGTAGGCCTAGGAACAAGAGAGTTTAACAGATTGTTCTCCTCTTATTAAAACCCTGGGAACTCACTTCAGAGACAAACACACGGATGAAGCTTAGAATCATGCCAATCTTGTCACCCAACGTGTGCATTTGACTGGTCATGGTCTTTAATCCTTTCCAATCAGAACTACTTATACACCATTTGATATATTGCTCAAAAGTGCGTAGCAGAACAGAACGGTTCCTTGCTTAAGTGCCAATGACAGATCTCCTGAAATACATCCACGACGAACTAAATAGGTCATATGTTGGTGGAAACGCTCCACGAAGGTTAGATATCGAATGTAGATGACTCAGATTTTTGATTCGTATAGAAGAATGAGGAGAACAACTGCCCTGTGCATTAGCAAATTCACGTCAGACCGGTTGACTTTGTCTCTGTTTTGAAAATCTCAAATCTTATTTGAAGACGCCCGTGAGCAATTCTTACACAGACGCTCTCTCTCTCTCTCTCTCTCTCACACACACACACACACCACACACACACACACACACACATACACATACAAACACACACACAAACGTAAAAACAAAAACGACTTATTCAATAATTCTTTAAAGTTGCATAACCAAATATTTATAGCTCGCAGCGTAATCACTAATATCAAAACAGATTTATATATAATTTCCTTCAACACTTATCTTTCAATTGATTATCGCAGCGTTTCCGTTTGGCTTCAATCAATTTCATTGGTTTCTATTTTAGATGAGAACAACACAGATGGCACTCAGTCATATAAAACACCTTAGTCCTTTTTTTAATACACTACGTCTCATACACAATTCAGTAAGTATTGTTTCTTAATGCATTCGTATGTATTTTCTTATTTCTTCTCCAGACTTTAATTAGGACTTCATATTCAAATTCTGTAACAAGAGTCTGTCTATATCCCTATCTGTCTGTCTACCAACTTAGCAGGGCGGAAGGTCTAAGTATGCAATGCATGCATTGCATGCCTTACTATTTTTCGTCGATAAATAAATTTTGTGAAATATATAATTGATTATTGATAATTTTCACTAGATTCATTGTGGCCATATTTACATTTATTTCTCATTCCTTTATTTCTTAGTATAAATTGTAAACAATCGCTATTATTTAATATGTTTAAGTAGTGAAAGCTCCTGTTTGCTTTGCGAGAAAAAAAAGGAAAAGCAGTGAATTATCCGCTTTCCACCTCTTTTGAAGAGCGAGCGTCAACAAGAAACACAAAACAAACGAGTGACTGGTCACCAGAGAAAAAGGCAAATTTTTTTGCTTGCTTTCTTTATTAACCATGAGGTTGAGAAAAAGAGGGGAGGATACGAGGACGGACAAAACAAACATTGGGGTCAGGGTATCGAATGAGACGAAATGTATGAATAAACAAACAATTAAAATATATACAATTAAATGAGAATGAGTGATTTATAAAAAATGAAGAGGAGGACGCGGTCGACCCCCACAAACAACATACTCACACTGAAGACTTTGCTTTCTCCTTTTTATATTCTCGTTTAAATAGGTTCTTTCACTCGCAACATATTTGCTATAGACTTCTATCTTTTACGAAACACACTTTGCGACAGGCATTTCTTCTCCAGCCTTATTTTCCGTTTCATGTGGAAAACGAAAAAGTCGATTAGCTCGAGACTGGAGATAAACATGCCTGTTGCAATTCCTTTCACTCTCGTCTTCCATACTACTTCTTTCGCCACAGCAACTACCGAGAGAAAACAGGCTCGCTCCTCCCTATTCAGGGAGGTCGGCGGAACGATCTTAATTACAGATTCGCTCGACAGTTGTACTCTTCTCGAATGCGACAGCAGGTGTTCGACATAAGCCCAGAGCCCAGTCACTTTGGGGGCATTGCACAATCACGTGCAGGCTTCATAGTCAGTAAGAGCAATGGTATCAGTCTCTTCATATTCTCTTATTCTCTTCGAGAATAGAGCGTCAAAAAGAAAGACAAAATAAACGGGTGAGTGGTGAAGAAAATGTAAGGCAAACGAAAGCAAATTATTCTACTGCTTGCTTTCAGTCATAGTAAGAGCAGTGGTCTTATTTTCTTTGCATTCTATTATTTTCGAGAAGGGAGTTTCAAAAAGAGGGACAAAACAGTGAGTGGTCGGTCAGCAAAGAGAAAGGCAGAGAAAGCAAATATTTTACTACTTGGCTTCCAGCCGTCTTAATCCAGCAGACATGTTGTCAACTATTTTCTCTCTCGTGAAGTGCTGATGTTTTTACTGTCCTGTGCAGCAGAGATCATAAACTTGCCTATTCAGAGGACTTCCACGAGGCTTTCCTCATAGCCGGACAGATTGAGACAAGAAATGCATAATTAGTCAATTTACAAGTTTGTTTTATTGTTTTCTGATGTATTTCGTACTAATATTCGATACCGAAGAGTACAGTTTTTATATTTTATATTCTACTTGTTTTTCTCAATAGATTATGGCCATGCTGGGGCACCACCTTAAGTAATTTTAGTCTAATGAATCTACCCCAGTACATTTTTAAAGCCTGGTGCTTATTCCTTTGGTCTCTCGTGCCGAAAGGCTAAGTTACGTAGGAACACACAAACCCCGATTGTCAAGCATTAGTGGAGGACAAACACAGACACAAACACACACACATGCACACATAGACAAACACACACACACACACACACATGCACACACACTCACACATATGTAAATACGACGGGGTTTTTTTCAGTTTGCCTTTACCAAATCCACTTACAATGTTTTAGTCAGCCCAACGCTATAGTAGAAAACACTAGTAGAAGACTGGACCCGAAACCATGTGATTGGGAAGCAAACTTCTTACCACACATTCACGTTTGCTTTCTAAAAAGATTTAGCCAATGGAGAGAGTATTTTTGATCACTTCTTAAGGCCTGAATTCAGTCATGTGACCCCAGAGTTTTCTTGACTATTTAACACATAGAGCGAAAAGAAAAAAAAACAACCAATTTGTGTGTGTGTGCGTGTGATTACAAAGCAAAGCTTTCATCCATTCGTTCATACCAATGCTTTAAAACTTAATTTTAAATATCTAAAGTCATCTGAGAAAGGTTACATAAAAAAGTAGACTAGCACCTAAATTATCTATTAGCATAAAGCTTACATTCATTCAAAAATGTTATAACACAGTAGTGTTTCTAATGCTTTAATTGCCCCCAGGATGGCAAAAGAGTGTATTATTTCAGTTTTCTCTCTCTACTTTGCCCAGTTTTGAAACAGATAAATAGAATATTATCATTCTCAGAAAAGGGAAAGCAAAGCTTAAACTGAAAATCAAAACCGAAGTAGGCAGCAAAGAATCTCACCGTTATTTGATTGAATGAAAGTATTATGAATAGTCTGAGTGAGTGAGGAGATGACCCATTCTGAACAGTTTTTTTTCTGTTTCCCGTGTCTGTTAGTTTGTCAGTATAAGAAAACCTTTTCTCGGCTTTGAAGTGATATTGAAACATCACTTGAAAGCTGAGAAAATGTGTTCTTTCAAGTGATATTCAAAACGAACTCATTTAATTGTATAGCTGTTAGGAGTGAAGGTGTAATTAAGCCAATGATCAAAAGAAACAGCATTTGAGGCTGTTATGTTTGGTGAGACTACAGACCATCGAATGAAATCATAACTGTCACACGTTTTACGATTGGTTGATGAAAAGGTTAAGCTTCTAGAAAGGTTTTGGGGATAAGTCGATATCAGTAAAGACAGAAAAACTGCATCACTGATAGAAGTTGTACATTATTATACACATTCACTTAATTTGGTGCTCTCGCAATCAGCTTCGTTTTTAGAATTTTTTTTTCTAATTTTCTTTCTATATAAAACTAGCAGTATCGCCCGGTGTTGCTCGGGTTTGTAAGGGAAATAACTATATAAGCATTTTTAGAGAGTTACTTCCTTTATAGATGCCAATTCGGGCTTTCTTAGCCATTTCTGTTTTGGTGTCTTCAAGCCATGAAGTCGTTGTTCTAAAAGAACGCTGGTCTCCTTGACAACGCATTACGACGTTGATTTCCTTAAACTCCCTTCCCCACAGCTTCACGAGGGAGGGAAGAAGGGGGAGAAGCAAACACAGGTGCAGGTGTTTGAGCGTGGACGCCAACTCCGCCGCCATCGACACACGAAAAATTATGCATTAAAATGGAATAAAAAATGATGTTAAATTATTTTTAAAATCGTAGACTCATCGTAGACGCGCGCTAATAGCCAGACGGGCTCGATATTAATCACGACTATAAGATACCCGAATTTGGTTAAACTGCACCGCAAAATGTGGGAGGAGTTAGGAATCTAAATCGTAGGAGACAAACACTCACACAACTACAGTTTTATATATATAGATGTTCTTTAAAAATGGGCATGATTCAATATGGTTACGATATTCCTTTCTAATACAGCCATAAGGAATGAAGTTTGGGGTGGGGGATGGGTCTAGTCGTTTATATCGACACCACTGCTTGACTGGTACTTAATTTACCGACCCGGAACGGATGAAAGGCAAAATCAACCCTAGCGGAATTTGAACGCAGAGCGCAAGTGCGGACGAAATACTGCAAAGCGTGTCGTCCGACTTGCTAACAACTCTGCCAGCTCGCCTTCTCAATAAGGCTACGATATTAGAAATGGGAGTATTTCCGTTTCAAAGTTTTTGAGCAGTAGTTACGGGCGAAAAGCTTTTTATTTTTATTAGATAATAATTTTTATTAGAAAAAGGGGATCCAGATCTTTTCTATAAACTCAAGAAAAAAAGTGGGTTGGGGGAGTTGGATTGCATGCCCTAGTTTCCAAGTCACCCTTCGCCACTGCTATCTAGCTTTCTAACTGTAGTTTATTTTCGTTTTCCAGTCATGAAGCTCGTCCTTTTGCTTTTTGCGTTATTTCCCATCGTCTTCGCTGCCAGCTTGTATGATGTAGAGATCGAAAAAAGATTTTCAAGTAAGAAATACAAAATCTTCTGGAAATACTCTGTATATCATAATGAGAGATATAATAACATGATATTGTTGTTGTAATTGATGTTTAACGCTAGGTCAAGAGCGGTCGAATACATTTGCCTGTCAGCAAAGGTTTTTCCACTGTGTCAAATCATTAGTCTTCCCAAATTTCCTAATCCTTCGTGTTTTTAATAGTACTATTTGACGTGGCGACCTTGCAGAATCGTTCGCACGCCAAACAAAATGCACGGCAGCATTTCTTTGGGTTTTATGTTCTCGTAAACGACTAAACCTTTCATCCTTTCAGGGTGGAAAAAACAAGTACAAGTTGAACAATACAATCGATTTAATCAACTCTCTTTACCTCAAAACATTGCTGGCTTTCTACCACAATGAGAAATAATTATTCTGCTTGTCACTGTGAAACTTGTAAGCCACCAATATTTCGTATTATCGATTGCAAATTCGATGACTTTACTTACTACTTCACTGGTGACGCTGAAATAGGCACGAATATCATACAATCTCATAATTAAATACCATTACAATATCATACAATCTCATAAGATTTCCCACAGTATATACCATTATGATTAACCCTGTCTTATAATCCCGCTCCTCCACATCACACAATAATGAATGACAAAGCAAGTTTAGCATTTAGTCGTGTCTTAAGGACTGCTGCCTTTCAGTAATTTAAATGTTGCTGGTTTTCGCTCAATTTTAGCCTCTCGGTCAGTATTCTTCCCATAATTGTGCTAATTCATTGTGCTTATGCTAAAATTCAGCATTGTAAACATGATTATTCAACATTTCTTCTAATTTATTATTGCAGTAAACGATCTAATTCAGCATCTCCAAAAGCAGGATCTGAGTGAAGGTTGTGAGAAAGTTTGTCACAAAGAAGTACCTCTTTTCCCGGATTTCTTTTGCAAAGCAGCTTGTCAATTGTAAGTTACTACACAACTTACACAACTTACACACACACACGCACACACACACACACACACACACACACACACACACACACACACACACACACACACACACACACACACACACACACACACACACACACAGAGCAAACGTCCTGACATTTTCCGTCGGCCAAATACCTTCTGATGGCATTGGTCAGCTGAAGGATCTAGTTGAAGACACTTACCTCACGTGTCGCGCAATAAAACAGAACAGAACCCAAAGCTAAGTGGTTGGCAAGTGAGCTTTTTAAACACACGACCATGCCTTCCTCTGTGCATGAAATATTCTTTCCTACTCTAGGCACAAGGCCCGAAATTTCGGAGGAGGAGGCCAGTCGATTAGATCGACCCCAGTACGTAACTGGTACTTAATTTATCGACCCCGAAAGGATGAAAGGCAAAGTCGACCTCGGCGGAATTTGAACTCAGAACGTAATGGCAGACGAAATACCTATTTCTTTATTATCCACAAGGGGCTAAACATAGAGGGGACAAACAAGGACAGACAAAGGGATTAAGTCGATTACATCGACCCCTGTGCGTAACTGGTACTTAATTTATCGACCGCGAAAGGATGAAAGGCAAAGTCGATTCGGCGAAATTTGAACTCAGAACGTAACGGCAGACGAAATACTGCTAAGCATTTCGCCCGGCGTGCTAACGTTTCTGCCAGGTCGCCGTCTTTGTGTACATGAAATATTAGCAGGAGGCTGATTTCGATATAAATCAGAAGAATTCCAATTTAAAACATAAATTCTCCCGCTAAAACTCACAACAATTGACTGCATTTGTTATTGATTAAATTATGCAATGAATACAATAATTGCTAAACTTTACACTGGATTCCTTCTTTGAATTTTTTCAGTATTAAGAAAACTGGCAGCGGAAACTAACCGGAAAAATATCACTCAAAATCCTGTTTTCCGTAATAGGTAACGTAAAATGAAATAAACTGTATTACACAAAAAAGTGTATTTTATTTATTTAATTATGTATTGATTTATTTATTTATATATATATATTTTTTAAATAGTAATATATTGCTTGTCACTTGTTGATTAGTCAGTTTATTTTTCTATTTTTATTTTCATTTCATTTCTCTTTTTTTTTTTTTGTTACTTCCCTGAATTTCAGTCAATTGAATGCATGACTGACTTATCGAGTGGATTTTTGATTGAGTCTCCAATTCGTTCCAACGGCGGAAACATGACATCGATTCAGCTTCATTTCCACTCTAAGTGGATAAGGGGGAATTATTTTCAAAGGAAATTTTGATTCCTCAATCTCAGCTAATCATTCATATCCATGAATGATGATTAGACTGAACCCATTAATCAGATACTAATTTTTTCGCTCAACCTTGCAGGAATTAAAATGTAAAGTCGACTTGGGCCGGATTCGAACTTACAATATTAATGATCGTAAAATAATTACGACCAGCAGTTGATGTAGCAAAATCTTGATCGAGCAGACCTATGATCAGAAACATTCCGAGGGAAACCACTGCCACTTTTCAGGAGTTATCATGGACTACATTGTCTAATGTGCTCCTCGGAATGGTTACATTCCTGTTATGATGTCATTCATCGGATGTTCCTTCATTTTCCGTCCACAGAGCTATAGCATACAGAGATAAAGTGCTTACATCAACTCACATATATATATATTATATTAAATTAGAGATAAAACCACAATTAAGCAAATCATACAATGAAAAACTTAAGCCAATACATAAGATTAATTAATTTATATTATTTTAAATATATATCAAAATTATTAAAAAAGATAATTAGTATAACACTACGATCGTTTCATGGCTGTCCAATTTTTAAAATTTCGAATGACTGTAACTCGAAATTTTAAGAATTGGACAGTCATGAAACGATCGTAGTGTTATACTAATTATCTTTTTTTAATAATTTTGATATATATTTAAAATAATATAAATTAATTAATCTTATGTATTGGCTTAAGTTTTTCCTTGTATGATTTGCCTAATAGTGGTTTTATCTCTAATTTAATATAATATAATATTTTACTATAAAATTGGATTCAATCCTAAATCTGATTTTTCCCTGTAAGTTTGGATTTATTCCCTAATATTTTATTATATATATATATATATATATATATATATATATATATATATATATATATATATATATATTATATATATATATATATATATAATAACAATAATCCTTGGATGGAATTTATAAGCAACCAATGTATCGCTATGCATGTTTCAACAGACCACTTGTTTCTTAAGGTCACAGTCTGTATTCCTGAGATGATTGCAGTGTAGTCCGTTGAACATCTTCATGGGTTAATTTCTTAAGGCGATATAAACATTAATAGACGTTTGCCAGAGCGATGTCTATCGATGCAATCCCCAAAACTAGTTCACCAAACAGCATCGTTAAAATTGTGGCCAGGATAATAGATTAGAAGCTTTATCTGCATAATCAAAACGTTTCCCGTAAACTAATATATATATATATATATATATATATATATATATATATATATATATAATATATATATATATATATATATATATATATATATATATAATATATATATATATATATATATAATATATATATATATATATATATATATATATATATATATATATATATATATATATATAATAAATATTAGGGAATAAATCCAAATTTACAGGGAAAAATCAGATTTAGGATTGAATCCAATTTTATAGTAAAATATTATATAATATTAATTAGAGACAAAACCACTATTTTGCAAATCAAACAAAGAAAGACTTAATCCAATACAGAAAAAAATTTAATATAAATTAAATAAAATTAAATTTGCCACTACAATTGTTTCGTGTCTCTTCAAAGGACATTCATCAGGTGGATTTCAGATCTAAAAATAATCAATATTTTTAAGATATAAATTTAAAATGACTAAAACTATAAATAATATAAATTTATCAATGAAAAAAATATATATATATAATCTATATATAATCTATATATAATCAAGAACTAAAATAACCTCTATAAACAATTGAATATAAAGAAACCTAGTATTAAAGTTCTCATATTTAAAGATGAAGAATCTAATTTCAAAAAACAAAAAACAAAAAATAAAAATAAAATATATATACACACATGCTCATACACATATATCTAAGTATATATAAACATATCTAAATACACACATAAACAATGCACACCCACACACACTCACACACAATCACTCACATACAACCGCACTCCTACCGCCACTCCAACACAGAGGAGTAACAAATTCAGCAGATACATACACTCAGCCACATACATACAGTAACATTCCCTACTCAGCAATATACTATTAAAAACCCCAACACCACTCTAAAACAAATTTATGAATGTGAATAATAACTTATATAGAATTATTCTATTATTAAACATAAACCATTTAAAAACGAACCTATCTATTTATCAAAGTATGTCTAAATTATTTAATAATTAATAACAAAGAAAAGTACGATAAATAGAACACTACATAAACAACAAGATTAACATAAGGAGAAAAAAATACATACCTTCTATTCAATTTTAAGTTATGAAGTGAATTTAAAAGTCTAACTGTTACAGCGTTTACAAAATTACGTTACTATAGAAATAGAACATATTTTTAATAAATTCTTTGCGCGTGATGAACGAACGTTATTTTAAAGATTATGAATGGAATAGAATGGAATAATATGTTAATCAACGTAAATAGACTGAATTTACTACAAAATTCTTTAATAAAACAATCATGATAAACGAAACCCATACATACATATATAATGATAAAACCTCCCTTTACCATACACAATAACAAACCTATATAGCAATCCCCCTAATCTATACATTCACACACAAATACACACACATATAACACACACCCACAAACATATACATATACCCACTCACACATACATATACATACGTACAATACTCGATATATACACCAATATATTCACACCCACACCCATACAGATAAATAAATAAATATATATACATCCATAAATATATATATATTATATATATATATATATATATATATATATATATATATATATATATATATATATATATATATATATATATATATATATATATACCAATTAAGGACTGAGCACGAAAAGGTGATCAGTCAACATGCTAGATATAGACGTCAAATCGCCATTCTCCACAAAGATTTTGTTCTCAAATAAAAATAAAATTCAGCATGACCTAAAGCAATGGATAAGGCAAAAGAAATATACGAAATGGAATAATCACCTACGTACCGAGCGGTTTCAGCTATTAATATCACAAGGATATCTGTAGCTTCGTCAGCGTAGTTTGTTATGAGCATAATATGCTGTACTCAGCGCGCCAAAAGTAGAGGCATTTGAAAGATACATCCGAACGTAATAGGTTGTATTTTTTGCATACGAGACTCCGGTACCGTTTTTCATCTAGTACAGCATATTATGCTCATAACAAAACTACGCTGACGAAGCTACAGATATCCTTGTGATATTAATAGCTGAAACCGCTC
Organism: Octopus sinensis; assembly: GCF_006345805.1. NCBI lineage: Eukaryota > Metazoa > Mollusca > Cephalopoda > Octopoda > Octopodidae > Octopus > Octopus sinensis. The sequence goes on along the minus strand of NC_043011.1, from coordinate 34,581,339 downwards.
GGTACGTAGGTGATTATTCCATTTCGTATATTTCTTTTGCCTTATCCATTGCTTTAGGTCGTGCTGAATTTTATTTTTATTTGAGAACAAAATCTTTGTGGAGAATGGCGATTTGACGTCTATATCTAGCATGTTGACTGACCACCTTTTCGTGCTCAGTCCTTAATTGGTATATATAAATATTTTAATCTTCGGATTCTTTTTAATGTGCTAGACCACTGGTTTTAATTGACTAATATCAATTTTTACCCTTAATTTTTAAATAAATTATATATATATATATATATATATAATATATATATATATATACACTCACACATATCATCAAATACACATATATATAAAAATACACACATTCACAAAAAATAAATAAATAAATATTTATTTTATGTATATATGAGTGTATACACGCAAACGGGTGCAATCTCACGCACATTCAAACATGCATGTATACAAGTGCATGCACAAGCACACGCATCTACATGTGCACTCATGCACTCCCGCATCTACACATGCACTTATACACGCGCACACATGCACACACACCCATGCACATGCATATTCACGGACACCCTCCTAAACATCTAAATATACGTATATATGGCTACAAACAATACCCAAATAAAAAATAAAACTACCATGATCAACATACCAAGTATAATACATGGGGACTGAATTTACTAAAAATTCTTTAATAAAACAATCATGATAAACGAAACCCATACATACAAATATAATGATAAACCCCCCTTTACCAAATACACAATACACCCAAATACACACACATATTTACGCACACCCACAAACATATACATATGCACACTCACACATACATATACATACGTACTATACTCGATATATACACCAATATATTCACCCCACACCCATATAGATTAATAAATAAATACATATACATCCATAAATATATATATATATATATATATATATATATATATATATATATATACATTCACACATATCATCACATACACATATATATATAAAAATACACACATTCAAAAAAATAAATAAATAAATAAATATTATATTATATTATATTAAATTTTTTTATGTATTGGATTAAGTCTTTCTTTGTTTGATTTGCAAAATAGTGGTTTTGTCTCTAATTAATATATATATATATATATATATATATTATATATATATATATATATATATATATATGTCTTTGTGTGTGTGTAGCGTATCGGCTAAACATTTATACGTATATACTACAATATTCTTTTCTGCTCAAGGCACAAGACAAGAATTTTTGGGGGAGGGGGCCAGTCGATTAGATCAACCCCAGTAAGCAACTGGTACTTAATTTATCGACCCCGGAAGGACGAAAGGCAAAGTCGACCTCGGCGAATATTGCTTAGTTTACGTTCCACAGTTCGGCAAAAGGAAACCAACGAAATAAATACCACACATAAAAATATATATACTGTGTCGATTTGAATGACTAAACCCTCGAAAGCGGTGTCACGGCATTGAAGCGAAGCGGTAACTGTTTGATACGAAGTCCTGAGAAAGGCTTTAATGCATTCTCGGATGGTGGTAAGAATCACGGGTGATGTAGCCCTGAAAAGTGCTGTAATGTGTCCTCAGGTGGTGTAACAATCGTATGTAAAGTGGCCCTGAAAAGGGCCTTTTTCTTTCGTTTACACCGAAAGCAACGGAATTGTTGCTGTGAAATGTGAAACTCCGTGAAAACAGATGACAAACCTAGGTTGGACAGAGGAAAGGAAACATGGTTGGGAAAGTTAATAACATTGAAAGCATGACTACAGTAGCACTCACTTACCACATATCAGGTCTGCAAGGTTGATATGTGGTAAGTGTAGTGGAGGCACCGAGATTCACGGATTTGAAAGCAGTTGGTGCATGAAGTACCTACAACACCTCTCTGTAGACCACATTTTTTCGTTTTGCCATTAGGGGAAAGTACGAACAGATTTTGTTTGCTTCCAACTCAGGAGCATCCGACATATTTCTGGCCACGAGAGAAACATAACTCGCCTAAATGGAGGCCTGCCGTGGTAAGGGTTTGGCCGAGGGATTAATGACTGACATGGCGAAGCAAAGTCGAAAAGGAAACTGAAATCGGCGCCGCAGACTGGGAAATTGCTTACCTGATGGAATAAGAGGTATCCTAGACATGAACACATCCTGTCCCATGCCACATCTCGTGAGAATCGCGGCCTCAGTGACATGCGACAGCAGGTCTTTCACCTCTAACCGGATTCCATTGCAGAGCCTTAGTGGTTCCAGACTCCTCAGCAGCATCACTGGAGCTCCAAGTTTGAGACACGATATATGAGGTGGCAGACCGGAGGGGTTCAAGGGCTTGATGAATTCTATTGGAAAATTGACAACCTCTTCTGGATCCACAACAGTGTCAACGGGCTTGTAGGTATGTAAACTTCCTGGAAGGCACTGCAACAAATCTTCAATGAGTTTCGTCACAAAGTTGTTTTTCGGAGCTACTATGGCCCTATCACTCAACCAACTTGGGCTTTTGTAAATTATCGGTAGATTGGGAAATGCAGCAGCCGTGAGATCATCAACAGTGTGAACAATACTTGTGAGACTGGCATCTCTCCAGCTGCATCCAAAGATGCATTGCCGTTGTCAACTGTTAGAAGGTCTTTGGAAAAATCGGTTGATGAGAGATCGCCGAACAGCTGAGCTCTCATGCTGGATTTAAGGCATAAAATTCTTACCTGCTGCCATAGAGAAGACTTAATGCAAGTTCACACAGCGTCCGCCCTGGTGCCTTTGGGAATAACTGGGAGAGTTTGCCTAAAATCGCCAGATAGTAGGGTATATACTCCCCCTATTGGACTGTGACCTCGAGGGATCCTTATTGGCCTGTGTTCATTCATCCCACACAATGAGCTGAAGTGGAGGGGCATCATGGCCGTAGGCGATAATAGGAGGTGGGGTTAACTAAACACTAATGTACACAGATCAAATCAGAAAGGTAAAACTGCCCAACAATCCAATTCTTGGCATGTGTATAAATGGCAGAAGCTGTAAGCAAAAACCAAGTTCAATCCAGTAAATTGCAAATTTAATGCAAATAAATTTGACAAAACATTAGTTTAAAACAGTCAGTTAAGTATGGTTAATATTCTTGCTAAATTTGGAGCGAATTGGTTTTGAAACTGCGGAAGTTATTGGCAAAACGCCGTATTTTACGCAGTTATTCACAGACTTTTCCCTTTCAACGCGGATTGACTTGACAAAAACATAAGTTTAAAACTATTCTTAAATCATGAGTAAAGTTTGTCACATTTGGAGGGAATTAGTTGTAAACTGCGGAAGTTATTGGCGAAAAAACCCGATTTTTACGAGGTTATTCGCGGACTTTACACAATGAACGAAGATGACCTTGACAAACATTTTCAGAAAAAAATTCTTATGTCATGAATAATGTTTGTGACAAATTTGGAGGAAATCGCTCGAAACAACAGGGAGTAATGGGCAAAAAGCTGGTTTTCTGAACAGTTATTTCCAGTTTTTTATTATACGCAGGATGGGGTCTGAAAAATATAAAGTAGGTCGTGACCACCCTTGGAGCATAAGTCAAGCATGAGCGAAATCGGTTGAAAAATGTGGAAATGCATAACCACCACACACACACACACACACACACACACACATACATCTTCTGTTTTATATATAGAGATGTATTACGCTAGGTGGTATTTTGTGCAAGGTGCCAGTAAAATTGTCATGATGGCCACAGGTATTTGAATTTCCTCTGTGTGTGTGTGTGTGTGTGTGTGTGTGTGTGTGTGTATGTATGTGTATATATATATATATATATATATATATATGTGTGTGTGTGTGTGTGTGTGTGTGTGTGTGTATCCTTGTATGCATGCATGTATGTACCTAAATTCTAGTTTGATAATTAGAACATTTCTAATATCCACGTTAAATATTTAACGCAAATTTTCAAACCGCATTCATGCGATTTAGTTGATAACTGGAAGTTCAATCAGAGAGGATTTGAACTTGAAAACTCTAGTATACAGACGCCTATACAATACATGGCGTAATAGAATTATTTGCCCTTTAAAACACTGGATTTTCCTTCGCAAGAAAATGTAGAATCATGTCTATGTATCTATTGATTCTTTCACCACAATTTTGTTAAGTGCGATGAGGTTACCATTTCAAAATACAAAAAGATAATGTAGGATACAATCCTGTTATCTTTATTACTTTCGGTCTCCATACAAATGTACCGAACGAGAACAATAGATTGACGGAACTGTGAGAAGAACAGGCAATATATCTTCTGTTATCATCTCTGGTTCATTGCATAGTGACATGAATCAGAATGATGGTTCAGCCCAAATCGACAGCTTTTTTTTTTTTAATAACCATCGTTGGCGTGGAGAAGAGATACATGTGCGTATAATTAAGATCCAGTCATATAGAAAATATCTTGCCATGGTCAGCTGATATATAATGCATGAGGTGCATTGTTAACTTCGACTGTAGAAGACTTATACGATATGTGTCAAAAAAAAAAACAAAGATAAATCGCTCACTGCTGAATTGCTTTATCAGAGGTTATCTTATCCTAGATTATCTCGTCGATTCGATGAATATGGAATAAACAAGTCAAAGCTGCACGAAGTCGTTCGCCACGAGAATTATGAAGAAAGTTTGAAAGCGTTTTGTGTTGGTGTCTTGGTTTAATGAACAAACTGCACGATCAATGTTATTATAGTAGGTATGTTTTGTGCAGAACCAAACCATTATCTCATCCTTCACGCATGTATTGGTCCGATGCAACGAATGCAACGAATCCAGTACTTATCAAGAAGCAGGATTTATATGGAGAGACCTTTTCTTTGATGGGGAGCTAAAGAGCTAACAGACCCCAGTCCATTGTGATGTTCTTGAGAAAATTTCGTGACATACTAAATAATCTGCGACCCTAGCAAGTTCTCTTCCGATGATTTGTAGACCTGGGAACAAGGGTATCTAACAGGGACCAAGGGTGACTTTCGTTAATAGGGTTGCTTTATCAGAGGTTATCTTAACCTAGACTATCTTGTCGATTCGATGAATGTGGAATGAACAAGTCTCTTCTCTAATCCTTAGAATCTCAATCCAGAGACACACTCACGGAGGAAGTTTAAAATCATGTCCAGTGCCAGAGGTAATCAGTGGGAAATGACAATCCCGTCCCATAACGTGTACATTTGACTGGTCATGATCTTAAATCCTTTCCGATCAGAGCTACCTATATACCACTTGATATATTGCTCAAAAGAACAGAATAGTTCCTTGCTTAAGTGCCTAAGACAGACCTCATGAAACACATCCATGATGTGTTTCAATGGGTCATGTGTTGGTGGAAATACTCCAGTATGGTCGGATATTGGATGTAGATTACTCGAGTTTCTGGTCCATAGAAGAAACGAGGATAGCAACTGCCATGTCAGACCGGTTGACTTTGTCTCAGTTTTGAAAATCTCAAATATCATTTGAAGGCACCTGGGGGCAACACCTACACACACAAAAAGCGAGAAACAAAAAGAAATCATTTAATAATTCTTTAAAGTTACATAAGTCAAAAGTCTATGACTCAGAACGTAATTATTGGTATCAAAATGGTTTGTGTATATTTTCCCCAAACACTTATCTTTAAATTAGTTATGTCAGCATTTTCCGATTATCTTCAATCGATTTCATTGGTTCCTGTCTTAGATGAGAACAACACAGATGTTAACCTGCCACGAATTACGATATATAATGCCTTCTTTCTTTTTATTTTGTCACAGAATTCAGTAAGCTTTTGTCTTTTAGTGCATTGTGATAAATTCTCTTATTTCTTCCCAAGACTCTAACAAAAAGTCTGAATACATTCTAATCTATCTATCTATCTATCTATCTATCTATCTATCTATCTATCTATCTATCTATCTATCTATCTATCTAGCTATCTATCTATCTATCTATCTATCTATCTATCTATCTATTTGTCTGTCTGTCGTTTATTTTTATTTTTCAGACATGAAGCTCGTCCTTTTGTTTTTAGTGTTGCTTCCCATCGTCTTCTCTGCCAGCCTCTATGATGAGGAGGTCGACAAAAGACTGGATCGTAAGTAAAAACAAAGCCTTATGGAAATATTTTCTGTGTCACAATGATAGATATGATAGCAGTTATTGTTGTTGTTGTTTAACCCCAGGTGAAGAAATGTCGTGCGGATTTGCTTGTTACCGAAGGTTTTTGCAGCTGTGACAAAACAATGATCTAGAATTTTCTAGTTCGCTACGTTTACAATATCCCTTCCTACTATAGGATCAAGGTCGGAAATTGGAGGAATAGGTAGAGTCGATTGCATCGACCCCAATGATCAACTGGTACTTAGATTCATCGACCCCGAAAGGACGAGACGCAAAGTCGGCGTCGGCTGAATTCGAAATCAGAACATAGCGAAATACAGCTAAGTCGACTACACCTTTCATCCTTCCAGGGTGGAGAAAAAAACAAGTACAAGTTGAACAATACCTTCGATTTAATCAACTTTCCTTTACCTCAAAATACTGCTGGCCTTCTACCACAATGAGAAATAATTATTCTGCTTGTCACTGTGAAACTTGTAAGCCACCAATATTTCGTATTATCGATTGCAAATTCGATGACTTTACTTACTACTTCACTGGTGACGCTGAAATAGGCACGAATATCATACAATCTCATAATTAAATACCATTACAATATCATACAATCTCATAAGATCTCCCACAGTATATACCATTATGATTAACCCTGTCTTATAATCCCGCTCCTCCACATCACACAATAATGAATGACAAAGCAAGTTTAGCATTTAGTCGTGTCTTAAGGTCTGCTGCCTTTCAGTAATTTAAATGTTGGGGGTTTTCGCTCAATTTTAGCCTCTCGGTCAGTATTCTTCCCATAATTGTGCTAATTCATTGTGTTTATGCTAAAATTCAGCATTGTAGACATGAGTATTCAACATTTCTTCTAATTTATTATTGCAGTGAACTTTCTAATTCGGTATCTCCAAAAGCAGGATCTGAGTGAAGATTGTGAGAAAGTTTGTCACAGAGATTTCCCCCTTATACCGGATTTCTTTTGCAAATCAGCTTGTCGATTGTAAGTTACTACACAATTTACACAACTTACACAACTCACACACACACACACACACACACACACACACACACACACACACACACACACACGGGGGAAGCTGCAGAAGAGGTAGAAACGCTACGAGGCAGCGAAACCCGGAGTTGAAGCCACGGTTCTGTCCAGGGAAGAAGGGACAGACACGGCACCGCTCTCTTTCAGTGACGCCGCGTCGCCTGTGGCGGAACGGGAAGCGACGGCTAGCCCGTCCGCCGCGCCAGCGGCGACGCGACACGAGGTCAGCGGCGTAACCTGATCGGGTCCTCGCCTGCGAATACGAGGCCGGGGGTCGGAGGAGGCGAGAGAAAATGTGGTAACGAAAAGTGGTTCGATTGCGAGAGGACGAACCTACGAGCGTTGAAAGGCGGGCGTGAAGAGGCGGGCAGACGCGGGCGTCGAGGGAACGCGTCTGAAAGGCGGGCGGTGTGCGACGGCGGCAGAGATTCGAGGACGCGCCAGCCGTGTAGAGTCGACCTTGCACCGGCAATAGGGGAGCTAACCGTTGGCAGAAAGGAGCGACGACAACATTCCTTCCAGGTGGTCACCTATGCCGTTCGGCCACGACCCTACATAAAGAGCTGTTGTGCGGCGGATGCCGGCGGGCGAGCGAGCGAAGGCGGGCAAACGCGTGCGTCAAAAGGGACGGGGAGAACGCAGCGGCGTCTGAAAGGCGGGCGAAGGCGGACGTCCGGAGGCGGGCGAAGGCGGACGTCCGGAGGCGGGCGAAGGCGGACGAAGGCGCGCTCGCGCACACACACACACATACACACACACAATACAAACCTCCTGACATTTTCCGTCGGTCAAATTCCTTCTGATGGCATTGGTCAGCTAAAGGATCTGGTTGAAGACACTTACCTCACGTGTCGCGCAACAGAACACAACCCGAAGCTACGTGGTTGCTGAGTAGGCTTTTTAACCACACGACCATGCCTTTCTATGTGAATGAAACATTGTTTTCTACTCAAGACACAAGGCCCGAAATTTTTGAGGAGGGGACCAGTCGATTACATCGCTCCCAGTTCGCTACCGGAACCTAATTTATCGACCCTGAAAGGCTGAAAGGCATAGTCGCCCTCCGCGGAATTGGAACTCAAAACGTAAAGACAAACGAAATACCGCTACGCATTTCGCCGGCTTTGCTAACGTTTCTTATTTCTTTATTGCCCACAAGGGGCTAAACATACAGGGCACAAACAAGGACAGGCAAAGGGATTAAGTCGATTACATCGACCCCAGTGTGTAACTGGCACTTTTAACGGGAGACTGATTTTGAGGTAAATAAGAAAAATTCCAATTTAAAGCATAAATTCTCCCGCCAAACCTCACAACAATTCGGTAAATTATGCAATGAACACAATAATTGCTAAACTTTACACTGGATTCTTTCTTTGATTTTTTTTTTCAGTATAAGGGCTACTGGCGGCGGTAAATAACCGGAAAAACATCACTCTAAATCCTGTTTTCCATAATATGTAACGTAAAAGGAAATAAACTGTATTATACAAAAAAGTGTATTTTATTTATTTAGTTCTGTACATATTTATTTACTTATTTATTTTCTACCTTGTGTTTTAAATAGTAATAAATTGTTTGTCACTTGTTCATTAGTCAGTGTATTTTTTTATTTTTAATTTAATTTAATTTTTTTTTGTTACTTTCCTGAATGTCAGCCAATTGGATGCATGACTGACTTACCGAGTGGATTTTTGACTGATTCTCCAACTCGTTCTTACGGCGGAAACATGACATCAGTTAAGCTTCATTTCCTCTCTAAGTGGCGAAAATGGAATTTTCTAAGCTAATCATTCATATCCATGAATGATTAGACTGAACCCGTTAACCAATCCATGAATGAGGCACTAATTGTTTTGCTCAACCTAAGAAGAATGAAAGGTAAAGTTGATATCGGCCGGATTTGAACTTACAATGTAAATGACCGTAAAATAAATACACCCAGCAATTAAGGTAGCAAAATCTTGATCAAGCAGACCTATGATCAGAAACATTCAATACATTTGCGTACACTAAACCCGATCTCCACGCTACCAATGTTATTCAAGGGAAAGACAAAGGCTGATATAGCTTGGCACCAGTGATATCACAACTCATTTCTACATTTAAGGGAGAAAGTGTGGCCAAACCATAAAACTTTCTGAGGCCTATTCTTACAACTAGATGATAGAGGAGGTGAGGGTTGTAGGATTTTATCATAAAGCAGCTATTCTGTAGGGCCTTATTATAATAATGGCCAGCCTTTTCGAATATTTCTGTAGAAGAAAGGAATGATCCAACGGCTAATACTTGGAACTATCTTTTTAAAAGCAAAATGTGGGTGACAAGAGTGCTTGTTAATATATTTAAGGTTTTCTTTAGTTTTGTGGAAGGACTTATATGAATTAGTTTCGAGATCTTAGGAAACATTTAAAAAGCCAGTATTAACAAGGTTGGTATCAACAGATATTTAATGTCGCATAAATTTGAAGGTAGAAATTAATTACTTTCTAAAGGATTCCATAGCATGGTCATCTCAATTGTGTGATACGACTAAAGCATCATCGCAGTATATCCTGGTGTTATAGATAGGGAATTTCGAATTAACATGATTTAATATGTATAAACCAACTAAATCTCATATATCCACGCTATGATACGAACCCATTGGGACATCGAATAGTTTGCTTTGGTTATCTTTTTTAGTCCAAATAGATCTGTTACTAAATAACAATGTCTTACGTATAAAGAGCTGTATTTTTTGTTCACCTATGGTTATAAATAAACGGGCAAACTCTAATACATTACGTAGCAGTGATTTCGATGCTGATGGATAGAAATCCACAATTTGTGTGAACTTCAGTTTATTTTTATTGCGATTGAATTTGAACCAAGATATCTCCAATAAACTGTAAGTCCTTATGAACAGGTTTGACCATTCCTTAATTTTGTTATTGTCTCTTAATTTTTTTTCTTGCTAAACGTAGTTCAATCTTAGCGACACACACACTCGTGTGTGTGCGTGAGAGTGTGTGTGTCTGTGCGTCTGCGTGTGAGTGTGTGCGCGCGCGCGTGCATTATACAATGCAGTCGTATATTTACAAATCAGAACAGATAAAGAAATCTAGAGTAGCACGCATATTATTGCAGACATGTAAATGTAATCTACACTGAAATTATAACTAAATGACGAAGGCTGCGAAATAGCCGTAACCTTCAAGACGACAAGTGGTTAAATAAATATATTCACCTCCTCATCTCGTACCTCCTTACTTTCTATACTCCTCATGAAATAAGCTCATCGCTCAGATCTCCTGGATTTCAACTACATAGGACTCTGCACTGTATTCCTCCGAATTAGATTACTATGTATCCATATATTACACTACAAAATCTTACTCTACAATGTCAGCCATAGCGGAATTTGAAATCAGAGTGTAATGACAGACGAAATTCCACTCAACATTTTGTCCGGCATGCTAGCGACTCTGCCTGCTTGCCTCCTTTTAGGTCCTTTCCCGATATTGCTAGCTTTTCAGTTGTTTCCGCTTGCCATGTAATTCTTACAGACTCCTACTGCTGGAAGTATTGGATGTAAAGAACTGTTTCCTCAAGTGTTTAATTTTTACAAATTGTTTAAAGACTGTAGAATGCATCTTCCCATAACTCTACTCTGTGCATTTTAGATGATACATAACACTGAAGTAGGAACGATCAACAACCTTCTTTTTTGCCTAGAGTTGATCTTATTCTAGATAGGTTATCACTTATTGTTGAGCTCTGTATGCTCATAGGAGGTGCAGTGGTTGAGTGACGCCAAGACATATCCATACATGGACTGCAGAGGTTGGCTTTGCCTTTCATCTTTTCGGAGTCGATGAAATAAGTACCAGTTGCACACTGGGGTCGATGTAATCGATTAGCTCTGCTCCCCTAAAATGTCAGGCCTGTGCCTGTAATAGGAATATATAGAGAGAGGACCTACATGGCTGGAAACATCCCAGGAGAACTCATCTGAGAATGACTTGTCTCTAGTTTAGATACAAAGCCAACAATTTTGAAAGGAGAGGGTTAACTGACTATGTTAACTCCAGTATATGACAGGTATTTTATTTTATCGACACCAAAAGAATACTCAGCGACGGATTTTGAACTCAGAACATGAAGAGTCGGAAGAAATGCCTCATGGTATTTTGTCTGGCGCACTAACAATTCTACCAGATCGCCATCATTGTTTCTGATCGAAGCACAAGATCAGCAATTTTTGGCGGTTGGGAGTTAGTCCTTATAGTTGATCCGATACTTGACATAAGAGAGATGAAAACAAACTTGACCTCAGCGCGACTGCAACCACGAACGTAAACACGGGACAAATACACCACAAAGCTTTTTGTCGACGCTCTAATTCTTTTGTCACTTCGCGACCCGAAAAACTTTAAAATTATAATAAATGTTCTCCATCCCGAAATGTTTTTGCTGTTATTTATGTTTTTGTTGTTATTTTTGTTATTCTTGACGTTTTGTTATTTCGTCCCAAGTTAGTGCCGATTCAACAAATATTCCAGCTATGAACTAGCTATCTTTTCTGCGATATCATTTACAATTTATGTTAGATCTTTTAGATTCAAGTACTTCAATAATGTCTGAAAATAATCAATAGCTTTAGTTTTCTACCCACATTCTAGAGTAGTGGTTATATAACCTCGCCTTAGAATTCACTTCAAAATAAACAAGAAGTCCACGCGGTCGCCAGACAAGCTTACAGGCACCTTGCAAGAACTTCTCAGCGTATATTCGTATGATTCAGAAAGATATGTCTTAGGAAAATTGGAAAACTGGCATTGGTGTAGAAAGTGGAATGTTTTCAATATATCAGTTTTAACAGCTGGGTCAGTAATATATATGTAGGCTTGAGAATACTCTAGGAACTCATGTAACTGTTACATTCTTAACCGATGTCATGTCTCCGTCACAGGAACGAGCAGATTCAGTGGCGTGGTTTGATCTATTGGATACTCAATCAGCAATCCATTCGATAACTCTTGTATTCAACTGACTCATTCACGGCAATAACAATATATAATAAATGAATAAATAAATAAAATATTAAGACAACTAACAAAACAACAAGTAACAAACAATTTTCATTTAAAACACAAGGAAATATAAAATCACCACCTGTGTGTGTGTGTGATGCATTTTATTTCATTTTATGTTAGACATTACGATTAACAGAATTTACAGCGATTTTGTTCCGATTAGTTTACGTCTCCTTTGCCCAAGATACTGAAAAGAATAAAAGAAAAGAAAAGTATTTAGACTAAAGTTTACTAAATATTGTACTTCTTGCATTGTTTATCAAATAAGAAATGCCGTCATATATCGTAACGTTTAGCACAAGATTTATCTTTTACATTGTAATTCTTAAAATTCATCTAAAAAATCAGTTACATTGGTTGTATAAATGTCCGTGGTCTGATGTCGAGTTGGAAGCAAGAGCGCTTCCTAAAAGATATCTAACTTCCAGTAATCCGATATTTACAGAAATCCTGGAATACTGTGCTATATTGTACAATAGACAGCAGTTCGTATCTAGTAAACAGACCATATTTTCGAAGTTGATTAATTTACAAGCAGTGTATTAGAAATAGCTTTGTTCTTCCCCTCTTGTTTTCTATGCAGATTGACCAAGATCAAATCTACTGTTTTAGAAGTGTATTAATTTATACATGTAACTGTTATTCGTCTTCTTAGAGACAGTGTACAGAATCTATAGTAGTTGGCTGTTTTCCAGGGGTGAGAGAATGACAGGCATGTTAAATCCGCTAAATGCCGCACAAAAGAAAGAGTCATGTTCCTCTGGCAAGGTCCTGGGTGAAAGACATATATTCCTCTGGCAAGGTGCCCAGCGAAAGAGAGTCATGTTCCTCTGGCAAGGTGCCCAGTGAGAGACAGTGAGATATTCCTGCGGCAAGGTGTCGCGTGAAAGAGAGAAATTTGTGCTAGAAAGAGATAGACGTACGAGAAAGAGATAGACATATCCATTCGCCGAAATGCTGGACAAAAGAGAGGCGTGTTTTTCCGGCAAGATGCGAGAGATGTTCCTCCAGCAGGTTGTCGGGTGAAAGGCAGATGTCCCTCCGAGAAGGTGGCCGGTAAAAGAGAGCCATGTTCTTCCGGCAAGGTACTGGTTGACAGAATTCTTTTGGGGCTCTGTATTTATACATGTTTCAAAGCCAAAAGTAGGTCCGAAGAACAGAGAAGGTAAAAGCTATTGTGAGATGGACTAAATTTAACCTAAGATGTTCAGTAAACGAATAAGGCTTATCTAAGTTGAATGGAGTATGAATTTCCAAGTAAGAATTCTGAGAACAATAGAAACCTACAGAAAAATTTAGACTAAGGTTTCGATTTCTGGTTAAGAATAGAAAACTAAACATTTCACTTTATTTTTTAATTTTCTTTGTTTAATTTCCATCGTATAAACGTTTATATATTTGTTTTGCAAGATTCTCGATGTGAAATCGTGTGTTGAAACAGATGGTGTTGTAGTTAGGAATGGTCATTTTGCCAGTTTAGCCAATAAAAACACACGAACTATACATTTGGTGTTAATTTGCTTGAGCTGACCGTTAGTAAGGAGAAACACACAAATAAGAAAGAAAGAAGAAAGCAAAGGACCACTGATGAGGTCACAGAAGTGTGACGAAAGAACTCTGGCCGAAATAAGATTAAGATTAATGTAAAAAATAAATAAAGCTGAACCAAATTAACACCAAATATATAGTGCGTGTGTTTTTATTGGCTAAACTGGCAAAATGACCATTCCTAAATACAACAACATCGTATAAACGTTATGCTGAGTACATGGTGCAGTATAACGTGATTTAAGAATTTATACGGATTAATAAATATCAAATGGACCCTGCTTTAGCAATGTATCAATTTTACAAAAAATTGAAGGGACGCTAAAGTAACACGGGCAGAGAAATTTTACGTTGAAACGTGTTCCGTAGTACTGTCATTAAAATAACAAATTTTGTGCGTGCGTGTGTGTGTATACATTGTGTATTGACTTACATTCTACAGGCTGCTCCACACAAGAACGCCCAGAAATTTGGAACGTTATCTTCACAAGCTTGTACACAGTCGTCACCCAGATTCAGATGTTTAATGTGATTAATTACATCGGTGACTGCAAGAGAAATTAGAACAAATGTTGAAATAATGTTTCTAATGTTGGATTTTAACATAAGTAGAAGGAATCGAAACAGTTTGAGAGAGAGAATGAAGTCGGAGAACGGAAAATAGAATCGAAAACTGCGGCATTTTATATTGGAAGCCAGCAGAACTTAAGATAATGTAACTAAATAGAACATAATTTGTTTTTTATGTTTAATTGAGTGACTTCGAGAATTTTAATTATAACACAGGGAAAGTCAATATGGCATTTATAACGGAGAAGTGTATGAGATTTCATGACATTCATGCCATTCTCGACGTCATAAGTTAGGTAGTAAGGAATGTAATCGAATCTGCAATCAATGATATGAAATATTGGCGATTTACAGGGTTTTAGTGATAAGCAGAATAATTATTTCTAATTTCGGTACGAGGCCAGCAAATTGTTGAGGGAAAAAGGAAGTTGATTATGTCAACCTCAGTGCTCAACTAGTACTTGTTTTATCGACTCCGAGCCGATGAAAAGCAAAGTAGCCCCAGCAGAATTTGAACTTAGAACTTTAAGTCGGAAGGAATATCGTTAAACATTTTATCTGGTGTGCTAACTATTCTTTTTACTAAAAGCACAAAAACTGAAATTTGAGGTGAGGGTCTTATTGATTACATCGAGTCTAGTGCTTGACTGATATTTTATTTTATCAATAGAGGAAGGGTAAATGACAAAGTCGACCTTGTCGGTATGCGAGACTAGAAATGTGCTAAGCCCGGCGTGGTAACGATTCTGCCGGCCTGCTGCCTTTATAAACAGAATAATCTCCTACAAAGCATTACCGTGCTCACAAATACAATGATGTAACTTTAAGACATGCAGACTTTACACAAACAAAATTTACACATAAACATTAGACAAAGAAAACCATCATTAGAAATCGTACGCATATTACGAAAAACGCTGATAGAATACGTCCAGAGATCCCGTCCTGTGTTGACGATAAGCGTTCATTAAAGCACCGACTACGTCGTTTTCAAATGTTGGCACATTTTAGAGTAGGGGTTAAGTCGATTACAACGCCCCTAGTGCTCAACTGGTACTTATTTGGTGGACCCCGAAAGGAAAAAAGGTAAAGTCGGTCTCGACAGAATTTGAACTCAGAAAATAAGGACGGACAAAATTCCACTCAGCATTTTTCCCGGCGTGCTAACGATTCTACCAGCACGCCGACTAAAAGCACGGATTATATCGACTAATGAAATGATCGTCTGCACCGGTGGATGGTGTTACCGTATCATGTGATTTTACCAATTTTGTGAATCACCAGCGATAGCCAGCCTTGTGCCGATTGCCAGAACGGAAAACAGTCGAATGTGTATATAATAGTAATAGTCAAACAGCCAGTGATGCCGCAAAAATCCGGCGGGCTACTAATAAATTAGTAGCGTTTGAACGAATGATATTACTATATGCAACCTAAACTGTTGTTTAGTACACTTACTCGTATACTATAAAAATAGCCAAACGGCCAGTGACGCTACAAAAAGCCGGAATGTTACGAATAAAGTATCAGCAACAGGAGCAGTGTTTGCAATAATAATAATTAGCACATACAAACTTTTTCTTTTCTTGCCACGTAGCAATTTATCAAAGACTGATTTTACTTTCCTTGTAAACATCAGATCCGCTGGTGAGCTACCTGCAGCTGTATTCTGATTTGGTGTTACACGGTACACTCTTAAAAATTGTTGTAGAGTTACCATATCTGTGACTTCCTCATTCGATTTTCTTAGGGCTCTCTTCAAAGTGTCGACAAAGCGTTCTGCCTATCCATTAGATCTGGGATGGTATGGCGCAGTGGTCTTATGTTCTACTGCGAACGTTTCACAAAATTTTTCAAATTCGCTAAACACAAATTGCGTTCCATTGTCAGACACTATCACGTCCGTGATGCCAAATCTCGCAAACAGTTCGTGTAGAAAACTTATCACAGTTGAGGAGGTTATTTTTTTTACACTCACAAATTTCAGACCATTTCTAAAAACTATCAGCTACCACTAAGCAGTATGAACAATTTAAATGACCAGCGAAATCGATGTGTAGTCTCAATCATGTAACATCTACGTGTGGCCAATTTTCATATTTTATAGTGAGCAATTTTGCTGCTAGAGCATATCCTCTACCGCCTTTCACCAAATTTTCGATTTCTCTGTCCATTTTCGGCCAGTATACGTCACTGTGCATTAAAGCTTTCGGCCTTGAAATACCAAGATATCCGACGTAAAATTCTCACATTTTTTTTTTGTAGTGTTTCCATCATCACTACTCACTGCGCATACATAAGTATGCCATCACACATTGAGTATAGGTTCACGTCTTGGTTTCGTTTCGTAGCAAACTGTTTCTATTTTCTTTTATTGACCACAGTGTTCTTTTTGTTTCCTTTATAAACTAGTGTTTTACTGCATTCCGCTTTATCTCTTCTACGGTTACCGGTAATTCTCGTATCACGTTCTACATTACGTTTTTTTTTTAGTTCACCTTCAGCTCTTGGAGCTGCGATTACCGTATCTTCGAATGGCTCACAGTGTTTTGGTGTCAGTCTGGACAAACCATCCGCGTGCCCTAGGTTTTTCGACGGTAAATACTCCACTCTGTAGTCATAATTTAATGATGCAGTGCCCCACTCGCTGTAAACTATTTGTTGTATGTCTTGGGATTTCTTTTTTGGACGCGTATAAAGTCAGAAGAGGGCGATGATCTGTTTGAAAACAGAAACGTCTTCCATGGATAAATCTATGGAACTTCTTGACACCAAATATGATTGCCAACGCCTCTTTTTCTACCTGGCTATAATTCTTTTCAGCTGGCAATAACAACCTTGACGCATTGCCTATTGCCTTTGTACTACCATCGCCATATTTATGCAGATGTACGGCTCCTATACCGTACTCACTTGCATTTTCAGCCAATATAGTTTCTAACTTTGGATTAAATTGTATCAATGGTCGGTCCGAGGTTAAAATACTTTTCAATTCATCGAATTCCTTCTGGCACTTATCCATCTAAATCCATTTTGTATGCAACGTTCATGTTCTGTTGCATCTGGGGGTTTTTATTTCAAGATTAAGCGCGTTTTAATCTCGGCCGTCCCAATCTTTACATTCTTTCTCGAAGATTTGCTCATATCTTCAGTAGTATGCTTCGAAAGGTAACTCCTCCGTCAGGTTCGTATTTGAACTCTTTTATGGAGTTCGCGAAACAGTCTGGCGAGAACACTTTTTCTGACTTTCCTGACGACTTTAGTAATTGCAGCATTTGTTGCCGAAATATGATTTGTTGTTGTTGCTTCTTTTGTTGCTCTTGCTGTTGTTGTTGTTTCTTTCAGCTGTTGTTGTTGCTGTTTTTACAACTCGAGCAAACCTGCCAACAAATATTCCATGCATTTACGATGTTAGTAAAATTCTTACACCAACATTATGAGTTTATTAACTCCTCTTCGAGTTTCTTAATTCCTTGAGAGCTGTTTAAATCCTCGTCGAGTTTTTTTAATTCCTCGTGAGTTGTTTAAATCGGCGTTGCCACTGTTACAGTCCTTAAAATTTTGGATTGATATAACGCCCACTTCAGTATGCAGTGTACTTAGTAAAACCAGTAAAAATACGACTTTCTCTGACTGCCTACTACGTACTCTCTTCATTTATAGTGACTAGGTTATTCCATTTGTCCTGTGAGTGTGGTGTACTATTATTACTATTTTCCGGCAACAAATACAGAAATGCGATTGGTTGCACAGTTGAAGCACGCAATAAAAATATGACAACTAGAATAATAATAGTAATAATACTATCTACAATTGGTAAAAAGCCTGAAATTTTAGGAGAGGGGACTAGTCGATTACATTGAGCCCCGTGCTCAACTGGTACTTATTTTATCAACACTAACATGATGAAAAGCAAAGTAGAACTCGGCTGAATTTAAACTCAGAATATAAACCCGGAAGTAATGCCGCTAACCATTTTGTTTAGCATGCTAACGATTCTGCTAGGCTACCGTCTCAAACATTATTATTGTAAGCGTGATGGACTAGCAAATTCAAGAAGACCATTATTTTGCAAATCTTTTGGTAACAGGCAAATCTGTCCGACCAGCGTTGACCTAGGGTTAAACAACAACAACAATATCATAACTGTCATTCTGATACACAAAATGTTTATATAAGGATTTGCTTTTACTTACTTGAAAGTCTTTTGTCGACCTCCTCATCATAGAGGCTGGCGGAGAAGACGATGGGAAGCAACACTAAACACAAAAGGACGAGCTTCATGTCTAAAATATAAAGTAAACGAGATAGATAGATAGATAGATAGATAGATAGATAGATAGATAGATAGATAGATAGATAGATAGATAGATAGATAGATAGATAGATAGATAGGGTCTTGTTAGAGTATGTCAATATGAAGTTCTAGGCTAGAGAGAAGAAATAAGGAATGTCATTGAAATGTACTAAAAACTACAAACAAAACTCACTGAAATGCATGTGGGATACAATTTGTTAAAAAAGGGAAGCAAGAGGTTTTATATAGTAAATTAATTTTCACTGACATCTGCATTTTCTCATATCCCTGTAAACTTAACGAAATCAACTGAACCACGTAAATTAAAGATAAGTATTGAGAGAAATAGACCCACAGCTGTTTGGTTCCCAGCAATATCGCCGTAAACTATAAGTTTTTGGTTTCGCAACTTTAAAAGAGTTAATCAGTCGTGTTTGTTTCGTTTTTCTCTGGTGTACAAACTACCCCTGGGCGTCTTCAAATATAAGTCGAGTTTTTCAGAACCGAGACAAAGTCAACCGGACTGACATGAAGTTACTCGTGCATAAGGAAGTTGTCACCCTCATTGTCCTGCATGGATCAGAAACTTGAGTCATCTACATCCCACAGTTGATCTTACTGGAGTATTTCCACCAATATATGACCTATTTAGTGCATCATGGAGATGTTTCTTGAGACCTGTCGTAGGCACTTAAGCAAGGAACTACTCTGTTCTGCTACGCACCTTGAGCGATACATCAAATGGTGTTTATATGATTTCTGAGCTTAAAGGATTACAGAGGCTCATAACATATCCAGTCCACTTACAAAGTACGCGTTGTGAGATGGCATGGTGGTTTACCGCTAATTAACCCGCATCATGAAGCCCTGTGATCAAAAGGCGCTCCGACCATGATTATCTCATCTTCTTTGCCTTTCGCATATAGTGTGTCTAGTGTTTACATAAGGCGACGATCAGTCGAAGCTGACCATATTCTACACAAGTATATGCTGGCCAATTACCATCTAAGAGAAGGTAACTCCGCATACAAATCTTGCATCTTGATAACTACTGAGTTCGTTGCACTAGTTGCACCAAACCAATACAAGCGTGGGGGACGAGAGAATGGATTGGCTCTGCACAAACCATGCCTACTATAACGTTCACCGTGCAGATTGTTCAGCAAACCAAGACACCAACACAAAACGCTTTCAAACTGCCTTCATAATTCTCGTGGCGAAGGACTTCGTGCAACTGTATCTTGTTTAATCCTTATTCGTAGGAGCGACGAGAGAATATAAGATAAAATGAGCTCTGAGTTTTGCTTCGGTTCCAAGGTTTGATATTAACATTCTGTTTTACAGTAAGGCGGCGAACTGTCAGAATCGAAACCGCGCGGACAAAATGCTTCTGTTCTGAGTTCAAATACCACCGGGGTCGACTCTGTCTTTCATTCTTTCGGAGGCCGATAAATTAAGTACCAGTTGAGTACTGGGCAGATATAATTGACTTACCCAGCCCTCGAAATTGCTGGCCTTGTGTCAAAAATTTGAAAGCAATACTTTGTTTGACAGTTTAGTGGTGTTATACTAAAAAAATCTATTTTCAGTGTTCTGGGAGTTTGCGATTTTAAAATGAATTATTATTTTTACACAACATTGTATTATATTAATACTAGAGTCATGATGCCGTCATCTCAGAACAAGCTAGTACTTTTATTTTATGATTTATATTAAATGCAGAACACAAGGATGAGCAAATTTGCTTTCAAGGTCTACTTTGCTTTTCATTCTTCAAGGGTTGATAAATAAAGTACTGCTATCCAAATCAACTGGTGTTGATTCTTCTTTCTCTTTTTCTTCACGAATTCTCTATATTGCATTGCGAAATAGTTACGAAAGCCCACACATACACTGTCTCTTTCATCAAAGACATGAAGGAGAGCTGAGTGAGGGGTAAGCAATCTCCTCTTATCTCGAATGCTGCAAAACCCAACCAAAACGATTGCAGATGTTATACAATCAATGCTTTCTATTCTCACCCATATTTCCTTACATGGCAAAATGCGAGCAAGGGAAATAGTATTCTTGAGATTATAAACCTGGAAAACCACAGGACAAGCTTTTACACTTAGAAAAGTTCAGGACAACTTATTACATTTGGTAAAGTACAGAACAAGAAAATTTTTACATGTAAGTTTTTCCAAGCTATGCCTTTATACTGATTAATAATATATCAAATGTGTCAATTAGAGGTGTCATTGATATTTTTCCTCACCTCAATGACGCCGGTGACATATATTAAAAGTTCCCTTATAGAACTATTCATAAGAAAGTACAGAACTATATTATCACCCACAAATTTGGGAAACAAACACTTCATAACCTTTTTCTCTTAAAACTTAATGCTGGTGTCTTGGTTTAATGAACAAACTGCACGATAAATGTTATTATAGTAGGCATGTTTTATACAGAACCAAACCATTATCTCATCCTTCACGCATGTATTGGTCCGATGCAACGAATGTGACGAATCCAGTACTTATCAAGATGCAGGATTTGTATGGAGAATACCTTTCTTTGAGGGGGAGCTAAAGAGCTAACAGTCCCCAGTCCATTGTGATGTTCTTGAGACAATTTCGTGACATACTGAATAATCCACAACTGCGACCCTAGCAAGTTCTCTTCCGATGATGTGTAGACCTGGAAACAAGGGTGTCTAACAGATTGTTCTCTTGTCAAATCCCTAGAACCACAATCCAGAGACACACTCACGGAGGAAGTTTAACATCATGTCCAGTGCCAGAGGTAATCAGTGGGAAATAACAATCCCGTCCCATAACGTGTACATTTGACTGGTCATGATCTTAAATCCTTTCCGATCAGAGCTACCTATATACCACTTGATATATTGCTCAAAAGAACAGAATAGTTCCTTGCTTAAGTGCCTAAGACAGACCTCATGAAACACATCCATGGTGTGTTTCAATGGGTCATGTGTTGGTGGAAATACTCCAGTATGGTCGGATATCAGATGTAGATTACTCATGATTCTGGTCCATAGAAGAAACAAGGATAGCAACTGCCATGTCAGACCGGCTGACTTTGTCTCAGTTTTGAAAATCTCAAATATTATTTGAAGGCACCTGGGGGCAACACCTACACACACAAAAAGCGAGAAACACAAACAACTCATTTGATAATTCGTTAAAGTTACATAGTCAAACGTTTATGACTCAGAACGTAATTATTGGTATCAAAATGGTTTGTGTATATTTTTCCTCAACACTTATCTTTAAATTGGTTATGTCAGCATTTTCCGCTTCTCTTCAATCGATTTCATTGGTTTCTGTCTTAGATGAGAGCAACACAGATGTTACCCAGCCACGAATTACGATATATAATGCCTTCTTTCTTTTTTAACATGTCCCATACACAATTCAGTAAGTTTTGTTTTTTAGTGCATTGTGATAAATTCTCTTATTTCTTCCCTAGACTCTAACAAAAATTCTGTAAACATTCTAATATATCTATCTATCTATCTATCTATCTATCTATCTATCTATCTATCTATCTATCTATCTATCTATTTGTCTGTCTGTCGTTTATTTTTATTTTTCAGACATGAAGGTCGTTCTTTTGTTTTTAGTATTGCTTCCCATCGTCTTCTCTGCCAGCCTCTATGATGAGGAGGTCGACAAAAGAATGGATCGTAAGTAAAAACAAAGCCTTATGGAAATATTTTCTGTGTCAGAATGATAGGTATGAGAGCAGTTATTGTTGTTGTTGTTGTTGTTGCTTAACTCCAGGTGAAGAAATGTCGTGCGGATTTGCTTGTTACCGAAGGTTTTTGCAGCTGTGACAAAACAGACTCTAACAAAAAGTCTGTATAATTCTAATATATCTATCTATCTATCTATCTATCTATCTATCTATCTATCTATCTATCTACCTATCTATCTATCTATCTATCTATCTATCTATCTATCTATCTATCTATCTATTTGTCTGTCTGTCGTTTATTTTTATTTTTCTATGATCTAGAATTTTCTAGTTCGCTACGTTTACAATATCCCTTCCTACTATGGGATCAAGGTCGGAAATTGGAGGAAGGGGTAGAGTCGATTGCATCGACCCCAATGATCAACTGGTACTTAGATTCAGCGACCCCGAAAGGACGAGACGCAAAGTCGGCGTCGGCTGAATTCGAAATCAGAACATAG
This sequence comes from Octopus sinensis, assembly GCF_006345805.1. Lineage (NCBI taxonomy): Eukaryota > Metazoa > Mollusca > Cephalopoda > Octopoda > Octopodidae > Octopus > Octopus sinensis. The sequence goes on along the minus strand of NC_043011.1, from coordinate 34,558,440 downwards.
CGAAATACAGCTAAGTCGACTACACCTTTCATCCTTCCAGGGTGGAGAAAAAAACAAGTACAAGTTGAACAATACCTTCGATTTAATCAACTTTCCTTTACCTCAAAACATTGCTGGCTTTCTACCACAATGAGAAATAATTATTCTGCTTGTCACCGTGAAACTTGTAAGCCACCAATATTTCGTATTATCGATAGCAAATTCGATGACTTTTCTCGCTACTTCACTGGTGACGCTGAAATAGGCACGAATATCATACAATCTCATAATTAAATACCATTACAATATCATACAATCTCATAAGATCTCCCACAGTATATACCATTATGATTAACCCTGTCTTATAATCCCGCTCCTCCACATCACACAATAATGAATGACAAAGCAAGTTTAGCATTTAGTCGTGTCTTAAGGTCTGCTGCCTTTCAGTAATTTAAATGTTGCTGGTTTTCGCTCAATTTTAGCCTCTCGGTCAGTATTCTTCCCATAATTGTGCTAATTCATTGTGCTTATGCTAAAATTCAGCATTGTAGACATGATTATTCAACATCTCTTCTAATTTATTATTGCAGTCAACGATCTAATTCAGCATCTCCAAAACCTGGATCTGAGTGAAGGTTGTGAGAAAGTTTGTCACAAAGAAATACCCCTTTTCCCGGATTTCTTTTGCAAAGCAGCTTGTCAATTGTAAGTTACTACACAACTTACACAACTTACACACACACACACACACACACACACACACACACACACACACACACACACAGTACAAACCTCCTGACATTTTCCGTCGGTCAACTGGCATTTGTCAACTAAAGGATCTGGTTGAAGACACTTACCTCACGTGTCGCGCAATAGAACACAACCCGAAGCTACGTGGTTGCTGGTAGGCTTTTTAACCACACGACCATGCCTTTCTATGTGAATGAAATATTGTTTTCTACTCAAGACACAAGGCCCGAAATTTTTGAGGAGGGGGCCAGTCGATTACATCGCTCCCAGTTCGCTACTGGAACTTAATTTATCGACCCTGAAAGGCTGAAAGGCATAGTCGACCTCCGCGGAATTGGAACTCAAAACGTAAAGACAAACGAAATACCGCTACGCATTTCGCCGGCGTGCTAACGTTTCTTATTTCTTTATTGCCCACAAGGGGCTAAACATAGAGGGGACAAACAAGGACAGACAAAGGGATTAAGTCGATTACATCGACCCCAGTGTGTAACTGGCACTTAACTGGAGACTGATTTTGAGGTAAATAAGAAAATTCCAATTTAAAGCATAAATTCTCCCGCCAAACCTCACAACAATTCGATAAATTATGGATTCTTTCTTTGATTTTTTCTTTCAGTATAAAGAAAACTGGCAGCGGAAAATAACCGGAAAAACATCACTCTAAATCCTGTTTTCCATAATATGTAACGTAAGAGGAAATAAACTGTATTATACAAAAAAGTGTATTTTATTTATTTACTTCTGTACTTATTTATTTTCTACCTTGTGTTTTAAATAGTAATAATTTGTTTGTCACTTGTTGATTAGTCAGTTTATTTTTCTATTTCTAATTTAATTTAATTTCTTTTTTTTTGTTACTTTCCTGAATGTCAGCCAATTGAATGCATGACTGACTTACCGAGTGGATTTTTGACCGAGTCTCCAACTCGTTCTTACAGCGGAAACATGACATCAGTTAAGCTTCATTTCCTCTCTAAGTGGCGAAAATGGAATTTTCTAAGCTAATGATTGATATCCATGAATGATGATTAGGCTGAACCCATTAACCAATCTTTAGTTTTGTGGAAGGACTTATATGAATTAGTTTCGAGATCTTAGGAAACATTTAAAAAGCCAGTATTAACAAGGTTGGTATCAATACATATTTTATGTCGCACACATTTGAAGGTAGAAATTAATTACTTTCTAAAGGATTCCATAGCATGGCCATCTCAATTGTGTGATACAACTAAAGCATCGTCGCAGTATATCCCGGTGTTATAGCTGGGGAATTTCGAATTAAGATGATTTAATATGTATAAACCAACTAAATCTCATATATCCACGCTATGATACGAACCTATTATGACATCGAATAGTTTGCTTTGGTTATCTGTTTTAGTCCAAATAGATCTGTTACTAAATAACAATGCCTTACGTATAAAGAGCTGTATTTTTTGTTCACCTATGGTTATAAATGAACGGGAAAACTCTAATACATTACGTAGCAGTGATTCCGATGCTGATGGGTAGAAATCCACAATTTTTATTGCGATTGAATTTGAACCAAGATATCTCCAATAAACTGTAAGTCCTTATGAACAGGTTTGACCATTCCTTAATTTTGTTATTGTTTCTTAAAAGTTTTTCTTGCTAAACGTAGTTCAATCTTTGCGACACACACTCATGTGTGTGCGTGTGGGGGAGGCATTATAAAATACAATTGTATATTTACAAATCAGAACAGATAAAGAAATCTAGAGTAGCACGCATATTATTGCAGAAATGTAAATGTAATCTACATTGAAATTATAACTAAATGGCAAAGGCTGCGAAACAGCCGTAACCTTCAAGACGACAAGTGGTTAAATAAATATATTCACCTCCTCCTCTCGTACCTCCTTACTTTCTATACTCCTCATGAAATAAGCTCATCGCTCAGATCTCATGGATTTCAACTGCATAGGTGTCTGCAATGCATTCCTCCGAATTAGATTACTATGTATCCATATATTACACTACAAAATCAGCCATAGCAGAATTTGAAATCAGAGTGTAATGACAGACGAAATGCCACTAAACATTTTGTCCGGCATGCTAGCGACTCTGCCTGCTTGCCTCCTTTTAGGTCCTTTCCCGATATTGCTAGCTTTTCAGTTGTTTCCGCTTGCCATGTAATTCTTACAGACTCCTACTGCTGGAAGTATAGGATGCAAACAACTGTCTCCTCAAAACTGCTTAAAGACAGTAGAATGCATCTTCCCATAACTCTGTGCATTTTAGATGATACATAACACAGATACATAACACTGAAGTAGGGAAGATCAACAACCTTCGTTTTTGCCTCGAGTTGATCTTATTCTAGATAGGTTATCACTTATTGTTGAGCTCTGTATGCTCATAGGAGGTGCAGTGGTTGAGTGACGCCAAGACATATCCATACATGGACTGCAGAGGTTGACTTTGCCTTTCATCTTTTCGGAGTCGATTAAATAAGTACCAGTTGCACACTGGGGTCGATGTAATCGATTAGCTCTGCTCCCCTGAAATGTCAGGCCTTGTGCCTCTAATAGGAATATATAGAGAGAGGACCTACATGGCTGGAAACATCCCAGGAAAACTCATCTGAGAATGACTTGTCTCTAGTTTAGATACAAAGCCAACAATTTTGAAGGGAGAGGGTTAACTGACTATGTTAACCCCAGTATATGACAGGTATTTTATTTTATCGACACCGAAAGAATACTCAGCGACGGATTTTGAACTCAGAACATGAAGAGTCGGAAGAAATGCCTCATGGTGTTTTGTCTGGCGCACTAACAATTCAACCAGATCGTCATTATTGTTTCTGATTGAAGCACAAGATCAGCAATTTTTGGCGGTTGGGAGTTAGTCCCTACAGTTGATCCTATACTTGACATAAGAGAGATGAAAACAAACGTGACCTCAGCGAGACTGCAACCACGGACGTAAACACGGGACAAATACACCACAAAGCTTTTTGTCGACGCTCTAATTCTTTTGTCACTTCGCGCCCCGAAAAACTTTAAAATTATAATAAATGTTCTCCATCCCGAAATGTTTTTGCTGTTATCTTTGTTTTTGTTGTTATTTTTGTTATTGTTGACGTTTTGTTATTTCGTTCCAAGTTAGTGCCGATTCAACAAATATTCCAGCTATGAACTAGCTATCTTATCTGCGATATCATTTACAATTTATGTTAGATCTTTTAGATTCAAGTACTTCAATAATGTCTGAAAATAATCTATAGCTTTAGTTGTCTACCCACATTCTTTAAGAATGAGACAAAGCAAATTTGGCGGCTATTTCTAACAAGCGGTGCAACTGTGTAGAGGCTCGTTTAATGTGAAAATTTCAGATATGAATTTGACACCGGTTGATATGGCTTATTGCAATCTTCAGAAAACACCAGTGTTTAAAGAATTACACTTGGCCGCCGGCCGCCAACTGCGGCATCCAAATAGGCTGCTCCTTTCATAAACTTAATATACCTTCGAATACAGCAAACACGCCCTATATAAAGTAACCGTTCTGTCCTTTGCTGCTGCCTTTGCTTGCCTGAAAAGTAGTACATCGTTTCTACGAACTGCTTCGATTTTACTTGTGCGATTTAGCAAGGTATGTCTTGGGGCATTGGAAAACTGACATGAAATTAGAAGGTGGAGAGTTTTGAATACATACACGTACAACATCGACTTTATGGACATTGATTGTACGGAGCCTCCTATAATCTGCACAAATTTAAATAAACTTCAAATTTAAATAGTGGAGTAGCCAAGATAAAGAAGTACAATTAGCCATTTCCTCCAACCGAAAGCTAGAGTAGTGGTTATATAACCTCGCCTTAGAATTCACTTCAAAATAAATAAGAAGCTCACGCGGTCGCCAGGCAAGCTTACTGGCACCTTGCAAGAACTGCTCAGCGTATATTCGTATGATTCAGAAAGATATGTCTTAGGAAAATTGGAAAACTGGCATTGGTGTAGAAAGTGGAATGTTTTCAATATATCAGTTTTAACAGCTGGGTCAGTAATATATATGTAGGCTTTAAAATACTCTAGGAACTCATGTAACTGTTTCATTCTTAACCGATGTCATGTCTCCGTCACAGAAACGAGCAGATTCAGTGGCGTGGTTTGATCTATTGGATACTCAATCAGCAATCCATTCGATAACTCTTGTATTCAACTGACTTATTCACGGCAATAACAATCTCTTTATATATAAACGGCAGTTTGTCTGTCTGTGTGTCTGTGTGTCTGTCAGGTTGTACCCTCACCCTGACCACGGCTTTCAACCGATTCTGATGAAATTTGACACACACATAGCCCAATGTCATAATTCAAAACTAACGCAGCGAAAATTTTGAAAAGTTCCCCCAGTTCTGAAAAAGAATCGATAAATTCGACATGGGTCGAGAATCTAAGCTTTTTATATGCAACACATTTTCTACAGACTGTCTAGGGGACGCAACTCAACCTTTTTAACTCTCGGAACACGTGGGGTAAGTATCCCAAAATGTATAAAAATGTACAAAAACGGCAAAAAAAGCGGGCAGCAATGTGAGTGACAACAACGAAAAAGTCAAAAGTGACCAAACTGAACAAACGAATGGAAAAGGTTTTTTGATGCACACGACAAAAGCGGTTTATAATAAACCAAGAGTTTGCAAGTAGCGTCCAAGGGTACGTCAAAAATTTAAGGTAAAACGTTTGGGGTGGTAGTTATAAAGAAAGTGTAAACAAAAAAAGTATTCGAATAACTTGCGGCTGCAGCAGCTATTAGCAGAAGTGGCGGTGTTGGGGGTAAAGTCTCGAATGTAATTTCTTCCTGGTAGGAATTGGTTGGGTTGAATTATCGAGAGCTGTTTGATAGTTATTTGGGAGTGAAGAGAAGACATTGCAACCTACACATGCAACTTCGTTCCCTAGAGGGAAAGGACTAGATTGGGATTAGTCGTTGCCTACTAGGGGCTCTTACATACCGGGGCAACGCCGGGCTATGCTGCTAGTATATAATAAATGAATAAAGAAATAAAATATTAAAAAACTAACAAAGCAACAAGTAACAAACAATTTTTATTTAAAACACAAGGAGATATAAAATCACCATCTGTGTGTGTGTGTGTGATGCATTTTATTTCATTTTATGTTAGACATTACGATTAACAGAATTTACAGCGATTTTGTTCCGATTAGTTTCCGTCTCCTTTGCCCAAGATACTGAAAAGAATAAAAGAAAAAAGTGTTTAGACTAAAGTTTACCAAATATTGTACTTTTTGCATTGTTTATCGGATAAGAAATGCCGTCATGTATCGTAACGTTTAGCACAAGATTTATCTTTTACATTGAAATTCTTAAAATTCTTCTAAAACGTTAGTCTCCTTTTAATTCACGTTGGTTGTATAAATGTCCGTGGTCTGATGTCGAGTTGGAAGCAAGAGCGCTTCCTAAAAGATATCTAGCTTCCAGTAATCCGGTATTTACAGAAATCCTGGAATATTGTGCTATATTGTACAATAGACAGCAGTTCGTATCAAGTAAACAGACCATATTTTTGAAGTTGATTAATTTACAAGCAGTGTATTAGAAGTAGCTTTGTTCTTCACCTCTTTTTTTTCTATGAAGATTGACCAAGATTAAATCTGCTGTTTTAGAAGTGTATTAATTTATACATATAACTCTTATTCGTCTTCTTAGAGACAGTGTACAGAATCTATAGTAGTTGGCTGTTTTCCAGGGGTGAGAGAATGACAGGCATGTTAAATCTGCTAAATGCCGCACAAAAGAGAGAGGCATGTTCCTCTGGCAAGGTCCCGAGTGAAAGACAGATATTCCTCTGGCAAGGTGCCCAGCGAAAGAGAGTCATGTTCCTCTCGCAAGGTGCCCAGTGAGAGACAGTGAGATATTCCTGCGGCAAGGTGTCGCGTGAAAGAGAGAAATTTGTGCTAGAAAGAGATAGACGTACGAGAAAGAGATAGACATATCCATTCGCCGAAATGCTGGACAAAAGAGAGGCGTGTTTTTCCGGCAAGATGCGAGAGATGTTCCTCCAGCAGGTTGTCGGGTGAAAGGCAGATGTCCCTCCGAGAAGGTGGCCGGTAAAAGAGAGCCATGTTCTTCCGGCAAGGTACTGGTTGACAGAATTCTTTTGGGGCTCTGTATTTATACATGTTTCAAAGCCAAAAGTAGGTCCGAAGAACAGAGAAGGTAAAAGCTATTGTGAGATGGACTAAATTTAACCTAAGATGTTCAGTAAACGAATAAGGCTTATCTAAGTTGAATGGAGTATGAATTTCCAAGTAAGAATTCTGAGAACAATAGAAACCTACAGAAAAATTTAGACTAAGGTTTCGATTTCTGGTTAAGAATAGAAAACTAAACATTTCACTTTATTTTTTAATTTTCTTTGTTTAATTTCCATCGTATAAACGTTTATATATTTGTTTTGCAAGATTCTCGATGTGAAATCGTGTGTTGAAACAGATGGTGTTGTAGTTAGGAATGGTCATTTTGCCAGTTTAGCCAATAAAAACACACGAACTATACATTTGGTGTTAATTTGCTTGAGCTGACCGTTAGTAAGGAGAAACACACAAATAAGAAAGAAAGAAGAAAGCAAAGGACCACTGATGAGGTCACAGAAGTGTGACGAAAGAACTCTGGCCGAAATAAGATTAAGATTAATGTAAAAAATAAATAAAGCTGAACCAAATTAACACCAAATATATAGTGCGTGTGTTTTTATTGGCTAAACTGGCAAAATGACCATTCCTAAATACAACAACATCGTATAAACGTTATGCTGAGTACATGGTGCAGTATAACGTGATTTAAGAATTTATACGGATTAATAAATATCAAATGGACCCTGCTTTAGCAATGTATCAATTTTACAAAAAATTGAAGGGACGCTAAAGTAACACGGGCAGAGAAATTTTACGTTGAAACGTGTTCCGTAGTACTGTCATTAAAATAACAAATTTTGTGCGTGCGTGTGTGTGTATACATTGTGTATTGACTTACATTCTACAGGCTGCTCCACACAAGAACGCCCAGAAATTTGGAACGTTATCTTCACAAGCTTGTACACAGTCGTCACCCAGATTCAGATGTTTAATGTGATTAATTACATCGGTGACTGCAAGAGAAATTAGAACAAATGTTGAAATAATGTTTCTAATGTTGGATTTTAACATAAGTAGAAGGAATCGAAACAGTTTGAGAGAGAGAATGAAGTCGGAGAACGGAAAATAGAATCGAAAACTGCGGCATTTTATATTGGAAGCCAGCAGAACTTAAGATAATGTAACTAAATAGAACATAATTTGTTTTTTATGTTTAATTGAGTGACTTCGAGAATTTTAATTATAACACAGGGAAAGTCAATATGGCATTTATAACGGAGAAGTGTATGAGATTTCATGACATTCATGCCATTCTCGACGTCATAAGTTAGGTAGTAAGGAATGTAATCGAATCTGCAATCAATGATATGAAATATTGGCGATTTACAGGGTTTTAGTGATAAGCAGAATAATTATTTCTAATTTCGGTACGAGGCCAGCAAATTGTTGAGGGAAAAAGGAAGTTGATTATGTCAACCTCAGTGCTCAACTAGTACTTGTTTTATCGACTCCGAGCCGATGAAAAGCAAAGTAGCCCCAGCAGAATTTGAACTTAGAACTTTAAGTCGGAAGGAATATCGTTAAACATTTTATCTGGTGTGCTAACTATTCTTTTTACTAAAAGCACAAAAACTGAAATTTGAGGTGAGGGTCTTATTGATTACATCGAGTCTAGTGCTTGACTGATATTTTATTTTATCAATAGAGGAAGGGTAAATGACAAAGTCGACCTTGTCGGTATGCGAGACTAGAAATGTGCTAAGCCCGGCGTGGTAACGATTCTGCCGGCCTGCTGCCTTTATAAACAGAATAATCTCCTACAAAGCATTACCGTGCTCACAAATACAATGATGTAACTTTAAGACATGCAGACTTTACACAAACAAAATTTACACATAAACATTAGACAAAGAAAACCATCATTAGAAATCGTACGCATATTACGAAAAACGCTGATAGAATACGTCCAGAGATCCCGTCCTGTGTTGACGATAAGCGTTCATTAAAGCACCGACTACGTCGTTTTCAAATGTTGGCACATTTTAGAGTAGGGGTTAAGTCGATTACAACGCCCCTAGTGCTCAACTGGTACTTATTTGGTGGACCCCGAAAGGAAAAAAGGTAAAGTCGGTCTCGACAGAATTTGAACTCAGAAAATAAGGACGGACAAAATTCCACTCAGCATTTTTCCCGGCGTGCTAACGATTCTACCAGCACGCCGACTAAAAGCACGGATTATATCGACTAATGAAATGATCGTCTGCACCGGTGGATGGTGTTACCGTATCATGTGATTTTACCAATTTTGTGAATCACCAGCGATAGCCAGCCTTGTGCCGATTGCCAGAACGGAAAACAGTCGAATGTGTATATAATAGTAATAGTCAAACAGCCAGTGATGCCGCAAAAATCCGACGGGCTACTAATAAATTAGTAGCGTTTGAACGAATGATATTACTATATGCAACCTAAACTGGATGTGTTGTTTAGTACACTTTTAACTGGTGTATACGTCCAGAGATACCATCTCATGTTGACGATGCATACTAATTAATCACTGACTATGTCGACTGATGAAATGACCGTCCGCACCCGTGTGTGGCACTACCTTATAACATGACTTCACCATTTCGTCCCATCATCAGAGATAGCTAGCCTCGCACTGAATGCTAGAACGAAAAGTAGTCGAACTCGTATACTATAACAATAGCCAAACGGCCAGTGACGCTAGAAAAAAACGGAAGGTTACTAATAAAGTAAATGGTCTGAAATTTGTGAGTGTAAAAAAATACAACCTCCTCAACTGTGATAAGTTTTCTACACGAACTGTTTGCGAGATTTGGCATCACGGACGTGATAGTGTCTGACAATGGAACGCAATTTGTGTCTAGCGAATTTGAAATATTTTGTGAAACGTTCGCAGTAGAACATATGACCACTGCGCCAAACCATCCCAGATCTAATGGATAGGCAGAACGCTTCGTCGATACTTTGAAGAGAGCCCTAAGAAAATCGAATAAGGAAGCCACAGAATGAAGTCACAAGGGCCCAACATAGAGTGAGGCAAACAAGGGCAGTTAGGACACCACATAGGAGACAATACATCTATATGAATAGATGATTATGCAATAATGGGGTTATGAATGGTTGCATGCGCCTCTCATCACATGCATTACCATTAATCTTTTTAAACTGTCCGTTTTTATCATGTATTTACATAACAATTAATTATCGTCTACCATTACAATTATTTGAACCGTTATATGTGCTCTAAAATTGTTCTTCTATTTTCCGATATTATTAAACATAACATAAAACACTTATACACAACTTTCTCTGACTGCCTACTATGTACTCTCCTCGTTTATAGTGACTAGGTTATTCCATCTGTCCTGTGAGTGTGGTGTACCATTATTACTAATTTCCTACAACAAATACAGAAATGCGATTGGTTGCACAGTTGAAGCACGCAATAAAAATATGACAACTAGAATAATAATAGTAATAATACTATCTACAATTGGTAAAAAGCCTGAAATTTTAGGAGAAGGGACTAGTCGATTACATTGAGCCCCGTGCTCAACTGGTACTTATTTTATCAACACTAACATGATGAAAAGCAAAGTAGAACTCGGCAGAATTTAAACTCAGAATATAAACCCGGAAGTAATGCCGCTAATCATTTTGTTTAGCATGCTAACGATTCTGCTAGGCTACCGTCTCAAACATTATTATTGTAAGCGTGATGGACTAGCAAATTCGAGAAGACCATTATTTTGTCACAGCTGCAAAAACTTTTGGTAAAAGGCAAATCTGCCCGACCAGCGTTGACCTAGGGTTAAACAACAACAACAATATCATAACTGTCATTCTGATACACAAAATGTTTATATAAGGATTTGCTTTTACTTACTTGAAAGTCTTTTGTCGACCTCCTCATCATAGAGGCTGGCGGAGAAGACGATGGGAAGCAACACTAAACACAAAAGGACGAGCTTCATGTCTAAAATATAAAGTAAACGAGATAGATAGATAGATAGATAGATAGATAGATAGATAGATAGATAGATAGATAGATAGATAGATAGATAGATAGATAGATAGATAGATAGATAGATAGATAGATAGATAGATAGATAGATAATAGATAGATAGATAGATAGATAGATAGATAGATAGATAGATAGATAAATAGATAGATAGATAGATAGATAGAGATAGATAGATAGATAATAGATAGATAGATAGATAGATAGATAGATAGATAGATAGATAGATAGATAGATAGATAGATAATAGATAGATAGATAGATATAGATAGATAGATAGATAGATAAATAGATAGATAGATAGATAAATAGATAGATAGATAGATAGATAGATAGATAGATAGATAGATGATAGATAGATAGATAGATAGATAGATAGATAGATAGATAGATAGATAGATAGATAGATAGATAGGGTCTTGTTAGAGTATGTCAATATGAAGTTCTAGGCTAGAGAGAAGAAATAAGGAAAGTCATTGAAATGTACTAGAAACTACAAATAAAACTCACTGAAATGCATGGGGGATACAATTTGTTAAAAAAGGGAAGCAAAAGGTTTTATATAGTAAATTAATTTTGACTAACATCTGTATTTTCTCATATCCCTGTAAACTTAATGAAATCAACTGAACCAAGTAAATTAAAGATAAGTGTTGAGAGAGATATTTACACAGCTGTTTGGTTCCCAGCAAAATCGCCGTAAACTATAAATATTGTACGAGGGGCGTTCAATAAGTAATGCCCCTGACCCACTTCCCATAGCAGTAGAGCAACGAAACTTGGCACAGTTATTAGTCTTTTTCTACATAGGGACCACCCAGAGTTATGCATTTCTCCCATCGTTTGATGCAGCTCTGAAGACCGTTTTTGTAGAAGACCCCAGCTTGGTCCTCCAACCACGACGTGACTTCAGAAATCAAGGCTGCATCATCTGGGAAACGCTTTCCTTTCAAAAACAACTTCATGGCTGGGAAGAGGTGAAAATCAGAGGGTGCAGGTCAGGTGATGGGGGATGAGTTCATAGCCGCACGCCTGTGCTTCTGATCTGGCGACACGCGAGTTGTGGATCGGAGCGTTGTCCTGCAGGAGGAGGATGCCTTTGCTGATCTTGCCCCGCCTCTTGATTTTGATAGCTTCTCTTAATTTCCTCAAAAGTGAAGCATAATAGACTCCTGTAATTGTGGCACCCTTTGCCAAGAAATCTGTCATCACTACTCCGTCCTGGTCCCAGAAGACTGTGAGCATGACCTTGCCAGCGGAGGGCTGCACCCTTGCCTTCTTTGGAGGAGGTGAGTCACGGTGCTTCCACTGCATTGACTGGGCTTTGGTCTCTGGATCATAGTGATGGACCCAGGTTTCATCCTGTGTAATCAGTCTTTTGAAAATTTTTGACTCATCTTCTTGGCACATCTTCAAATTCATCCTCGCGCTATCGACGCGTTCTTGCTTCTGGATAGGTGTGAGCAGCCTGGGAACCATCTGGCAGACACCTTTTGCATATGCAAATGGTCATGAATGATAGTTTCTACAGACCCGGTACTAATCTTGACCTCATGGGCTATTTGGCGAATAGTTATGCGTCGATCTTTCAAAATGGCAGCCTCAACTTGACGGACAGATGCCTCATCAATGGCAGAAGGGGGCGACCAGATCTGGGAGCTGTTTCCACAAAGTTCTGACCATGTTTGAATTCACGATGCCAGCGTTTTACAAGGTCATATGATGGGGCATCATCACCATAAGTTACTTTTATTTCATCAAAAGTCTCCCGTGGTGTGCGTCCTTTCAAATACAAAGACCGCATCACTGCTCGACACTCAACAGGCTCCGTTTCACACTTGACTCAGTTCAAACACCTGTAAATCAGAAATCACAATTAGTTCAGAGCTGTAATTTGCCACTTAATCTATAGAGATATAGGTAATTGCACATGCAAAATTTCAGCTAGATCAAACAACTGCAAGTGGGTCAGAGGCATTACTTATTGAACGCCCCTCGTATTTCACAACTTTAAAAGAGTTAATCAGTTGTGTTTGTTTCGTTTTTCTCTGGTGTACAAACTACCCCTGGGTGCCTTCAAATATAAGTCGAGTTTTTCAGAACCGAGACAAAGTCAACCGGACTGACATGGAGTTACTTGTGCATAAGGAAGTTGTCACCCTCATTGTCCCGCATGGATCAGAAACTTGAGTCATCTACATCGGACAGTTGATCTTACTGGAGTATTTCCACCAATATATTTAGTGCATCGTGGAGATGTTTCATAAGACCTGTCGTAGGCACTTAAGCAAGGAACTACTCTGTTCTGCGACACACCTTGAGCGATTCATCAAATGGTGTTTATATGATCTCTGATCTGAAAGGATTACAGAGGCTCATAACATATCCTGTCCACTTACAAAGTACGCGTTGTGAGATGGCATGGTGGTTTACCACTAGTTAGTCCGATCACGAAGCCCTGTGATCAAAAGGCGCTCCGACCATAATCATCTCATCCTTTTTGCCTTTCGCATATAGTGTGTCTAGTGTTTACATAAGGCAACGATCAGTCGAAGCTGACCATATTCTACACAAGTATATGCTGGCCTGTTACCATCTAAGAGAAGGTAACTCCGCATACAAATCCTGCATCTTGATAACTACTGGGTTCGTTGCACTAGTTGCACCAAACCAATACAAGCGTGGGGGACGAGAGAATGGATTGGCTCTGCACAAACCATGCCTACTATAAAGTTCACCGTGCAGATTGTTCAGCAAACCAAGACACCAACACAAAACGCTTTCAAACTGCCTTCATAATTCTCGTGGCGAAGGACTTCGTGCAACTGTATCTTGTTCAATCCTTATTCGTATGAGCGACGAGAGAATATAAGATAAAATGAGCTCTGATCAATCAACCCAATAAACAAAAGGTAATTCAACCGTGACCGACTCGTCATCTTTGCTTTTCATTTACCGTGTGTCTATGGTCGAAGCTGACTGTGTACCTCTGTACATGAATATGGTGACAATGGTAAGCTATTTTCTGTAAGACTGGTAGTTAATTATACATGCGAATCACTCTTCGCTATGTCAATGTTGGTTATTCAAAGAAAAATCCGCCGACTTGGGCTGATCTATCAGTCTCCCCGCAGGCATTCATGTCACTATGCAAAGAACCGGGAATGATTACACAAGACATATTGTCTGATCTTCTCACAGCTCCGTCAACCCGTTGCTCTAGTTTGGTACATTTTCATCTACCATGACAGAAAGAAATATAACAGGTTTGCATGGTGTAATGTATTCTTAATCTTTAAACTGGAGGAATGTAGACTGAAGGATGTTATTATGCTGTTTCTAGTAAATCGATCAATCACGTAAAGGTAATCATTGAATTAAACGCGTGAAAATTCGCTTATGGTTTCCATTGTGATATGGAATTAAATATTTCAGTTGCTTACCCTGGGTCAGACCTTCTAATGCAGGGAGACTCAGTTACTATGTTAAATTACATGACATAAGCTAGTAAGCATCTTGCTTTAGAGGCTGAGCTCAAGGAAGTGGAGGTCACTCTGAATACTGACATCTTAGAACCAGTCACTAGAAGTAGACTATTAGGCCCTGAAACTTCATGTCAAACCAGTTCGTTTACAGTCTTAATGGCTGATGAGTGTTCAGCATTTTAAAACTGTTGTGATAGTTACAACATTTAATAAAATGATGTAGTACGAAACGATCGCACCAAATTACCGAAGTTATTATTTTTGCTTATTTTGATTATAATCACCCCATAGATTTATATGGATAACACCATACAAAATTCTGGTGCATCTAACTTAAGTAACATATTCTTTTGAATCTAAATTTTGCTGAACTTATATATATATATATATATATATAAGACAGGCTTCTTTCAGTTTCCATCTATCAAATCCATTCACAACGCTTTGGTCGGACCGAGGCTATAATAGAAGACACTTGCCCACGGTGCCACGCAGTATGACTGTATGACTGAATCCGGAAACCATTTGGTTGGGAAGCAAGTTTCTTACCACACAGCTACGCCAAGAATTATACAATTTTTCTTTATTTACTAATACACATTTTAAAAAGATGAAAATTAAAGAAAGAAAAAAGCGGAAGACGGAGAGGGAAGGGCGATGGGCCACACCTCACAGAACCAGTGGGGATCTCAGCCCCCGCCTTGCAATAAAGACCGCGATGACGTTGCCGCGAAGATTGGTCAGTGACAATCGTTGCAGTTGTCACTCCTCCTCGCAGGGCTCATTTCTCCAACGGAGCGCTACTATCCCTTATTTTGCTATACGCATTCTCACACATACTTGCCGATCGCTCTGCTATATATTAATATATAAAACTTGTCTAGAACTAGCGGTACATCCATACATATCACGATGGTACTGCTACTTCAAAGATTCGAAATTTAATCATAATTTTCGACACTTAAAGTCTCAGAGAGGGTACTGACCGTCCACATCCACAACCGCCAACCTAGAGTTCCCCTAAGAGCCGAAACAGATATTACCAGACATCCTGTCTGACATTTTAATACTATACTTCCACCAAAACTGCACCCAATACTGTAATTTTTTTTTCCAATAAGCCCCCGAAAGAATGAAAGGTAAAGTTCACCTTGAATCGCAAATCCATGTGGTTAGGATTTGCTTTAAGGAAAAAACACTTTCCTTTCCAAAGTGTTCGAACTCTTGGCCAGTGCCAATGAATAAGTGATAATTCTACGCCTCCGCCTTTGTCAAATATGTTCCAGCCCTTGATATTGGTGACAATGTGACGGATATGTTCTAAGCACAGTTAAGCCCCGTCGTCGTCGTCGTCGTCATGTACTGTCCCACTGCAGCTCATTGATAACAACACTACAATGAAAATCTTCCCAATTAAGCTCCAGTTCTTCAGCTGCCTTGCCACTAATGTCCGACATGCTCTTGATATTGTCCATCCATTAGGTACTTTGCCAGTCTCTTGATCTACTCTGTACTCTTTCTTCGATGATAACGCTTTTCTAGCATCTGCTTCTTCAAATATGGCCATAATAGAGGAGCTTTTGTTTTTTCATAATGTTCAGTTGTCGTCTTTCACCTACGTCTGACACCCATTCATTTGTCCGATGGTCCTTGTAAGAAACTCATGACATTCTCATACAACCTACATTTCGAACGCATTGATTATGTTCTCTTCAAATTTATTCTGAGTCCATACTTCACAACCATAAATGCCTATTGGTCAAATGAGTACTTGCTCTAGTCTTGTTTTTTGTTGAAGCCCATTCCTTCTAATATTCCAGAGGGCAAAATCTTCCTCCTCTAGGATTTTAAAGCCAGAGTGGCGAAAGAATAGAACACTTGGACTGAAACAAATGAAAAAATATTTAAGTGTTGGAAATGTCGACTCTTCAACGAGAGCCTTCTTCTAAAGAAATGTACCGAACATGACTCCGACTTGACTAACGCTCTTTTTCGTCAGAATAATTGCTATAATACTTCCTGTCTGCATCAAAATTCTAAGCACTGGCACAATGGCCCTTATTGTCAGGTCACATGATCATTAAGATAGACTTCTGGACTGCTGCAAAGCTGCAGTTGGGATTCACAATAAAAAAAAATCAATGTGGTATTTCTCAAAGACTTGGCAAAGAGGTTTGAATCTCAAGGAAAAACTTCTTGTCGAATACCTAACAACGATCGTAGAATACTGGGCCTACCGATGGAAGGATTCACTTTAACATGTGAACAGGCTATTGGCAGATAGGAAAAGCAACATCATGACTGGTTTGAAGTCAACAGTGAAGAAGTACAACACGTTAAAGAGAAGCAGACAGGTGACAGGGTTCTTTTGGAGGATCCCATTTCCAGCTAAAAGTTAAAATCTAGCAGAAAAACAGGGTTTTGATACAGAAAACTGTGCGCTAAGACAAATGGTGGGAGACAAAGTTATAAATATCCAATGCCTAGCAGACATTAATATTACTAGAGGCTTCTTCAGCGCTAGGAATTTTATCTATGGCACATCAATAAGTTACAAACCACCAACAAATATCACTTCGATATCTGTGGTAGGGTATAACTATTCCAAAAATTAATAACATAAACCAACGCTAGATGGAGCACTTTGAAAAACTCCTAAATCACTATTATTAAATTGATGAAGATATTGTTTTTCAGCACATCCCATTCAGATGTATTGATGTTGCGCTCAGTACTCCTTCAACCTCTGAAGAAGTTCTGTTTACTTTCCAGGGTCCAAAAGACAATAATGCCAATTGACTGTATTCTGTAGGTTGAACATGCACTGCGGACAGAAAACAAAACTTTCTGAATTGAAAAAGAGGAAACCTGGAGGATGGACGTAGATGAAACTTTTCAAAGACATCCTGAAAGAAAGACTAAAAAGATAAAAGAAACTAACTTTTCCACCAACAGTTTCTTTTATCTTTTACTTGTTTCAGTTATTAGACTGCGGCCATGCTGGGGCACCACCTTGAGAAATTTTAGTCGAATGAATCGAGCCCAGTACATATGCTTTAAAGCCTGGTACGTTTACGGGGGTGTATCCAGCTCAACACCAGTGGTCAGACGGTGGTGACTCACACACACACACATTCGCACACACACACACACACACACACACACACACACACACACACACACACACACACACACACATATATATATATATGCATGTATGTATGTATGTATGTATGTATATATGTATGTATAAATAATACAGTGATTGTTTCTCGCACTTTCTTATATGCTTGTAAAGTTGAGTTATGTTTCATCTTCTGTGATGTCATAAATGTATATTCTATGATTAAATGTTCGAGATATGAAATGTTATGTGGATGACCTTGCATTTGTTTGTTCTGTAACCTTAGTTTGATATATGTAACTGGTACTTAATTTATCGACCCCGAAAGGATGAAAGGCAAAATCGACGTTGGCGGAATTTGAATTTAGAACGTAACGGCAGACGAAATACCTATTTCTTTACTACCCACAAGGGGCTAAACACAGAGAGAACAAACAAGGACAGACAAACGGATTAAGTCGATTATATCGACCCCAGTGCGTAACTAGTACTTATTTAATCGACTCCGAAAGGATGAAAGGCAAAGTCGACCTCGGCGGAATTTGAACTCAGAACGTAACGGTAGACGAGTTCAAATTCCGCCGAAGTCGACTTTGCCTTTCATCCTGTGCTAACGTTTCTGCCAGCTCGCCGCCTTGGGGATCAAACTTCTTACCACACAGCCACACGTAGGATGTTTTTCACTCGTGTTAGGGCATCTTCGAATTATCTCATTCACCCAAAAAAACAAAGTTGACCCCTATGAAGGCCTCATAATCGAAATTATGAAACCAAGAAGATGAAAACAATGGACCCATCTGTTAAAAACATCTCTCTCTCTCTCCTTCCCTATCCTCTCTCTCTTCCTCTTTCTTTCCCTATCCTCTCTCTCCTAGCTTGTTCTGCCCAATCTGTAAGCCCTTTGCGCAAGTATGCCAATAACCGCCTTATCTAGAAGACTAGCAATCATCCTAAATTTCGAAATTGCTGCGATATTATCTTCTTGTTTACGCGCCTATACACCAGCGTCTGTATATATCTACACAAAGCTTGAAATAAATACTTAAGATAAGATAAACATGTTTATGAAGGCGGAGCATAATACCTGAAGATTACGCTGGGAAAAACACGTCATTTCAAATGGTACATCGCCTCGTGTACGTTTTCTACATCTTTTGTTTATCATTTCATTATATGTAAACCCCTACGCTTTATATCAGTCTTAGTATTGTCCTCCTCATCCGTAATCCTGGTGTCAAATAAAAGAAATCATCATCATCATTAGGCATGCTGTGGCTCCTAATGCGCACACACGCTCTTAGGTTACATCACCTGCTGCGATTTCTGGACGGTGAGCGTGTGTATGGCCCGTTTGTGGGGTTCATCTTTCTGCAGCTCGTCTCCTTGCAGTCCTGGGTGAAGAAAAGGCCGAGACTGGGCGCCTGGCACTTAGAATGTTGTCCGATGCTCACAGCCCTCTACCAGTCGGGCAGCTGTATCGGTGGATGGTACACTTTAGAAATGTATAGCAGATTAGTGGCGGGGAAGTCTCTTGGGGAGACTCTGGGCGCCGACGAGAACGAACTGGCTTGTCTGTTCCGGAGGACTTTCCAGTTTGGAACTATCATGGATACTTTCCAGATTTTCTTGGCCTGACAGTGCTATAGGTGGGCGCTACTGCTTCGTGATAAACTTTACATGCATAGATGTGCTGTCAGACGGGCTTGTCCGAGGTGCGCGTAGTGACGAAACCATTCTGCACGCTCTCGTTCAGTGTCCCGGCATTGCTGACTTGTGGGGTTATGTCGAACAGCTTCTATCACGTGTGGAACGGATTCGTCTGTAGTTATGATCGCTCCGCCGCCCTCCAGCAATCGGGCAGGCAAAGCAGTTTTCCTTCGCCTGGTGACTGTGGCGAAAGAGGTTATTTGGTGGACAGAGCCGAAAGGCATGAGGACAGATACATTCTTCTTTGGTAGAGCTCTCATTGACTTCTTCGAGTTTCACTTGAATAGAAAATTGAGAGTGGAGAGGTGGAGAGCGAAGTGCTATCCTCGAGTGAGTTTATTGAAAGGTGGGCGAAAGTTGCGAAAATGGCAAGAGTGGATAGTACCTCACTAAGTGTAGACCTGTGAGTCGGAGAGAAGGAATTGGAGAGGGTACTTGCTCTTGGGGTTTCAGGGAAATCTCGGACAGTGAGGTTCTTCGATTATCCCTAGAAGCGTACCTGTATCAGGAGGGTCACATCTCCATCATTCTCCGTACTTTTTATTTTCAGCTTTGCATGCTATGCATATGCTCCTTCGTTTTCAGTGTATACTGTGTATACTTACCTTTTTTATCATTAATTATATGTAAACCCCTAACACTTTATGTCTGTCTTTTTATTGTCCTCTTTGCCCTTCGCCCTTGTGGCAAATAGATGAAATTATTATTATTGTTGTTGTTGTTGTTGGTAGTAGTAGTAGTAGTAGTAGTAGTAGTAGTAGTAGAAGAAGAAGAAGAAGTAGTAGTAGTAGTTAGTAGTAGTAGTAGTTGTTGTTGTTGTTGTTGTTGTAGTAGTAGTAGTAGTAGTAGTAGTAGTAGTAGTAGTAGTAGTAGTATTCAACATTTGGTAGTTTCAAGTAAATTTCTACAGCATCCCCTGCTACACCTCCGTGTTGCTGGGGTGTGTGCAGCATTGTTGTGTGTTCTTTATCGTTGGTCGGGGTGAGCAAACTCTTTACGGTATTGTATTGCGTCAGTTTCTTTTCATTATTATTGTCGTTGCCGGCGAGTAAAGATTTCAGTGACCGGATTAGTGAACTAGTTAAGAGGGCATTGATGGGGGCAATAACCAACAATAAATGGTGGTTCGCTCTGAAAAAGGCGATTAGACTAGAATGGATAAGGTTTAGCAAATGACTAGTAGTAGAAACAGAATAGAGGCAGAGGTAGTCAAGAAGTTAGACGAGGCTTTTAGAAAAGGCATCACGACCGACGTGCTCGCAGTAAGATTCGCACTCGACTAATTCTTCAATGTGAAACACAAATGTTGCGTTGTCAGAGCTAAGGCACGAGCACTTCGACACGAAGGGACGAACGCCATTCAATGGGCCTGAGTGGCAGAGACACGGCGTGGCAATAAATCCACGATCCGATCTTTGCCGGACCACGAAGCAAAAATGATAACTGATCTGAGACAGATGTGTGCGGCCTTTCAGCGGCGGTTTGCTCAACTGTTCGGGAGCAGCAGTGATCCGGGTCGCAGGATGGATTTCACGTCCTACCTCGACGGACTGCCGCGGCTTTCGGTGACGGAGGCGGAGTGCTGCGAAAGGCCGATAACAGCCTTTGAAATAGCCGTACGAGGGGTAAATGGCCTGCTTTGGATGGTCTACCCATCGAGCTTTATGCTTACATGCCAGACCTGTTCGACCTCTTAGCAAACGTTTACTGCAACTGACAACAAATGGGAAAATTCCCAGTTTTGTGAACTGAGAAAAGATCTGAACAAGGGTATTGTATTAACAACTTTAGATCCATAACTCTGCTGAACGCAGAGTTAAAAATTTTGGCCAAGGTATTAGCTACGAGGTTGGCGCTTGTCGTCGGGTATCTGGTAGGAGAGGCACAGGCATGTGCCATCCCGAAAAGAGCCATCCACGACAGCCTCCATCTCATACGATACTTCATTGAGAAAGTGGCTAAAGAACCTGGCACAGGTGGGGCCCTGGTCAGTGTAGATCAGTTTAAAGCTTTCGATAGGGTCAACTATCTATATCTAGCGGCGGTCCTCAAGGTAGCTGGTTTCGGGCCTGTATTCTGGAGCTGGATCGTTGCAATGCACAGCGACATCTGTTCAACGGTCAGAATAAACGATAACCTCTTAAAGCCGTTCAACATAATGCGCTTGCTCCATGGCATCATCGCCATGGAGCAAGCGCATCATGTTGAACGGCTTTGTGATACAGATCGCTCAGGATATGCTGGACTGTGCAAACCACGATCCGGACTTCATGAAGACAATCATCACTGGTGATGTGACATGGATTTACGGTCTCTGCTCGATAACTTCGGTCATCTTGAGTGAAAACGAAAATCCTACGAGCTCGCACTGTACGACTCTACTCTAGAGCGTAACAGCCGAGAACTGACTTCGCCCACCTCTTTGCGCAGGAAGGGTGGTGTCACCTCCCACCCAAAAGGATTTTTTCCATGCGGATATTAGTTTTGGCAGGACAAAAGTAAAGTCGAGTACTTTTTCATCGGTGTAGCATTTGTAGTTTTAGCTTTGTGTCGAACGTCTTCTTCCACTTCTTTTTCTCCTCCTCCTCCTCCTACTCCTACTTTTTACTCCTCCTGTCTTATGCATAAAATGAAATAGATATAACGTAAGATGTACTAGCCATCTGAATGTGGCTAGCCACCTAGCCCCAGGCGATCAACGTCACCAGATGGACTTTAGACACAACATTTCAGTGACCTCGTGTTATTTGCAAAGGGAGGTCATCCTCCCTCGAAAACCTAAGTGCTACCCTGGGGCTAAAAGCATCAGTAACACCCCCACCCCCAGTGGCTAGCCACATTCAGATGGCTAGTACACCTTACGTTGTCGAGCGTTTACTGTTTATATCTCGTTCAGAGATTTATTAATGCTGAAATAGATATAATTTGCAAATAAACACGTTTTATTTGTAAGGAGGCGAGTGATCGTGTCGTATCCCTCAACCTTGTTTTCGACTTGTCAAAATTGAACAACTTTTATGCATGTACATTTTGACTGCTATTTCTAAAAGACGAGACACACGGCCACCATACATACATACATACATACATACATACATACATACATACATACATACATACATACATACATACATACGTACGTACGTACGTACATACATATAATGTACAAACACTCACACAGGAACGAAATTTGCTTAGTGGGTGAAAATTCTGGTCCTAACTTTTTTCTAATGTTAATATTAAAACCAATAAGTACGAGAGTGGGTTGAAAAGTTCATAGGTTTTCTATGAAGGAATGACGATAGAAATCTTGCATGCATTCATTTCAACTTTACATGTTAATAACGGCATTGTTTCCTTTCAGGTAAACTGACATCTGACTATTCAAAGAAGACTTCAAATGTAACTAAGTAGCAACGTCTCTCGAAAATAAATAAAACTTACCATCGTGGTGTTATCAAGTACCTCCAGAAAAAAGCATTAGCCCTTGAGGACGTTCATGCTGACATGGTTTATTCATTACTGGATAACGCTCTATTTAGTTATGCCAAAAGAACTACTATAATTTTTAAAGAATCTAAAGCATCCACTGGAAAGATTTTGCGATATTCCTCACTTTTTGCTGAAATTGAAAAGTTCTATGAATT
Organism: Octopus sinensis; assembly: GCF_006345805.1. Lineage (NCBI taxonomy): Eukaryota > Metazoa > Mollusca > Cephalopoda > Octopoda > Octopodidae > Octopus > Octopus sinensis. Next base: position 34,535,565 of record NC_043011.1, on the reverse strand, counting down.
TAAGCTCTTCTAAGGATTGAGTATCACGTTTTTAATTGGTCAACAATTTTGTTATAAAGCATTCTATAATGTTGTTGGGGATCAACAGATTTATTCCTGAATCTCTTAATTTCGATTGCTGCATCGATTCCATATTTTCCTCCTAACATATTATAAAATATTGGAAAATCATCGAGTTTATTTTCGAGCACAGTTCTAGTTTTATCTCTTTGCTGTTTACATTATACTATGTCATGCCTTTTAGTTTGAAGGATGTTAAATAAGACATCAATGAAGGAAAATATATCACTAATACTTTTAATAGAAATAAGAAATCGGGAGCTTTTAAATTACGTAAGAATCTAATAGCAGAATTCATTGTGGTCTCATCCCATGCTTCAAAATTTTTAATGATGTCTTCAAAAAGCCTGACAATGAAATAAAACTTTTTTATAGTAAGAACGAGACGTGAGGAGTATTTTCATCTAGCTTTGGAAAATCTTTTTTTAACTATTTTATTTAACGCATTAGCACTTTTAGATGATTTCGTTAAAAACGTACCCAATAACACTGCATGCTCGCGAAAGAACTAAACTTAGGACATGAGCACAATAAGGAACAAAGATCGTACATTCATATTTTTTCTCTTACTTCTGACTGCACCCTATTTAACTGTAGCAGCACCACCATAATTAATTTTGTTTCCACACTTTCACGTCTCAATGCATTTAAAAGCGTGTTCAGATAAAGCATTTGCTGAACTATCAGCACTAACATCATTAAAACTGATAAATCGTTCTTTAATAACACAATCTTTTGTAACATAATGTAAAGCAGTTGACAGTTGTGAATAGTTTGATACATCGGATATTTCATCTACAAGAATAGCTCCGAATTTTACCTGCTTTAGTTCATTTTCTATTTCGTCCAACATAATTTTCGGAGTAGAGGCGCGTGGCTTAGTTGTTAGGGTGTCAACATCATGATTGTAAGACTGTGGTTTCAATTCCTGGACCGGGCGACGCGTTGTGTTCTTGAGCAAAACACCTCATTTCACGTTGCTCTAGTCCACTCAGCTGGCAAAAATGAGTAACGCTGCGATGGACTGGCGTCCTGTCCAGCTGGGGAACACATACGCCATTGAAACCGGGAAACCGGGCCCACGAGCCTGGCTAGGCTTTAAAAGGGCGCATTTATTTATTTTTTATATATTTCTGAACGGCATTGATCAAGTCATTTTGAATTCTGTTTCGAGAGATCTGAGAAAACAGAAACTGTAGCAAGACGGCTTGTCAATTTGTCGTCATATTTACTCTCTTTACTCTTTTACTTGTTTCAGTCATTTGACTGCGGCCATGCTGGAGCACCGCCTTTAATCGAGCAACTCGACCCCGGGACTTATTCTTTGTAAGCCCAGTACTTATTCTATCGGTCTCTTTTGCCGAACCGCTAAGTGACGGGGACATAAACGCACCAGCATCGGTTGTCAAGCAATGCTAGGGGGACAAACACAGACATACAAACATACACGCACACGCACACACACATATATATATATATATATACATATATACGACGGGCTTCTTTCAGTTTCCGTCTACCAAATCCACTCACAAGGCTTTGGTCGGCCCGAGGCTACACTAGAAGACACTTGCCCAAGGTGCCACGCAGTGGGACTGAACCCGGAACCATGTGGTTGGTAAACCAGCTACTTACCACACAGCCACAAAGAATTCTTTATGATTTCCGCGCTTATTAGATTCTTTTGATTCAAAATGACCCCGAAATGATAATTCCTGATAACCGAGAAAAATAACTGCATCGATCAAACGCCACAGAATGGATTTACTTTGTCTAACTTATTATACTGCTGTTTTTTTTTTTATATGCAATGCTGTAAGAACTTTCAAAGATGTTATATGTCTTTGAGAACGTTCGCATTTTAGCATGGTAATACGTAGATTATTTAAATCATCGTAATTTTTATCACTCCGAACAGTTTTTTTTTTTCTAAACCAAATAACAAACAAGGCCAACAGAATAACTTATTTAGCTTAGCACCTCCAGTTAACCATTTTTTCCTTCCATATAGATTAGTCTGAAATTGTTGGAACTTCGCAAATTAGGTAATTTTGGCGTTGGTCTGCTATCATTAATAATTAATTGTTTCCTTTCAAGGTCTTTTGTTGAAAAGCTATTTTACCAAAGTTCTTCCATAATACACATTTCAATCATTTAGACAAATATTTCGAAAATTCAAAAGATTTTATGAAAGAAATATGCGCACGAGTGTGTGTATGTGTGAATTGAACGCCAATTTGAATAAAA
>NC_043011.1:34450758-34528258 GCF_006345805.1 Octopus sinensis | reverse complement strand
CTCTCCATCACAAAATTATATTTTCCATTCCTGCTGAACGTTGAAAGCAGAATTACAAGTGTAGGGAGGTACGACACCATCACATGGAAGAGCAGGAAATATTGCTATTCTGGGTATGATTTTTTACCCCCGTATAATGGATTCATATATGTTGACTTCGGAACTTTGTAAATTGGATTTTCTCGCTGTAACAGACAGAAATAGAGATTTCATTATTATCATATATACAATATATAATTGTTGTAGCGTTTTTTCTAGACATACACACAAATTTATATTTATATATACGACAAAATATACTGTATAATAATTATATACATGATGTAGTTACTGTTTTATTATTATATGAGCATCACATACTTACTGTACTTTATATATATATATATATATATATATAAGGGGTTTGTATGATTGTGTATAGAGGGATATATATTATTCAAAGGAATTCCAACTCTGTCTGTTTTTTATGTTTTATTTATATTCTTTATAATATTAATGTAGAATATAGAATATATAGTATAAATAATATATATAGTAAAATGAAATGAAGTATTCATTGTCTTATCGAATAGATGAAATATTGAATATCAAATATTAAGGGACTAATATACTTTCTTGCATTAAAGCAGTCTTCAAGGTCCCAGGTTGTGACAGAAGTATATATATATATATATATACATGTTTATATATAAAGGTAAATTTCCAAATTAGATTGGTAGGGATATACAATCATGGGGATACACAATACTAGTGGGTACCATATCCAATTTTACCGGTTAATAATGCTGTCTAACCTCTGTTAGTGTAGAAAAAATTCCAGCTAGTTTATTTTACTATCCTCATTAGATTTTGAAAGCTATAGCAGTCACTGGACTGGATGCCACTGCATAGTACAAAAGACTCTGCCTCTTCTGTCCAGAGTAAGGACCCAATACTGTAACAACTTAGGGTTAAAAAGGCCCATAATCTTTCAGTCTCTCAGAGATCAAAAAGAGGTAGATGTGGATGTGCTCAAAACATTTAGACAAATTTTTAGACCAGATGAACCCACATCTCATGGCAAGAAACACAAAGAAGGACAGCTTTATCCCACTCACTACTTCTCCAAGGCCAATTCTGGTGACAGGGCTGGGAAATAAACAAGCATTAATGCTAATGGTAGTGCACCAGCATGGCCACAGCCTCCGGTTGAAACCAATAAAATAAAACAAAGAATAAGCAAAGACCTCATTCTTTTCCACTCCGTGGATGATAAAATATAATTACAATTAAAAAGATGAATTAAAAGTACTATAAAAACTGTATAAGGTATATTGAACTTACAGGACTCCACCTGGCATCTTCTTTAGATAACAAAAATTGTGCATATTCACGACGATCATAGATTGTTGTGACACATTTGAAAATCAAAAGAGCAATGATACCCAACAATATTATGCCAATTACCACAGCTAATGGCACCACATAATCAGGAATTGGGCAAGCTGTCAATAATTAGAAATAGGGAAAATACTGTTAGACATAGCAAAACAAAACAATCTACTGTCAAGATATATATATATATATATGCACACAGACATGCAGGAAGTAAATAGACATCTTTAATTTTCAAAATTTCTGATCTAAGTGTCTTAATATGTTTACAGCAGTGTAGAATTTACAACGTAATTATTCTTTTTCATTCCAGGTGACATTATATTAAACATTTACGAAGAGTAACCATGCCATGCACAAAAAATTCAGCACAACTGTCAGATTTTCAAAGAGGTTATATTGTTGGACAATCTGAGGCTGGTCTTAGCCAACAAAAAATGCCAAAAATCTTCAAATTCCTCTTGTTACTGTTAATAGAATTATAGTGCAATTCAAGAGCCGAGGAAAAGAATCAAGAGATTCTCGTCCTGGCCGACCTTGGCCCTCGGAAAGGAAGCTTCACTGTTTGAAGAGAATTGTGGAAAACAAACCCCATTCGAAGGTTTCTGACATTGCAAAACAGCTAGAATTTAGTCCAAGAACGTGTGTTACATATCTGCATAAGCTTGGGTATTATGGACGAGTAGCTAGAACCTCTCTTTCAACCAATTAATATCAAATATAAGATTTTGAAAATGGAAGGTGTCTATTTACTTTCTGCATGTCTGTGTATATGTATCAACAAACCACATGTAATGACAAAAGAGATGGGCCTGAATATCTTTGGGAATAGAGGACTGTATTTATTAAATGATATGAGTATGGGGACTTACATTCAAGACCTTAAGTTTCAGGTCAACAGTTAGATGATTATTGCATGTCTTCAGCTGGTGCAGGCTTAGTGCACACAGCACCATCAAACTGGTGACACAGAAGCTTAAAGCCCTGAATTTAAGTTTCCATGATTTTATCATTTAATATGAGTGTGTGTGGTGTGTGTGTGTGTGTGTGTGCTGCTTGCTTACTTGGTTCGTGCTCTTGCTTAACGGGGCTTGGAGTCATCCCATGTTATTGGCCCCAGAGACATCATCATGCACAGAGCTGACCAGGTCCACCAATGCACTCTATCGCAGGTGGTCCCATGTTCTCTAACTCATTCTCCTTTCCTTTTCTAACTGGCATGTCCATATATCTACAGCAAGACACCTATCTCTGTTCCTCTATACCTTTAATCTCTCAACTGGTAGCAAGAATTTGCGCTGATATACTTGTAGTGGGATCCCTGTACAACTGGAAAAGTTTGAGTATTTTATTTGATTTATTAGCATTACTTCTCTCTAATTTTGGCACAATGCCAGCTATTTTGAGGGGAGGGTGCAAGTTAATTCCATCCATCCTACAACTTGACTGGTACATTATTTTATAGAGCCTGGATAGATGAAAAGCAAAGTTGATATCAGTAGAATCATCATCATCGTTTAATGTCCGCGTTCCATGCTAGCATGGGTTGGACGATTTGACTGAGGACCGGCGAACCAGATGGCTGCACCAGGCTCCAATCTTGATCTAGCAGAGTTTCTACAGCTGGATGCCCTTCCTAATGCCAACCACTCTGAGAGTGTAGTGAGTGCTTTTATATGCCACCGGCACAAGGGCCAGTCAGGCAGTACTGGCAACGGCCACACTCAAATGGTGTTTTTTATGTGCCACCCGCACAGGAGCCAGTCCAGCGGCACTGGCAACGACCTCGCTCAAATGTTTTTTCACGTGCCACCAGCACAAGTGCCAGTAAGGTGATGCTGCTGAACTACAGAAAGTAATGAGTCAGATGAAATACTGTTAGTCATTTTGTCTCATGCTCCAATCATTCTGCCAATGACAGATTTATGTATCTAGTGATAAATAACCACTACACACCATCAGCAATCTCAACTTTTAACCCTTAAGCTTTCAGAATAGTCTGTTAAATGTAGTGGCACTCTGTTAGTTACGATAATGAGAGTTCCAGTTAATCCAATCAACGGAACAGCCTGCTCGTGAAATTAACATGCAAGTGGCTGAGCACCCCACAGACATATGTGTACCCTTAATGCAGTTCTCAGGGAGATTTAGTGTGACACAAAATGTGACAAGGCTGGCCCTTTGAAATACAGGGACAACTCATTTTTGCCAGCTGAGTGGACTGGAGCAATGTGAAATAAAGTGTCTTGCTCAAGGACATAATGTGTTGCCAAGAATTGAACTGCCAAGAAATGGTAGAACGCTGTGCGAAATGCTTAGCGGTATTTCGTCTGCCGTTATGTTCTGAGTTCAAATTCCGCCAAGGTCAACTTTGCTTTTCATCCTTTCAGGGTCGATAAATTAAGTACCAGTTATGCATTGGGGTCGATGTAATCGACTTAATCCCTTGGTCTGTCCTTGTTTGTCCCCTCTGTGTTTAGCCCCTTGCGGGCAATAAAGAAATAAGAATAGAACTCACAACCTTACAGTCATGAGCTGAACACTTTAACCACTCAGCAATGAGCCTTCACTTCTCTTAACTGCAATGTTTATCTATTCGAATTGTTTTGAATTAATCATAAATTAATCATAAATTAATCATAAATTATCTCGTATTTTTTCAATTTTGATAATGGTGCTACTTAAAATGCCCCTGTGCTCGTACTACATAAATGCACCCATGCCAGTGGCGTGTAAAAGGCATCCAGTGCATTATTCTGTTAAGTGGTTGGCATTAGTAAGGGCATCCAGCCATAGACACCATGCCACAACAGTCAGTTGGTGTCTGGACAGTTCTATGTCAAACCATCCAACCTATGCCAGCATGGAACGAGAATGCTAAATGATGATGATGATGATTGTAAAGTAGGCATGAAAGGCTGGATCTGGCCAATTAAAAATTAAGATGGGAAGAATATTTGGGCTGGATATAGCTGGTTTAAATGCTAAAGGATTAAATGGGCCACAATATAATGTAGGGGTGATAGGATGCCCATTTGCTACTGTGTCAGTTCCACAAATTAGTATCAGTTTAACCATTTGTAATTCTCTAACAAGGAAATGCAATATTGAGAGTGACAGAGGAAAACTAAAAAATTACTTACATTTCCCTTTTTTGGCTTCAATTGAAACCTTGGTACCTTCATACCAATATTTGTATAGGAATGTGCAATGGTCATCATCTACAAACTGACATTTCTTGCGCGTGGAATCTTCTAGAAAAATAAAAATCAAAAAGGAAGAAGAAATGAAAAAAAAATTTAAAGAAACAAAAAAAAAAAAAGGAAATACCATATTTTCCAGTAAAGAAGTTGAATTTTTCAGATCAAAATTTACAGCCAAAAAACAAGGTAGGTTGACTTGATACATCAAGAGGACTTTGGAAGACCAAAAATTCTATTTGAAATGCAACAGAATTTAGAAAAATAGCGATGTTTGAATATTTACACAACATGTTTACTTCATATACAACACTGGCTGGTATGCTGGAAAATACAATAAACAAATAAAAGTTTATTGAATAGATATTAATCTTTTACTTACTTATATATATATATATATATATATAATATGTGTCAATTATTCAGTAGCTATGATAAAACTCTGAGTTTCAGATGTCGGGGCGGAAGCCCATGCTGGCATCTCTTCAGTTATTAGGCCATCGAAAAAATAGCATTTTTTTGATGGCCCAATAACTGAAGAGATGCTGGCATGGGTTTCCACCCCGACATCCGAAACTTGGAGTCTTATCATGGCTACCGAATAATTGTCACATATTACATTTACAGATACATTCCTCTATATACATAATATCGAAGTCTTTTTCATTCTTTTGTTGTCTTATCATTTCTATCAATTTATATATATATATGTATGTATGTATATATATATATATATTATATATATATATATTATATATATATATATATAATATATATATATATATATATATATATATATATATATACATATACATACATATATATATACTTATATATATATACATATATATATATATATATATATACATATTTGAGTAGTTGAATGAATTATCTTATTAAGGATAATTCGAAAGATAACCAATACCTGGGTAGCAAATTTACATCAGAAAGAACACGGTTGAAGCTACGTCCCTAGGGCATAGACGACGTGTCTTCATGCTGAAATTTGTATGTTTATTTTAAAATTATAACTATATGAAAGAATGGAGTTGAACGACTAGTTAACAAATATCCTTTATTCTCGACATATGTTTCGAAGGCTGCATATTCCTAATTCCGAAATCTGCATAATGTACTCCTTACTCCTTCGGAATTAGGAATATGCAGCCTTCGAAACATATGTCGAAACATATGTCGAAAATAAAGGATATTTGTTAACTAGTCGTTCAACTCCATTCTTTCATATACTTATAATTTTAAAATATATATATATATATATACATACATATATATATATATATATATAATATATATATATATATATAATATAATATATATATATACTAGGTTGAGGAAAAAGTTCATGTGCCATGTTAGAATAATGAACTGAATAAACACACACTACAAAAATATATAAAAAAGCATTATTTTAACACGGCACATGAACTTTTTCCTCAGGCTAATATATGTGTGTGTGTGTGTGTGTGTGTGTGTGTGTGCAGTGGGATTGAACCAAAGATAACCTGGTTGGGAAGCAAGCTTCTCAACTACACAACAACACATGCACCTCCTTGATTAAAATACAAAAGAATAATCATACAAGAAGTGTTCTGAGAGAAAGTTCTTTCAAAAATGAGGCTAAACACTTTGTTTCCCACAGCACCACTCAGTATGACCTTTGCCAGCTGCTCTCCAGCTCTCTGTTTAAAAAAACTGAATATGACAATAGTAAGTCCACACTTAGAATTTGAATCATCAGTCTGGAATCCCTATCTTGCTCAGTATATCGATTTCCTGGGAATTGTTCAGAAACATGCATGATAACAAATGCCCACCACCAGACATCTACCATACTCCGAAGATCTTGCTTCCCTGGGCATGGATACATTGAAGCTCAGACTGGCAACTGACTTGGTAGACACCCACAAGATTATCTATCATCTTTCCAACAACAACCTTGGACACCTTCATGAATTCCATATGCCAAATACTCATGGACATGCTTATAAAATCAAAAAACAACACAACACCCTTGACTTTCAGAAACATCTTTTCATGCTCAGAATTGTTGAAGCATGGAATAAATTACTTGAATCAATCATTAACTGTTGACACACTACATCCTTCAAAACTTCCATGCTTCCTGAAATCTGCCAACAGTACACCTGATGGCTTTTTTGTTTTATGTCATTTATTTTTTTTCTTTGTTGTAGTGCACCTGAGCACTGTATACAACAATTTCCTTCTAAGAGTGCTTAGCTTTAGTTTCTTTGGCCACCAAAAATATGGAATTCTGCTTTAAATTCTTACCAGAAAGTTCCTCAACGGCAGTTATTTCATAGTCATTGCACAGTTTATCACAAACTTCAGAAGTGTAGTTGCCAGACTGGAATATTTTGCATTGCACACAGTGTTTAGTTTCTGAACACATGCCAGAACAAGTCTGTAATGTAGAATTAGTTAACAAATAAATAAACAAAAAAATAAATATATATTTCTCACATGTAGTGGACATCATCTGTATTGTTATATACGCATGTATGTATGCATGTATTTATATATTTTAAAAAAAAATTTTATTTAGTTTCAGCTCACAAGCTGTGGCCATGCTGGGGCACTGCCATTATATTATATGTGTGTGTATGGTAATTGTAGCTGTGATACCAGTGCCAGTGGCACGTAAGCGAACGTGGTCATTGCCAGCCCCGCCCCGCCCCGACGGGCCTCCGTGCCGGTGGCACGTAAAAAGTACCATCCGATCATGGCCATTGCCAGCCTCGCCTGGACCCCGTGAGTGGCACGTAAAAAGCACCATCCGACCATGGCCATTTGCCAGCCCCATCTGGCACCTGTGCCGGTGGCACATAAAAAGCACCCACTACACTCACGGAGTGGTTGGCGTTAGGAAGGGCATCCAGCCATAGAAACATTGCCAGATCAGACTGGGCCTGGTGCAGCCTTCTGGCTTCCCAGACCCCAGTTGAACCGTCCAACCCATGCTAGCATGGAAAGCAGACGCTAAATGATGATGATGATGATGATGATGATATATATATATATTATGTGTATATAAATATATATATATATATATATATAAATGCGGCGCTCCAGCATGGCTGCAGTCAAATGACTGAAACAAGTAAAAGAGTAAAGAGTATATATATACACACACACACACTCACATACATATACATACAAATAAGTATACCACTCAATAAAATGTTAACATAATAGATCTGACATAATGATGTGAGATAGAGGAGAGAAACTGTGCAGTTGTGGAAATCAGCTGCCCAGTTGATGTTAACATAAAGCTAAAGATTAGTGAAAAAGAAAATATTTACGCTGAATTATTGAGAAACCTACAGTTACTCTATCCAGATTATAAGTTCAGGTTTATACCTGTAATTATTGGGGCACTGAGATATGTAACACCCTGCCTAAATACCTTTCTTGAGAAATTGGGCTTCTTAAACCAGTACAGAGAAAGCTAATTTAAAGACTACAGATTCAATCCATCACTGGAACTATAAAGATCTGTAAAACTTTGCAGAAGTTTATCATTTAAATATATATGAGCATGCAACTATATGAATGAGAATACATATATAAAATGAAACATACAAATTTCCACATATACACATATACATACAAAAATACCTTGCTCTTGATGTTGAAATTCCAATGGATCTAGGTTAGAAACAGGCTCTTTCTCTATTGGCAAGAAATCTTGAAATAAAACTGAATAAGGACCTACATATATATATATATATATATATATATATACTTGTTTCATCCTCTCTCACTTTTTTTTTTCTCTCAATCCTTTCTGTTGAAGAGCATGGGCTCAAAAGATAAAAAACTTTTCCATTCTTCCTGAGTGTTAAACTAATACATCTGCTTGTTGTTCCTACACCTGTCTTCGTCTTTTGTTCTCTGCAAATTTGAACTATACACACACATATATATATATATAAGAATTTTTTGTGTAATAAGATACAAAAAACCAAGGGTGTATACATATTAGAGCATTTATAGATAGAAGGTCTTACAGCTGTTTCTAGGATATTAATTAATAATATCCCTTCATCAGAGACAGTGTGAGAGGAAAATTAAGTCATAGTTAGTTCATCTCACACCGTCTCCAATGAAGGGATATTATTAATTAATATCCTAGAAACAGCTGTAAGACCTTCTATCTATAAATGCTCTAATATGTATACACCCTTGGTTTTTTTTATCTTATTACGCAAAATATTCTTATATACACACGCTGACATAGAACCAATGTTGAACCCTTTATTTGCAATATTACTGAATCTGGAACTTAACTACGGTCTGTCTATAACACTTATTCAGCATTACTTGACACCTTTGGGTCTCAATGACACCATTATCTCTTATATATATATATATGTAAAGTTGTTTTGCTTTATTCCTCACAGGTAAAAATATAGGAAAAAAAGAAGTCAAAAATGCACTAAGAGCCTTTAGATGGTTTATTTTTAAAGGTTTAAATACTTACAGGGCAATCTTCACATAATGGACCACGGTGAAGACTCTCTTTATCACAGATGCACTTTCCACATTCACATATGCCTTTGCCATTACAAATAAACTGGAAAATAACAGATGTAGAGATATATTAGACAGAATAATATAACAAACAGAAGAAATTAAAAATAAAATATAATAATATGCAGAGATGAAAGAATAATTGAACAAATATAGAAATTTAAGCAGAGCCACTGCAATGTAACTAGAAAATAACAGATATTAAATATATTAGAACAAAATGAGTTACAGAAAAAATAGAATAATATGAAGATGTCAGAAGAACTTGCTCATTTTTTCCATTTATTTCAATCCTTTTCAGTATAATTTGAAGTAATACAAAAAATATATTTACATAATTTACATTTGATAGATATTTATCCTCATCTGATATACCCTCCAGCCTTCATCAGGTGTCTTGGGGAAATTTAGAACGTGGGTTCTCATTCCTAAGGTATTTTTTGATGCTATTATTATTATTATTATTATTATTATTATTATTATTATTATTATTCAGGTCATTGCCTGGAATCAAGCTCAGAAACTTGGAGTTAGTAGCCTGTGCTCTTAACCACAATGTGATATGCCTGTGGTTAAGAGCACGGGCTACTAACTCCAAGATTCCAAGTTCAATTCCAAGCAGTGACCTGAATAATAATGGTGGTGGTGGTGGTCGCGGTCGTGGTGATGATGATAGTAATATTGAAAAATACCTTAGGAATGAGAACCCAGGTTTGAAATTTCCCCAAGACACATGAAGAAGGCTTGGAGGGTATATCAGCTGAAACGTGTTAACAACAAACAAGATGAGGACAAATATCTGTCAAATGTAAATAATGTAAATAATGTACATGATTCCACATCTCTTAAATATAGAACTGAAAAAATATTTTTATTGTAATATTTTATGGTTGTTTTTGCTTTTTTTTTAATAACTTTATTCTTCCTCTACAGCTTTTCTTTATTGTTTTTGAAATTTGCATAAAGTTTAGCTCATTTTAGACATATAGTGACAGTGTCAAGTAGAAACCCCACCACCAAAAAAAAAAAACAAGCAAATTTATCCGACAACTAGATAGAACAGATATAGAGATGTACGCAAGGGAATTACTATTCAACTAGAAAATAACAGCTATAAAATTATAAGATAGAAATATAATAACGTATGAATGCAGACATGTCTGTGTGGTAAAAAGCTTACTTCCCAACCACATAATTCTGGGTTCAGTTCTACTGCAAGGTAGCACCTTGGGTAAGTGCCTTCTTACAAAGCAGAGGAACACCACATTCCCGTGGCTCATGGGAATAAAAAAGAAAAAAGAAAAACGGGACATTGCTGGCGGTTTGTGATACACTGCCAGCATGTGCCAAAGTACCTTCCATGGGAGTTGTGCCACTGAAGGTAGAAACTGTAGATCACTCCCATGCTGTGGAGGAGGAGTTTGTGGTCCTCTTCCATAAGGGAGGGACAATAGAAAACTTCATTAAGAATTTTAAAAGGAAGGGACGAAGGGAAGGGGTTCTGTCCTGCACGAAGGACCCTGACTGGCCTTCGCAGGTGGCTGCAGAGATTATACGGGAGACTGATCTGTGCAGGATAATGAACTCCTTCCCAGAGGACACTTTTAATTGAGTGTTGAAACGGCCCAACTTGACACCGTCCAGGTGTTTGACTGAGGCGAGAAGTCTAGTCAGGCAGGAAGGGTTGTAAATGATTGACGAGGCTTTGTGCCTCATTTTTGTTGTTTTGCTGAATTTGTATTGACTTGTGTAAGAGGTTTGTTGCCTCACAGTGGATTTATGTGTCGTAAATGTAAGAGGTTTATTGCTTCATTAATGTTTTGCTTTGAACTATGTAAGAGGTTTGTTGCTTCAAATATGATATTATAAAGAACAATGCTGAGTCCCAGGATGGCTGCAGTTCAGTGACTGAAAAAAGTAAAAGGAACAACAAGAACAACAAGTGAGAATTATTTGTAACATTTTACTCACCCCGTTTTCAGCGATACATGTGCTATTATTTGTGGAACATAAACAGTTTGGACCTTCAAAGCCATCTTTACATTTGCAGACTCCACAATTACACACACCTTGTTTACTTCCTACAATAAGAAGTCAGGATGAATGTTAGAAAACAGCTTTGGAGTTTCTGAGGTTTAGCCCTTTCATTATTGTATTTATTTTGAGATGCTCTGTGTTTCTTTCAATTAATTTTAAATATAACAAAGAATTTAGCAAAATAACTTAAGTATCATTAAGCGAGTGTTAGGAACATAAATTGTGACTAAGATTTGGTGGAAGATTTTAATTCAGAACTTTTGAAAACAAGACATTTGTACCACAGAGCCAGAGCCGGTTTCAGCTGGGTTGGTATCAAAACGTTCACAAAGAACAAGTGTCTGTGTCGATGCTACAATAAACCATCTCACAACAGCCTACAGTGTAAACAACATATGAAGACTGTCATTCCACAAAAGCCTACAATATAGTAAGTTGAATCATCTGCCTTGCAACAGCCCACATTGTAATATTCAAAACATTTGTCTCACAACAGCCTATAATATGATGTGCTTTTTTACAACAACCTACAACATAACATAGTCAAAACAGCTGCTTCACAACAGCCTTCAACATGATGTAGTCAAAACACCTGCCTGACAACAGACTTCAACAAAACATATCAAAACCTCAGTCAAAATAGCTGACAATATAGCATGTCAATATACCCTTCTCACAAGGCAATGAAAGAAACCCTATGCAGTCTACTCAACTACAAAAATAGTTGCCAAATCTCCCTCAAATCATAGACATCTATCATTAAAAAAGAAAAGACATATTAAATAATGGTAGTCCTAGGTACATTATATTTGAAAACAAATGGCAAATAAGTGCAGATGGAATACTTTGGATCATAAGTTTGTTTGAACAGGGCTAACAGAGGGTTAAACAACTGTCTCACAACAGCTTAAATCTGGGAAGACAATATCCCTAATGCTGAGGTACCTCAGCAAATTAAAATCTAAAGTCTCTGGATTCTCTTGCAGAAGTTCAGGAAAGATATATCAGTCACAGGCTAAGCTACAACGTCCTTGATATGTTGACTTCAAGAGTGCACAGACGTGGAAGGTCGTCAGTTTGAGCACTTCTAGGTCTATGTGCCCTTGAAGTCGACATATTAAGCAACTGTATAATCACCCCTGCCCACCCCTGTATGTATTTCAGCCCTTTAAGGCCATCAGTTTGAGCACCTGAAAGACTGAAATAACACATCAAAGAACATAGAATCACAGAATTCTTATCCTATAAAAAAAGAAATAGAGAAATGAAAAGAACAATTTCACTCACATCAAACAACTGTATACCTACATTTGCCCATCTCTGCATACATGCTTGCATATATACATACACACACATACACACATACATACATAGAAACTATCAAAGAATAGTCAAAAGAGTAACAAAGGTGCTTACCTCCACAGAGTTTACCATCAATGATGTCACAAGAGTAATCATCACACTGGCAGTACTGCTCAGAAAAGAATCGGTCCTTACTAGATTTGATGTTGTCACACATACACACACCGCACACACACTGGCCTCGGTCAGAGCATATTAGTCCAGTGTCCGGGCTGAAATACATTAAAAAAAAACAAAAAAAAACAATGATAATAACTGATTGGTATTTCAAATTGGATTTTAATTCTTGCTGTGTATGTAAAGGGTGCAATATCTGAATGCTTAAAGTGCTCCATCGTTTATGACAATGTGTGTTCCAGTTGATCCGATTAATGGAACAGCCTGCTTGTGAAACTAACGTGCAAGTGGTTGAGCACTCCACAGACTACCGTACTCTTAATATAGTTCTCAGGGAGATTCAGCATGACACAGAATGTGACAAGGCTGGCCCTTTGAGATACAGGTACAACTTATTTTCACCAGCTGAGTTGACTAGAGCAACATGAAATAAAATGCCTTGCTCAAGGAAACAGAATGCTGTCAGGAATCAAACTCGTGACCATACAATTCTAAGCTGAATATCCCTAACCACTAAGCTACATACCTTCACCAATGAGAGAGCATTGCACATTTAGAGATTCAAAGGTGTAGTGGTTGGATTGTTAAAGTAGTTGGGTGGCTACAAAGAAGTGCTGTCATCGTCAACACGTGTGGCCGAGTGCTAGGAAGTTTGCTTCCCAACCAAATAAATAGATATATAAATCATATCTCTATACTCGAAATTTTGTAATTAAATACAACTATTAAGCCCCTTTATTTACTCTTTTACTTGTTTCAGTCATTTGATTGCGGCCATGCTGGAGCACCACCTTTAGTCGAGCAAATCGACCCTAGAGCTTATTCTTTGTAAGACTAGTACTTATTCTCTTTTTGCTGAACTACTATGTTACAGGGAAGTAAACACACCAGCATCGGTTGTCAAGCAATGTTGGGGGGACAAACACAGACACACAAACATATACACACACATACATATACATATATACAACAGGTTTCTTTCAGTTTCCGTCTACCAAATCCACTCACAAGGCTTTGGTCGGCCCAAGGCTATAGTAGAAGACACTTGCCCAAGGTGCCATGCAATGGGACTGAACCCGGAACCATATGGTTGGTAAGCAAGCTACTTACCACACAGCCACTCCTGCACCTATACTGCGCTATTTACTTGTGATATTTAAATAAAATTTTATCTATTATATAATCCACAAAAAAAGATATTTATTATAAATATCCAGAGTTATGTGTAGTTCAAATAACAATAACTAGAGACCACAATTTTCAATTTATTCATTACAATAAAATTAATTTAAATAACTTGTAAAAGGAAATATTGATAATTATGGTACTGATACCCTTTTACTTGTTTCATTCATTTTGACTGCAGCCATGCTGGAGCACTGCCTTTAGTCAAGCAAATCAACCCTAAGACTTATTCTTTGGAAGCCTAGTACTTATTCAATTGGTCCCTTTTGCCAAACTGCTAAGTTACGGGGACGCAAACACACCACCATCGGTTGTCAAGCGATGTTGGGGGGACAAACATATACACACACACACACACATATATACATATATATACATATATATGACGGGCTTCTTTCAGTTTCCATCAACCAAATTCATTCACAAGGCTTTGGTCGGCCTGAAGCTATAGTAGAAGACACTTGCCCAAGGCGCCACGCAGAAGGAATGAACCCAGAACCATGCGGTTGGTAAGCAAATTACTTACCACAAAGCCACTCCTGAGCTTGATATATAAATATTAAAATAAATGTCATATAAGAAATAATAAAAATTTAACTTTTCATAAACATATGACAAACACATAATCAAATACATATGCATCTGGGTTCAGTCCCATTGTGTGATCCCTGGGCCAACCAAAGCCTCATGAGCGGATTTTGTAGACGGAGACTGAAAGAAGCATGTTATGTGTGTGTGTGTGTCTTTGTGCTTGTGCTTATCTCTTACTACCTCTTGACAACTGGTGTTGGTGTGTTTAGACATGTAGATACACAGTGCATTAGATATCAAAGTGCTGAACAACAACCAGTGCAGTGTCTGATTAGACAAAGTACTGAACATTTACAAGTGCAGTTTTTGAATTCTTAACGTGTTGCACATATACAGGTGCAGCGTCTGAATGGTTGAGGTGATGGACATGCAAAAGTGTATTATCAGAATGTCCAAGTTCTGCTGATGCTAATGCTCAGCATCTGAGTAACTGAAGGCTGAAAATGGCTAAGTGAATTAAGGGAGTTGGTAAACCAGTGAAAAAGTTAAATTCAAGAGTTCATATCCTGTCACCAACACTGTATGTGACTGCAGCCACCAAGACACTAAATTCTTAATGGACCAATCCATCTACTTGTGTGTAAGAAGGTAAAAAAAAAAAGTTGGTGGTTATGATTTGGTACTGCAAAGCAGTAGCAGTGCCTATAGTTTTGAGATTTTTAAATGAGCCTATAGATGCAAAAGAAATAAATCATAAGTTTTTAATGAACTTATTGCTTCATTATTGCTAACCTATAGTTTCCTTTGTAAATGAACTTATAGTTTCTTTGCATTTTTAGTTTTCATTTTTTTTTACCGAATAATTTTTAAAGCAGTGGTTCTCAGCAGGGTTCATTGGGGGTCCATATAAGATTTTGTTGTTAAAATTTATGTTCAATACACTCTTTTACTTGTTTCAGTCATTTGACTCCGGCCATGCTGGAGAACTGCCTTTAGTCGAATCAAATCGACCCCAGGACTTATTCTTTGTAAGCCTAGCATTTATTCTATCGGTCTCTTTTGCCGAACCGCTAAGTTACGGGGACGTAAACACACCAGCATCGGTTGTCAAGCAATGTTGGTGTGACAAACACAGACACACAAAAATATATACATACACATACATACATATATATACGACGGGTTTCTTTCGGTTTCCGTCTACTAAATCTACTCACAAGGCTTTGGTTGGCCCGAGGCTATAGTAGAAGACACTTTCCCAAGGTGCCACGCAGTGGGATTGAACCCGGAACCATGTGGTTGGTAAGAAAGCTACTTACCACACAGCCACTCTTGCGCCTATACTTCTACAATACGCAATATATTTTAAGAGATGCAGCACAGAGTTTTGTCAGTGAACAGGTTGCAGTCTCAAAGCGACAAAAATATTTTGACAAATTAAATTTAAATGTTGAAGTGAATCTAACGGTTTTTGTGTGTTTCTTAAATGGCTTATAAACACCTTCCACGCTGCAATTGCTTTCAATATATTGTAATTTTTGTTTTATAGAATTACTAATAATATCTAATTATAAAGAGTGAGTAAAACTTTTTATATATACACTGAATGGCTTTGGTGGGGTCGAGTAACGTAAAATAGGAATCAAAGAAGTCCAGAGAACAAAAAAATGGTTGGGAACCACTGTTTGAAAGGAATCACAGACATAAAATATCAACAACAATGAAACAATATAAAATGAATAATAAAAGAGGTTTTTACTAACTTCTTACATAGTTCATCAAGAGCCTGATTAGTAACATTCTCTCGATCGCATTCACAGTTACGACCAACATAGTTTTCCTTACAAATACAGGCACCACACTTTTTTACGCCTTTACCACTGCATTCATCAGGATCCTGCATAATGAAATTAATAAATAAATCAATAAATTGTAACAATTAGTTATTATTATTATTATTATTCAGTAGTTTTATTTTTATAGCGTGCTTTCACTTCACTACCGAGCGCAGCTCTGTGTGCCTTAGGTATGTGCTGTGAATTGTTGTGATGCTCTGATGGTTATTGTATGGAAAGTGTTCTGCGTAGGATGTGTGCAGTGCTTAGTAGCGCAATTTTCTGTATGTTATATGTGTTTGTAAGTCCTGGTGTTTTTGTTATGTATTTGTCTGAATATTTTTTTATCATGCCTAATGCACCTACTATGATAGGAATTGTTTCTGTTTTCAGATTCCATATTCTAGTTACCTCTATTTCCAGGTCTTTGTATTTTGAGGTCTTATTATTATTATTATTATTATTATAAACAATTGAGGTGACAGGTAGGAAGAATCATTAGCATGTCAGACAAAATGCCACCAAGCATTTTAAAACCATTATTATAAGGTGGTGAACTGGTAGAACCGTTAACACACTGGGCAAAATGCTTAGCACCATTTCATCCTACATGGGTCAATAGAATGAAGTACCAGTCAAGTACAGGGATGATCTTATTGACTAACCTCCTCCTCACTGAAATTTCTGGCCTTGTGCCAAAATTTGATACAATTATTAATACCAGTATTATTATTGATGAAGGCCCTCACCAGAAATAACTTTGGTAGATTTTAGACTTCACATCATCAGAAAATACACCTTCAAGTATTTCTTTACTTTTTGAGTGGTAAATCCATTGCTGGATTAACCAGTAAGCAAAATAAGCATGCGCTTGGGGTGTCAACAGAAGTGGGGCACCATAGAAATGGTAAATGGTTTATGACACAAAAAAAATCACTTTTCACTGGCTCAAACAACATTCGAAGTGGTTTGTATGACTTGAAATATATTTTCAAAGTGTTCAAGGTGTCAAAGGGAGGATTTGATCGAAGATTTTGCAATAAAAAAAAAAAGTAGGGGGGAACTTTTCAAATATAAATAAAGTGGAAGTATACAAAAATAAACATTATTTTCCCTCTTACTGTTTTGTTTTGTTTTATTTTGAAAAAATAAAAATTAATTTTATGGTTTATTATTTTTATATTTTGAATTAGATATAAATGGGGGGCAACAAAATCTTTTAAGTGCTTAGGGCTTCTATGAGTCTTAATCCAGCCCTGGGTTAAAATCCCATCAAGGTGGATTTTACCTTTTACCCTTCAAGGAGTGAGAAAATAAAATAAACACTACGTAAGTTCCAGTGCTCATGTAATCAGCTTATAACTCCTCATTGCCAAAACGAGGCTTATTTGCCTACATATCTATGGCAGAGCTGGCAGAAACGTCAGCACGCCGAGCGAAATGCTTAGCGGTATCTTGTCTGTTGCTACGTTCTGAGTTCAAATTCCGCCAAGGTCGACTTTGCCTTTCATCCTTTCGGGGTCGATGAAATAAGTACCAGTTATGCACTAGGATCGATATAATCGACTTAATCCGTTTGTCTGTCCTTGTTCGTCCTCTCTGTGTTTAGCCCCTTGTGGGTAGTAAAGAAATAGATATTTATGGTAAAATGGATCTTGTTTTAAAAGTATGCTATGATTATTGTCTAAGAATGCTATAGAAAATGGAACAGCCTGCTCATGAATTTAATGTGCAAGTGGCTGAGCACTCCAGAGATATGCACACCCTTAACCCTTTAGTGTTTAAACCAGCTATATCCAGCCCAAATATTCTACTCATTTTATGCTCAAACTGACCAGAACCAGTATCTCACACCTATGTCATTCTAAAAATAAACAAATACATCTTTCAAATCTTGAAGCTACATGATAATAACAGATTAATTTTTAAAAATGTAAATGAATAAGGATTACTTTTGACATATTAATTTGAACGCTAAAGGGTTAATGTAGTTCTCATGCTGAGATTCAGCATGGCACAGAATGTGACAAGACTGGTCCTTTCAAATACAGGTACAACTTAATTTTACCAGCTTAGTGAACTGGAACAATGTGAAATAATGTGTTTGGCTCAAGGGACACAGTGCGTCACTGGGAATCAAATCCAAAACTACAATTGTGAGTCAAATTCCCAAACCATGAAGTCACATGTCTTTGCTAATGACCTGTTAAAGGAAGTTATAGAATATGGTAAAAACATGTCAAACTGTAATAAAAGGATGCTGTGGAATAATGTCACATACCTTAGTTGCTTCAGTACAATTACACTCACAGAGCAGTTCAAGATGGATGGTTAGAGTATTGGCCAGACCAATGGGATGGATGGTAAAAGTACGTTTCCTGTCAGCCTCTTTCTCTGGACATTTATCAACTTCAATTTCAACAGCAAATGAAACCTGCAAATTGAAAAAAAAAAAGAAAAAGAATATAAAATTATTTGAAACAAAAATCATGCTGCATGGTTAAGACGTTTGCTTCTTAACTATAGGTTCAGGTTCATTCCCACAGCTTAGCACATTGGCCAAGGGTTTTCAAGGCATGTGTTTGTATATATTGGGTCATCCCATAAATAATGAGGTTTTTCAACTGCATGAACTAAAAGATGGGGGTGGGCGGATAACCTACCTGCATCAACTTGCTATAAAAGCAGGTAGTAATTTTACCTTGTCCTTATTCTTAGTGCAAGTTTTGAAGAGTGCAGTTCAATTTTAACAGTTATTTTTTCAAAACTATAATGGAAGTGACAAAGGAGTATATTCGGTATATTTTGCATTATGAGTTCAATAAAGGCAACAACGCAACGGAAAGTGTGAGGAATATTAATGTAGTATATGGAGATTGGACAATAAGCATAAGCTAGTATCAACGGTGGTTTCAGAAATTCTGAGCTGAAAACTACAGCCTAGAAGATGAGCCTCATCCTTGAAGTTATGTACAGCTCAATGAGGATATCCTACAAACCCTGGTGGAACAAAATCCCATCGTAACTGTTGAGGAACTGGCAGAGAAGCTTGGATTTGATCATTCAATCATTCATTGATACCTGCTTGCCATTGGAAAAGTCAAAAATTGGGTCAATGGGTTGGTTCCTCACAAACTTTCTGAGTCTAATTGCGCACAGAGGGTGAATGTCTGTTCTTCTTTGGTGTCAAGTCTCACAAATGAACCTTTGTTGGATCAAATAGTGATTGGTGATGAGAAATGGGTTCTCTATAAAAATGACAAGCACCGAAGACAGTGGATAAGGAAAGAAGAAAAATCAGCACCCCAGGCTAAAGAAGGTCTTCAGCCACGTAAGGTGTTCTTATCTGTTTGATGGGATATGAAAGGTTTAGTCCACATTGAACTTTTAAACCCAAACCAAATGATAACAAAGGAGATCTACTGCAAGGAGCTTCAGCAGTTTAAGTCAGTGCTACAAGAAAAACAGCCATCATTGGTTTTAAGATGAAAGGTGTTCCTCTATCAGGATAAATTCTCAGCCATATACAGTGAGGATGACACTCCAAAGGCTGGAACAGTTTGAACAGGAAACGATACCCACCCATCATATTAACTGGATATTGCCCCATCTGATTATCATTTATTGCACAGTCTTCAAAATCATTTGGATGGAAAAAATATGAATTCTGTAGATGATATCAGAAGAGTACTGGAAGAGTATTTTTCATCACAGCCAAGTTAATTTTGGAAGAGGGGTCCTGCAATCTACCAGACAGATGGAAGAATATTGGGGAAAATGAAGGAGAGTATATTCGAGATTAAAAAAGGACTTTATTTTAATTTTGAAAAAAAAAATAAGTATAAAAAAACCACATTATTTATGGGATGACCCAATATAGGCATGGCTGTGTGATAAGAAGATCTCAGTACTTATTTCCCAATTGCATTGTAGCCATGCTGGGGCACAGCCTTCAAGAACTTTTAGTAAATATACAATATACTTTTAGTAAATATACAATAAGTAAATACATTGATTATTCATTTTTATACTTTTTGTGACTAGTTATACGTTTAATAAAAATATATTTTATTTTTTATTTATGATTTGAATTGCATAATAGTGGGTTTTTTCTCTAATTTATATATTATATATACACAAACACACACACACACACACATATATATATATAAAGCATCATGAGTAAGGCCAAAAATATGCCAAGTAAATGCAAGGTAAACCACAAAAAAAACCCAAAATATATTAATTAATGTGAATTAATGTAGAATTACTTTGTATTCAATATCGAAATATTGAAATATTGAATACAAGGTAAGCCTACATTTATTCACATATTTGTACATTAATATACATAATTGTACTGCAAAGTGCAGTGAAATGCAGAGTAAATTCATTGTAAACTGCAAGGCAAACTGCATTGCAAACTGCACTGGCTGCACTGCAAAATACAGTGTAAAACATTGCAAAGTGCATTGTGAATGCACAGCAAACTGCACAGTTAACTACATTGCAAAGCACACTGCAAATTGCACTTTGAAATACAAATCTTTTCTGTCAACTGTTATAAGACAGAAAAAGGAAGCAGTTTGGGGGTCATTTAAGATCTTTTCTATTATAGGCACAAGGCCTGAATTTGTGGGGATGGTGTCAGTCAATCACTTTAACCCCAGCAAATGATTGGTATTTACTTTATTGACCCTGAAAAGGTGAAAGGGAAAGTCAACCTCGGCAGAATCTCAACTTCAAGCATACAGATGGACTAAATGCTGCTAAGCATTTTGTCTCCTTTTCAACATAATAATAATAATAATAATAATAATAATAATAATAATAATTCATTGCAAATTTTGGCATAAGGCCAACTTATTTCGGGGGGAGAGGATAAGTTGATTACATTGATACCAGCGGTCAACTGGTATTTGTTGTATTGACCCCAAAAGGATGAAAGGCAAAGTGGACCTTCACAGAATGTAAAGATGGACAAAATGGCACTAAGCATTTCACCTGGCATGCTAACAATCCTGCCAGCTGACCATCATATTAAAACAAAAAAAAAAACAAAATAATAATAATAATAATAATAATAATAATAATAATAATAATAATAATAATGATAATGATAATAATGATAAGGATAATAATGATAAGGATAATAATAATGATAATAATAATAATAATAATGATAATAATAATAATAATATGGCATGAACTGCTCTCTCACTCAATAATAATAATAATAATAATATTTTCTATTACAGATACAAGATCTGAAATTTTGGGGAACAGAACTAGTCAATTACATCAACCCAATGGTACGCAATTTATCAACCTTGAAAGGATGAAAGGCAAAGTTGACCTCAGTGGAATTGGAACTCAGGACAGTCTAATGGGTGAAATACCGTTACGTGCTTTGTCCAGCATGCTAACAATTCTACCAGCTTGCTACCTCGTTAATAGTAAAATTAATAATAATAGTAATAATAATAATATTCTTTTCTATTAAAGACGCAAGGCCTGAAATCTAGAGGAGGGGGTAAGTTGCTTACATCGACCCCAGTGTTCAACTGGTCCTTATTTCATCAACCCCGAAAGAATGAAAGGCAAAGTCAACCTCAGCGGAATTTGAACTCAGAATGTAACGACAGGCGAAATATTCCTAAGCATTTTGCCCAGCATGCTAATGACTCTGCCAACTTGCCACCTTTATAATGATAATTATTATATAACAATAATAGTAATGATGATGATGGTTTCAAATTTTGGCACAGTGCCAGTGATTTTTAAGGGGACGAAATACAAAATGAGGTTAAGCATTTTGTATGTAATATGAGACCATGACACACTGCCTCTATTTATTATGATAGTCATGGGTAGATACTGTTTCTTCCTGTTCACCCTGATAAAAGTAGCAGTGGATGACACTATCAAAGAATAAACAGGGTGGAGGAAGATGGTGGGGAGGTGAACTCAAATGGTGGTGGTGGTGGGAGAGTGATGGTTGAATGAGGGCGGTTTTGGGGAAAGATGGAGGGGAGGAGGTAGTGTCTTTTACTGTATATCTAGTCTCTTAGTCTCTTCATAGGGTCACAAGATCTGAATGGTTAATGGTGACTTTGGTGATGGTGATAGTGGTAGTGGTGGTAGTGTTGGTGGTGGTGGTGGTGGTAAAAGAATATTATAGCATGTTAAGAAGAATCCATGGAATATGTAAAATGAAGCAATGGAATGTGTCACTTAACACAATAGTTCCATTATGAAAGTTATAGCCACATATGCTTGTGTTGATGGTGGTGGTGGTGATGATGATGGTGGTAGTAGTGCTGAGGGTGGTGGTGGTGGTGGTGGTGGTGACAATTGCATCTAGGATAGCTGGCACTACAATTGTTCTAGAATTAGGGGTGGACAGGATATGATACTGTTGACTATAATACATGTATTTTCATTATAGTGATGGTGGCAGTAGTGGTTGTAATAGTAGTGGTGGTGGTGGTAGTGATAGTGGTGGTGGTAGTGGTGGTGGTAGTAGTGATGGTGGTGGCAGTGATAGTCTTGTAGCAATGGTGGTGGTGGTGGTAGTGGTGGTGATAACTATAACTAAAGTAACATTACTATGATTAATGCACTGCTGCTGTTGTTGTTGTTACATAATCCAGGGTAAATCCTGTTTGAGCAAAGCTATGATAAAAGGCACCCAGTGGTGACCATCATGTTTTCTTTCAGACACAGTATATCTAGGACTACAGTATTTGATGTAACCTTTCCATTGTAAGAGTGCAATTTGAAAGAAGTCTTGCTGCTATTTCTAGAATGTTGAGTAACTCGATAAAGCTTCTCCTCCAGTTGTTGTACTGTTGCTAATGGCGATGATGATGGAGGCGGAGGTAGTGGTGGTTGAAAGGATGGTTATGCAGATTATGTTGGTCTTGATAGTGGTTGTAGTAGAGATAATGTATGTATATACATACATATATATATATATATATATATATATATAATATATATATATGTATGTATGTATATGTATATGTATATATATATACACACTGTAAAAACCCATGTAATTTGTACACCTATGTAATTTACGCAGGTGATTTTCAGGATAAAAATTTGTTAAAAAAAGCTTCTACTCATGTAAAATTTGCACTCAAAAGTTTTCAGAATAGCTGAAAGAGCCAAAGGAAAAAGGTTTTCAATTTAATTGTATTTAAATAATTTCACTTACTTATGATTAGATTTTATTAAATTTTCATTAAATATAAATAATTTCTGTTTAACAAGTATCACATTGAAAGCTATTAAATTACAAAGTGTTTGTGTTGTTTATAATAAACTTTATTTTACATTTTTTGCCTACAAGAGATTATGTCCGATATTTAGCATACTGCTGTATGTTTTCTCAAATCACAATCACTGGAAAAGTTGTTGATAAGAATTACCAACAAAAACAAAACTGATAAGTATGCACAGGTGTCGCAAATTAAGTTTAATTATCAATAAACATCAGCTTGGAATACACTTTACTCAACCAACAGAGGAAGGTGACCAATGAAACTGGTTATGTAAACAGAATTCTTTTCTGCCTATTCTTGTTGGAACCTTTGATATAGAGTACCGAAATTTTAATCCCTTTCACACTTATAAAATGTCAAGCAAACTTAAAAATTTGTCATTACCATTATAATCAGTATGGGCAGAACTTATGAATCGTTTACTGTGAAGGAGAAATTAAATATGTTGAATATGCATTTCAACATGGCAATAGATCTGCTGGAAGGCATTTTAATGTCACTGAAGCCAATGTTCAAAATTGGCGTAAACAGTACAACAAACTCAATACCATGACTTGTAATAAACAGACAAAAAATAAAACCATACAATCAAGATAATCCATATCATTACATTTTTTTCAGTCAGGAATATTCATGTCACTATGTATGTCAATGTTGCTCCATTGCAATAGGTAGAAACTGCAAACAATGTAAAATATGGCCTGGACCGTGTCTACCAGCATGAACATCAGACTTCAAAAAGTAGTTAACTATTTAATGGTTTTAGTAAATTTATACAAAAAATGTAAGCATTATACTGTCCAGCATAAATAAAAGTCAATTTCATTATATTTAAGCCATAATTTTTTTTCTGTAAAAACCTATTCTACCATTAAATGAGTCAACTTCCAGTACAAATGTTTACATTTTGTACATATTTTCCCACCAAAAATATTTTTAAAAAAATTCGGGAAATGGTCTACTCATGTAAGTTACACACCCATAAAGTTTATTTTTATTTTTGTGAAAAAAGGTGAATAAATTACATGGGTTTTTACGGAATATATATACATATAAATATAATCAACTAATAAGGGTGAGAAAATTGGATACTAATTTAATAGTACATCCATTTAACACCAAGTGGCTTAGTGCATAAAAACCAGGAATACAATAAATTTTATACGTAAATATAAGAGAGTAACCACTATGTGGTCGACTCTAGCACTAAAAATAGATCCGCTAGGTTTCAGAGTCGACCACATAGTGGTTACTCTCTTATATTTACGTATAAAATTTATTGTATTCCTGGTTTTTATGCACTAAGCCACTTGGTGTTAAATGGATGTACTATTAAATTAGTATCCAATTTTCTCACCCTTATTAGTTGATTGTAATTATACTACATTTAATTTTTGATGTAGTATCTGTTTCTGTGAATTTTGGCGGGCTGTGGCAGGGGCACTTGAATTATAACAGCGAATGCAATCGACTGAACCGCACGTGTGTTTATCGTTATGGAAAAATCTGGCGTGCAGTTGAGTAAATTGTATTCTGGACGGGTTCGGCTGAGGAGCTACAGATATGTTATGTGAGTAAAATTACATAATTTATTAATAGCGAAACAATTGTCCTGAACTAATCTGCATTTTTGTTATTTTTATTTGCCCTGTTCCTTTACGCTAGTAGTCGTGCTAACTTTCATCGGAAACAATTCTTCGTGGCTGAAACCTAGCGGATCTATTTTTAGTGCTAGAGTCAACCACATAGTGGTTACTCTCTTATATTTACATATAAATATATATATATATATATATGCCTAGTGTGTAGAGGCTCAGGATAACCTACCTTTGAATCAGCGTCTAGGTTTTCACACACATCTGTTTCCTTAAGTTCATCACTGAAAGACATTGAAAACAAATTAAAATAACAATAATAATAATAATAATAATAATAATAATAATAATCATCATCATCTTTTCTACAAAAAGGCACAAGGCCTAAAATTTTAGGGGAGGGGGCTAGTTGATTACATTGACCCCAGTGTTTTACTGGTACTTAATTTATTGACCCTGAAAAGACGAAAGGCAAAGCCGACCTTGGCGGAATTTGAACTCAAAACATAGTGACAGGTGAAATACTGCTAAGCATTTTGTTCAGTGTGCTGATGATTCTGCCAGCTCACTGCCTTAATAATGATGATGATGATGATGATGATGATAATAATAATGGTTTCAAATTTTTCCACAAGGGCAGCAATTTTGAAGGAGGGGATGAGTCGATTACATCGACCCCCAGTGTTCAACTGGTACTTATTTTATCAACCCCAAAAGGATGAGAGGTAAAGTTGACCTTGGTAGAATTTGAACTCAGAATATATCAATGGGCAAAATACCGCTCAGCATTTCATCCAGCATGCTAATGATTCTGCCAGCTTGCCACCTTAATAATAATAATAATAATCCCTTCTACTACAAGCAGAAGGCCTGAAATTTGGGGGAGAGGGATAGTTGATAACATTGACCCCAGTACTCAACTGATACTTAAGGATGAAAGACAAAGTCAACCTCAATGGAATTTGAACTCAGAACATAAACTCAGATGAAATGCCATTAAGCATTTTACCAGGTATGCTAACGATTCTATCAGCTTGCTGCCTTCAATAATTATTATTTCAAATTTTTGCCCCAAGGGTAGCTTGGGGCTGGTGGAAATGAGGTGATTACATCGACCTCAGTGTTCAATTAGTACTTATTTTATTGACTCCGAAAGACTGAAAGGCAAAGTTGACTTTGCAGAATTTGAAATCAGAATATAGCGACTGGTGAAATACCGCAAAGCATTTCATTCAGCATGTTAAGAATTCTGCCAGCTCACTACCTTAATAAAAATATTATTAATCATCATCGTCATAATCATTTAACGTCTGCTTTCCATGCTAGCATGGGTTGGACGATTTGACTGAGGACTGGCGAACCAGATGGCTGCACCAGGCTCCAATCTTGATCTGGCAGAGTTTCTACAGCTGGATGCCCTTCCTAACACCAACCACTCTGAGAGTGTAGTGGGTGCTTTACGTGCCACTGGCATGGGAGCCAGTCAGACGGTACTGGCAACAACCTCGCTCGAATGTTTTTACACGTGCCACCGGCACAAGTGCCAGTAAGGCAATGCTAGTAATGATCACGCTCGAATGGTGCCTTTTATGTGCCACCGGCACAGAAGCCAGTTAGCCGCTCTGGCAACGATCATGCTTGGATGGTGCTCTTAGCACCCTACTAGCACGGGCACAAGTGCCAGTAAGGCGATGCTGGTAACGATCACACTGGAATGGTTCCGTTTATGTACCACTGGCATGGAAGCTGGTTAGCCGGTCTGTCAATGATCACACTTGTATGGTGCTCTTTGCACCCCGCTACCACGGATGCCAGTCATCGAATTTGATTTCGATTTCACTTGCCTCAACAGATCTTCGCAATTCTTTTTACTATAGGCACAAAGTCTGAAATTCTGGGGGATGGGGGATGGTTGATTATATTGACCCCAGTACACAACTGGTACTTATTTCATTGACCCCCCACAAAAGGATGAAACTCAAAGTCTACTTCAGCAGAATTTGATCTCCAAATGTAAACATGAATGAAATTCCATTAAGCATTTTGCCTGATGTGCTAATGATTCCATCAGTTTGCGACTTTAATAATAATAATAATAATAATAATAATAATAATAATAATAATAATAACAATAATGATAATGATAATAATAAGGCCAATAATTCCATGGGAGTACGTAAGTTGGTTATAACACCCCCATGCTTGACTGGTATTTATTTATTTTATTGATCTTGAAAGGATGAAATGTAAAATCAACCTCAGCAGAATTTGAACTCAGAATTCTGCTGAGGTTGATTTTACAAGTCATCCTTTTAGAAAGTAACGACGGGTGAAATACCGCTAAGCCTTTTACCCAGTGTACTAACAATTTTGCCAGCTCGCCACATTAATAATAATAATAATAATAATAATAATAATAATAATGTCTTGGTATAAAAGATTTAAAGGTTTGGATAGTTCACCTTTGGAAACATGGGTGGTTCATCCAACATCCTTAAACAATCCTTATTCAGGGATCTTTTGAGCTGGATGGGCTACTCGACCAGAAGAAAATTCTAACTGGGCCCCACCTGCAAGGTTATGCACTGTTTATCTTGATATCAGATCACCATGTCACACACATATGGTTGTGATACATGTGCCTAGTGTGCCCTTATCAGATGGGTAGTCATGATGGGTATACTGGGCTTCGTATATTTTACCCCAGTGTCACTTTGATGGCATGCACAGCTCTCTCACTCAATAATAATAATAATAATAATAATAATAATAATAATAATAATAATCCTTTCTACTGGAGGCACAAAGCCCCAAATTTGGTGAGAAGTGAGTAGTCGATTACATCAACTCCAGTGTTTCACTGGTGCTTAATTTATCGACCCTGAAAGGATGAAAGGCAAAGTCGACTTTTAGTGGAATTTAAATTGGAATTTAAACTCAGAATGTAGCAACAGACGAAATACTGCTAAGTATTTCGCCTGGTGTACTAACGATTCTGCCAGCTCACTGTCAATAACAATAATAATGAAGGACTCTCCCACTGATGACAGTTTTACCAAATGATCTGCACAAAAAATTATTTATTTATAGTGATCAAATGTTTTTGCCATACATTAACTCTCTCTCCCCATCAAAACAATGTTGTCTGAATAGATGCTAAGTGTACCATGTGTCAGGTGTCAAAGTGATTACAGAGAAACATGAAATGAAGAGTTTTGCTCAAGAAATCGATACACCAGCTGGTCTAGGAACTGAAACCACAATCTTGTAATTATGAGTGCAACTCCATAACCACTAGTCCATAATATAATATAATATATGTTTCTCTTATAGGTACAAGAGCTGAACTTTTTGACAGACCTTATTTTATCAACCCTGAAAGGCAAAGATGGCCTTGGTGGAATTTGAAATCGTAACATAAAGAGCTGGAACAGATACTAGAAAGCATTTTTTCTGGTGCCCTAACGATTTTTCCAGCTGCTACCTTCATGGTTTAAGCACAAGGTCAGCAATATCAAGGGGCTGGTTAATCAAGTAAATGTCCCCATTACTTCATGGATACTTGATTTTAGTTGAAAGGTAAGGTTGACTGACCTCAGTGGGAATTTGAATTCATATTGTAAAGGGATGGAAAAACACTGCAAGGCATTTCAATTGATGCTCTAATGATTCTGCGATTCTACGGAATAATCATTTCTATTGTAGTGGTGGTGCATGGTTTAGTGGTTAGGGTGTTGGACTCATGAACATAAGAGCATAGTTTCAATTCCTGGATTGGGCAATGCAAAGTGTTGTACAAAATATTTCATTTCATGTGGCTCCAGTCCACTTAGCTGACCAAAATGAGTAATGCTGCAACAGACCAACATCCTGTCCAGAGAGGAATATATGTACCAGAGAAACCAGGAAACTAGTCTTATGCTTATTACAGAGTAATGAAGACTAACCTAACCTAATGTAGTCATAAGGTCACAATATAAAGGATTACTTGATTAAATTTTGACCCCAGTACTTGGCTGGTATTTTCTTTCGTTAACCCTAGAGAGATGGAAGGTGGTGGTGGTGGTGGTGGTGGTGCATGGAAATCTTACCTGTTACATTTGCTGAAGAACTTAACAGTTATATTTTCATTGTTTTCAGCTCTTAATTGGACTCGACGTACAATTGCCTGCAGAAAAAAAAATAGTAGAAATATCATTAATAATATTAAAAATAATGCTGAAATTTTATCAGGGTGGGGCTAGCCAATTACATTGACTCCAGTCCTAACCTGGTAACTATTTCTTATTTTATGAACCCTGAAAAGATGAATGGGAAGGGCAACCTTGGCAGAATTTGAACTCAGAACACAAAGTCAGATGAAATACCATGAAGCATTTTAACCAGTATGTGAACCATTCTTCCAGCTTGCCACCTTAAAAGAAGGAGGAAAATATTAATATATGTCCTTCGTGGTTGTTCTTTAAGAGAAGGTTCTGTAAAGAATTGGAATAACTTAGAAGATTAGTGTGCAGCATTGCCGGTGGCACATAAAACGCACCATCTGAATGTGGCTGATGCCAGTACAGCCTTGACTGGCGTCCGTGCCAGTGGCACGTAAAATGCACCAACCAATTGTGGCCGTTGCCAGCCTCCCCTTTCACCTGTGCCTGTGGCACGTAAAAAGCACCCACTACACTCACAGAGTGGTTGGCATTAGGAAGGGCATGTAGCTGTAGAAACACTGTGGGGGGGGTGATACCCTCCACTTTGGAAACCAGTGATGTAGACCAACAAACATGGCACATTTAACTATTTTTCCATACATTGAGGGAAATGCTTGAGAGACAGGGAGAGTTCTATCTAGTGAAGGTACACAAACATCTATGTATATTATATCTTCAGCAGAAAGAGATATCTCAATCATGATATTATCAAGGCACAAATGTTTAACCCTTTTATTACTGTATTTATTTTGAGATGCTCTATGTTTCTTGCAATTAATTTTAAATATGGCAAAGAATTTAGTAAAATAACAGTCCTGAAAGGACATTAGAGTGATATGAGCATATCCCAGAAGGTGACACTGGGAATAATAGGTGTAAAATCTTACAGAATTTTATAATCCAGTGTAATTCAGTGCTTGATGCATGGAGACTTGATATTGTTGTAATAGATAAAATGAGGAAGGAAGCCAAGATCATAGAGATTCTTTTCTACTCTAGGCACAAGGCCCAAAATATGCGGGGAGGGGGGGCAGTCAATTAGATCGACCCCAGTACACAACTGGTACTTATTTTATCGACCCTGAAAGGATGAAAGGCAAAGTTGACCTCGGCAGAATTTGAACTCAGAACATACTGCTAAGCATTTTGCCTGGCATGCTAACGTTTCTGCCAGCTCACCACCTTGAAGATCACAGATATTGCCATAGATGAGGATACCTCAGTAGATGATAAAGAACTGGAATAGACTGAGAAGCACAAGCCACTAAAAGATGAGACTGCATGAACGTGGGCAATGAAGAAAGTAACTGATATTCCAGTAGTTGTAGGGATACTGGGAGTATTAACATCCGGGTTCGAGAAATTAGTTGGAGAAAACAGGATTGACAGGAGGGTAGAACATGCTCAGAAAACTATTCTATTGAGGAAATCGAGAATTTTGAAATTGATACTTGGACGTTAGATATTATGAAAGAAGACTCTGTGAGACCTTTGACAACAGTTTGTTGTCCACTATTACAGAATTAGCCAGAGCAAGTGAAACTGAGAGATCTGAGAAGCAAAATGTGCAACAATAATAAAAATAATTCTTTCCAATTTTTAGCACAAGACTAGAAAATTTGAGGTAAGGGGCATGTTGATTAATAATAATCCTTTCTACTGAATGCTCAAAGCCGCAAATTTGGGGGAAGGGGTTAAGTCGATTACAAAGACCCCAGTGTGTAACTGATGCTTATTTAATCGACCCCGAAAGGATGAAAGGCAAAATCGACTTTGGCGGAATTTGAACTCAGAACGTGAAGATGAACAAAATACCACCAAGCATTTCGCCAGGCGTGCTAACGTTTCTGCCAGCTCGCCACTTCAAGTCGATTAATAATAATAATAATAATAATAATACCAACACATACCTACCACCTTACATTATTTACTAACAAACAGTTATAATCCTTTCTCCTAAATTCACAAGGCCTGAAATTTTGGAGGAGGGGACTAAATCGAGTACGTCGACCCCAATATTTTACTGATACTTAATTTATCGACCACAAAAGAATGAATGAATAAAAGTAATACTATAAAAGCCGCTTAATATAACTACGAATTACGTTACCAAAACTAATAGCTCTAGAGCTCTTAGTTTTACTTAATGTTATGAGTCTATTATTGTTATCGAAGAACTTCGCCCAGCAAACGGCTTCCACTATATCAGAAACGCTTCTGAACAAGTGTTTCGGCGACATACGAAATGTTTGGATGCGCGCAAGGAGGTCTTCTAAGGGAAGTAACTCTAAGTGGCTAAGATACGTTTAAAAGTTAATGATAGTAGCTTCCCTTGATTGATGAAGTACTGATGCACCTAAATAGGATTTCTTTTAAATAGCTAGTATATTAGTTATCTCCCTTGAATTGTCGAACGTGCCATGTGTGTTCAACCTTTTATGGACTTCGTTCTGGGAAGCAAGTTGACAGAAAACATTCAATGAAGTGGGTTACGATAACAATTCAATTATCTCTTCATTTTCGACTAATTGCACCTTAAAATTTCTATTTCTAAAAGTAAGGATCATATTCAATATCAAACTGAATCAACAGCTAAGCTAGGATCAGCCTACAAGCAACCGTTTGATATATATATATATATATATATATATATATATAGTTAAAAGACTGGTACATATCCAATATTGGATATTTCTTTCAACATTCTCTCAGAGTATTCTACTAGCCAATTATACCATGCGATTGGCTAGTAGAATACTCTGACAGAATGTTCAAAGAAATATCCAATATTGGATATGTACCAGTCTTTTAACTATATATATATATATATATATATATGTATAGTAACGTGCCTCATTTCTTGATTTCAAATCCATTCTGCCGTGTCAGGCCGAAAACGAAATGTTTCCAAGATAAGAAAATCTTTCTAATCTAATTCATCCCGTAATCTGTACCAGTAATATTCTCATGCAAATTTGTCTGATCTCTAGTGGTTAAGCTGTTTATTATTATTATTATTATTATTATTATTATTAGTAGTAGTATTATCCCTTTGATCCCCAGTCGTCAATTTGTTTATTATTATTATTTTCAGCTTCGCCTCGTATTGCATATTATGTATAATTTATTAGTTATCGTTGACCATCGGTTCCGGCCTCGTGTCTCGCTAAATACAGAATAGATATTTAAGTTTCTCCATACAGGGGTTTTCAATGGCGGTCGATTTTCGCGGGGTTCCACTATTCCCTTTCTCTCTCTCCCTCTTTTACGTTGTCTGCCCTCCCCCTCTTCCTTCCCCCCTTCCATTGCTAAGAGCATTTTTAAGCCAGCCCGTCAAGTAACGTGCTTCATTTCTTGATTATGTTTTTATCTATCTATCTATTTTATCTACTTACTAATTACTAATACGCTTAAGCAGTTGTCATTGTATTCCCTAATTCCTCTCATCATTATGTACCGATAATTTCTCCGTCCCTTTATTAATTTTGCCCGTCCAAGTCCTCGCTCTCTCGTCTTTCAACCTTCGCGTATTCGCGGTGCATCCGCCCTTGCCCGCCCCCACCACCACCGGATATCTCTATATTTTTGCTCCATCTATACCGGATGTCGCTTCTCCCACCACCATTATAGGTGTCTACTCTTCGAACCCCCCCTCTTCAATACGCTATTTCACCATGCATTACCCCTCTCGTGATATCCTACGTTCTACTTGTCTAGAACCTGTCATCGTTTCTCCGAACACCCCTCCCTACTGGTGCTCCCCTATATTTCTGCACCCCCCCCCCACACATAAAAAGCACCATCCGAACGTGGCCGACTGGCTTCTGTGCAGGTGGCACATAAAAAGCACCAACTGACCGTGGCCGATGCCAGACCCCTCTGGCACCTGTGCAGGTGGCACGTAAAAAGCACCCACTACACTCGCGGAGTGGTTGGCGTTAGGAAGGGCATCCAGCTGTAGAAACACTGCCAGACCAGACTGGAGCCTGGGGCAGCCCCTGGCTCCCCAGACCCCGGTCGAAACCGTCCAACCCGTGCTAGCGCGGAAAACGGACGTTAAACGATGATGATGATGATGATATATATATATTTATTTATTTATTTATTTATTTATACATATATAGATATATATATACATACATACACATAGACAGACAGACAGTCAGATAGATAGATATAAGCAGAAAAACCCAGTTTAACTCAGGTTATAAACTCGTACCTTTAACACAGTACCGTAAATCCTCGAGTATAGTCTGCCCTTGAGTATAATACACACCCCTTCTCTAACTTGAGTCGTGTGTAATTAAGCCAGAAGCACCTAGTTGAACAAACACTTCTGCACATGCGTAATACAATAATGGTGATATTCTTAACTATTATATGGGAATGTAAACATGTTTACAAATTGTTTTTGTCACATGTTATTCTGTGTTCTGAATACTTTTATTTTAATAAGTGTTGCTTACTGCAAGTTATGGATGATTCTTTTATGACTTCATTGCTTTCAGGCTTAGCTTAAGATATTTTCGCGCCTGACATCACAAAATGCATCTGAATAAACATTGCTGGACAGGCAATAGAGACTTGGACATTGCTTAGAAGATATTTTTCATTTTTAACCTTGTATATAGTATGCACTAGGAATTTTGACCTTTCAATTTTGGGGAAAAAATGTGAATTATACTTGAAGATTTACAGTACTCTTTGCTTGTAGTATAAGATTAGTGTATTTCTCAGAAAGTAATTCTTACTTTTAACATTCAATAGTTTTATGCTTCTGTACATTACATGCACATACTATTCATGTAAGTACTTCTTCATATATTATGTTTTCTGTCTTGTCATGTTTATCACTGAGAATATAGAGGTTCTTATCATCTCCAACTCTGGAACATCGAACATACAGCTGAGAAGCATGGTTGAAGGAGGTTCATTATCACCACCTCTAGAGATTGACCTTGTGCTTTGTTGATAGACATTGCAAAGCTCAGTTTGACAGGAAACTGCAGTCTCTTGAACTGAGAGGAGAGATGATTTGAGATGAGAGGGATCCTTGGAAGGAAGACATTCTTACAGATCATGTTGCCTGTAATTATTGTTGCTTCCAACACATGGGGCATGGCTGTTTCAACAACCAGCCTTGTTCCATTGCAGAGTCTGCGTGCATCAAGGTTTCTTAAAAGCATTATGGGAGCACCTGTTTTCATGATCAGAATATGTGGCAGGAATCCTGGTAGTTGAAATGAATTGAGGAACTCCACCTGGTAATGTGTTGCCTGTTCTTGATGTGTATGAACATTCAGCTAGTGTTAAACTAAGTGATGGATTAGGTTTACCAGTTAAGAACAAAAATGGTTTATTATTTATCCAATAGGATAACACTGAATCGATTTCACTCACAAAGATAGGATCAACCTAAGATAAGACGCTCCCCTGTGGGCAATAAAGAAATTAGAGGAGAGAAGCCAGCATGTAATGTAAAAAGTGTGCAATAACTTACCCGATAATTTGACTTAATAACATCTAAAATGTTAGCCGAGTCTTTCTGTAGTGTTGTCACAGTGGAACCAAGCAGGAAGTTCGATAGATGCTTGTATGTCATCAATTGGTCTTTGGGAACAGCAAATATTACATTGACCTTTTTCGAATTGACCTGAGATCTGATCTGGCTGACAGACGGGTAATCCTGCAAAGATAAAAAAAAAAGACTTCTATCAGATGGAAAATGTCTACATCAAGAAAGAAGAAGTGAATAAGACAGACTTTACATGGTCACATGGCATGCTGCAAAAAAATGATTGAATCTCTCTCAGATTACACCAGGATCTTTTTTTATTCAATTCCTAATAATATTTAATTACAAAAATGTAATGGAATTTTTATAAACATCAAATCATTATGGGTGTCTTTGCTTACAGGTGAGGACAACTAAGTACATGTTTTGGTCTTTTAGGCCTCATCAACATAATACTTATCTATATATATAAAACAGAAGATATTTGTGTGTCTGTTTGTATGTGTGTATGGTCGTTATGTATTTCCACATTTTTCAACCAATTTTACTCAAACTTACATTGATAGCTTATGCTCCAAAAGTGGCCATGACCTAGTGTTACCATATTTTTTCAGTATGTAGTGACCATCTAACTGAAGTATGTATATTCTTTTCTCACCTCATCTTTTTCTCTGTTGAAGAGTGTATGCTCGAAACATAAAAGACTTTTCCTTTTAGTTTTTCTGAACATAAACTTAATATATTCCATTTGTTTTTATCTAGTCTTCTTGTTAGTTATAAATTTTACACCTAAGTACTCATCATCTACTCAAACCTGCCTGATCAACAGACAAATATTTCTACATATTTTAAAATAGCACTACATATAATTTGTAGCCTCTATAATTCGTATGATTAAAAATAAGATCATCAACAGCATTCACTAAGTCACCACATAAATTAATTGTCCAAATACATGTCATTGGTCTATTTGAATTATTTCCCTTAACCCATTTTATTTTAGAGAATTTGATAGATGAAACTGTGTGGATGTTCATCGTGTTTGTGTACATGTGTGTATGTGTATGGGTATGTCTTTTCTGGTTTTTGCCTCTCCTCATTGTTTGACAACTGGTGTTGGTTTGTTTACATAACTTAGCAGTTCAGCAAAAGAGATCAATGCACCAAGCATAAGACTGAAAAAAAAATACTAAGGTCAACCTGATCAGTTAAAACCTTTGAAGGTGGTGCTCCAGCATGGCTGCAGTTCAATGAGTGAAACAAGTAAAAGTTTAAAGAATAAATATATTGCTGTTTAGCCCCGGGACAATCCAGACTGAGTATAACTATGATATTCTAGCTATGATTATTTTTACCTTTTTTAGGGATTACATGTAATGTGTCCTTCCTTTTTTCAGATAATAGAGTGAAATTTCTAGGAAATTTGGCAGCTATTTCTACAAGGTCAAGCAACCAAAAACCAGATAGAGTCTCCCAACAAAACAATATTTTGGGGAAAGGTGATGAATTAGCAATCAAAATAATAAATTGGAACATAAATAGATAATGGAGAATAGAATTCATGCTTTACAAATCCTGGTTTACATCTTGCCATGCATCACTGAGTTTCATTTATTGCTTCAGAGAATCTAAAATATGTCATCAACCTTGTGTTCTAGGATTAAAAACCATTAAACCATAAAACTACATCTAGGTATGTTAAAGAGTATTTAGGTCATGAACAGATAGGCTATAAAAATATTTTGTTTGAAGTGACTTGTGTATATATATATATATATATATATAATATATATATATATATATATATATATATATATATATATATACACACACATACATATTTCTGTGTCAGCATAAGTAGGATTGTTAATTTGAGGAGTTATAAATGACCGTGTATGTCTATACATACTGTCATACACATATACATACACGTACACACATAAATACACACACACACACATTTGTATTTGTATGTGTGTGGAGGTGTGTGGATTAATGATTAACACGTTGCACGTGTGATTGGAAGAATGTGATTTCGATTCCTGGAACAGGTAGTGCACTGCGTTTTTGAGCAAAATATTTCATTTTATATTGCTCCAGTCCACTCTGCTGACAAAAGTGAGTAATCCTGGGAAATACATACACCACAGAATCCAGGAAAACAGCCTTATGAGCCTTTGGGCCTATGACTCGAGAAAAACCTCTGCTCCTTTAATAGATATATGTATGCCATAAAATATACAAAATTACAAATGAGCTACTTTAAGATACATAATGTTATGAACTGAGCCTGAAAGACTGCTTGAGATATATGGCATGTTGTAAATACCTACCAATTTACTGTATCTTAAAGCATGAAACTATTAGTAGTTCTTTTATAATTGTGTATATTAAATGATATTTATCTCTCACTGGATAGAGTACCTTTTTTTTTTTGTTGGCCGTACCTATTAAGGAACTGTAAACTATATATATGTGGAGGCACATGGCCTAGTGGTTAGAGTAGCGGGCTTGTGATTGCAGGTTCGAATCTCAGACTAAACTCCACGCGACTCCGGCAGAAGGTAATGGCGAACTTCTGCTGACTCTTTCGCAACAACTTTCTCCCACTCATTCCTCCTGCATCTTGCAGCTCACCTGTAACAGACTGGCATCCCATCCAGGTGGGGAACCTATACGCCAAGGAAACCAGGAAACCGGCCCTATGAGCCAGGCATGGCTTGAGAAGGAACAAACATTATATATATATATATATGTATATGTATTGATAGATAGATAGATAGATAGATAGATTGATCGGTGAGTGGATGGGTGGATGGATGTAGATATATACATATGTATACATATGCATATCTATACCTATATAATGTTTTATACACACACACACACACACACATACATACACACAATTTGGTATTTCAGAGGCAAAAAGAGTCAGCTCCTGTTAGGGTCCTGCAAAACTTGGAAGTACCATGGAACTGAATCAAACTGTTTCAAACAGTTATGTATATATATATATATACAGTTTACATCATACATCTATATTTATTAAAATGAATATGTATGTATTTGTACATTGTTGGTAAAGTAGCCAACTGTTAGAGAGGAGTGACATTGGTCATCAACATGACTGGCTTAATCAGACTCATATAATAAAACTTGTGTAAGAACAGAACACAAGGTGTATTGTTAGTGAGGTCACTGTGTTGTGCCCTCATGGGTTATAAGGCACAGCTGTGACTGACCTATTGACCCAAAGACACTTTTGTTTTAGTCTTCTATTATATTTGAATTCCCATCCAGAATGTTATATATCGATTTCAAATTGTGGCAAAAGGCCAGCAATTTCAGAGAGGGGGCAGGTCGATTACATTGACCCCCAGGACTCAATTGGTTTTTATTTTATTGATCTTGAAAGGACGAAAGACAAAGTCAACCTCGGTGAAATCTGAATTCAGAACATAAGGACAGACAAAATACCGCTAAATGTTTCACCTGGGTTGCTAATGATTCTACCAGCTCAATACCTTAGAATTTTTTTATATTGATATTTTATCAGACAAATGTACTTAACTGGTACTTTTATTTTATCAACTGTGGAATGATGAAAGGTAAAGGTGATCTCGGCAGAATTCAAACTCAAATTTGAACTAGTAGCATTTACTGGTGACTCTCACAGAAAAATGGATATAATCTCAAAAAAATTAGGTATGTTACTGAATTAATTTATATATTTATGAATGCATATGGCTTTAGTGGTCAGAGTGTTGAACTAATAACTGCAAGATAATGGTTTCAATTCCCAGACTGGGCTGTGTGTTATGTTCTTGACCAAAACACTTCATTTCATGTTGCCCCAGTCCACTCAGCTGTTACATGAGTAACTCTGTGACAGACTAAACCAGTGAGGTGACATCATTTAAAAGCTAAAACAATATAGGAAGCGCATTGTGACCAGTGATGTATGACAGCATCTGATAGACTGTCAATGCAGTGTTTTACTGAAAGAGAAGATTTGATTTTTGTTTAGAAGCAAAGGAGAACTATGCACATGTTTCTGTCTATTGAGCCTCATCAGTATAGTCAGGCCTGTCTGATAACCTGACAAATGTAGAAGATGATAACTAAACACTAATTGGTATTTTGTTTGATGTTCTAAAGTAGTAATTCTCAACTGGGGTCTATATGGCTCTTAAGGGTTCCATATATGAGTTGATTTAGATGTGTTTATTGCAAGAAACAGCTGGGTTTCTGTCTCTGACATTTTACATAGTTCAACCTACACAAGTGACTGTGTGACTAACAAAATAGGAATTTTGAAAGATATCTCTTTATAACTAGTATATAACTAGTTTTTAAACAGTGAATGGCATTGGGGGTCCCTCAGAATAAAACAGTAATCAAAGGGGGCCATAGGTATAAAATGGTTGAAGATGGTTGAGGCTTTAGATATGTATTGTTATGTCTTGCTAGAAACAGCAAGGTTTTCTTTCTCTGACATTTTTCATACTCTATTTTACTCTTTTACTCGTTCAGTCATTTGACTGTGGCCATGCCTTTAGTCGAGCAAATCAACCCCAGGACTTATTCTTTGTAAGCCTAGTACTTATTCTATCAGTCTCTTTTGCCGAGCCGCTAAGTTACGGGGCTGTAAACACACCAGCATTGGCCGTCAAGCGATGTTTGGGGGACAAACACAGACACACAAACGTATACACACACACACACACACACACATATACGACGAGCTTCTTTCAGTTTCCGTCTACCAAATCCACTCACAAGGATTTGGTCAGCCCAAGGCTATATTAGAAGACATTTACCCAAGGTGCCACGCAGTGGGACTGAACCCAGAACCATGTGGTTGGCAAGCAAGCTACTTACCACACAGCAACTCCTACGCCTATAGTTCAGTCTACACAAGTTAATGTTTGAAAAACAAAATAGGAACTTTGAAAGAAGTTTTCTATAAAACTAGTTTTTAAACATCAAATGACTACAGGGGTCCATTGGAATAAAATAGTAATCAAAGGGATCCATAGGTGAAAAATGGCCAAGAACAGTTGATTTCATTCAATTGAAATTATCACCATGGGGAGGTAACTCGTGCTCTGCATTTGAGTTTCACAAGCAAAATACATAAAAGTATACATCTCTCAACTAAAAAAAAAAAAATGCCTGAAACCTACCAAACAGAAATCTTTATATATAAAAGTCAAGTTGTGTGTCTGTCTCCTACGATTTAGATTCCTAACTACTCCCACATTTTGCGGTGCAGTTTAACCAAAACCGGGTGTCTTATAGTCGTGATTCATATCGAGCCCTTCTGGGTATTAGCGCGCGTCTACGATGAGTCTACGGTTTAAAAAAAAATTTAGCATAATTTTTTTTCCATTTTAATGCATTTTTTCTACGATGAATCAACGATTTTAAAAAAATTTACCATCATTTTTTTTCCATTTTTAATGCATTTTTTTGCTATTTTTTGGCTATAACTCTCTAAAAATGCTTATATAGTTATTTCCCTTACAAACCCGAGCAACGCCGGGCAATACTGCTAGTACCTTATAAACTGAGAAAATTATCTGGAATTGTCAACCTGGGAATCTAAAACCAGTATTACATCACCACTACAGTCAATAGATCAAGAATCATGCCAGCTCATT
Source organism: Octopus sinensis (assembly GCF_006345805.1). Classification (NCBI taxonomy): domain Eukaryota; kingdom Metazoa; phylum Mollusca; class Cephalopoda; order Octopoda; family Octopodidae; genus Octopus; species Octopus sinensis. The sequence continues at coordinate 34,487,772 of NC_043011.1, read as the reverse complement.
TGAGACTCATCATTATTGTTTCTTTCCATTTGAAAGCCTTTACCTTCAGCTGAGTCATTTTCTGACTGCATATGATTAAATTTAGAAAATCTCTATAAGGTATGTAAGTAGTAACTATACTGAGAAGTAATGTTTACTGCCATATCAATATGGCTGTTTGATTAAATAAGGGTGTATGATTAAATATGGCTTTTTTTATTAAATATGGCTGTTTAATTAGATATATGACTGTTTGATTAAATATGGCTGTTTGATTAAATTCCTATTCTCTCTTTTACTTGTTTCAGTCATTTGACTGTGGCCATGCTGGAGCACCACCTTTAGTCAAGCACATCGACCCCACGACTTATTCTTTGTAAGCCTAGTACTTATTTTATCGGTCTCTTTTGCCGAACCGCTAAGTTACGGGGACGTAAACACACCAGCATCAGTTGTCAAGCGATGTTGGGGGAACAAACACAGACACACAAACATATACGCACATACACACACACACACACACATATATATGACCAATGTATTTTTAGTTCAGCTGGATTTTAAAGTGGGGCTTGCCAATTCCTGCTATATCAGAAATTTGGCTTAGTACCAAATCTGAAATTCATAGTAAACAGAGAACATGGTCTGCATGCATTAATTCTCCAGTTCATGACTATCTTTCTATTCAGGTTCCAGGCTAGCAGGAACTAGAATCAAGAATCTCCATAATCTAAAGTCTGAAGATTCATGACATTTCTCAGGGAAGATACAACTAAGGCTTTCTAATAACTTCTAAAAAACTATTTACAGTTTACTCTACAGTTGCCTGTTCTTCTGGGTCCACTTTTGAACTTTTGAAATGCAGGCCTTTTTCGTTGCTACTCATTGTTGGTTTGATACCTTCAGGCCAACTTGCATTCCTTTCGCATGTGTTGTCAGACTTGATATTATTTCCATATATGTCCGTCACTACATAGACTACAACTGACAAGTGGTCCTGAGTCACAATACAAGTAAGTTTCAATACACAGCTTTAAGCATATATATATATATATATCATTATTATTATTATTATTATTTAAGGTGGTGAGCTGGTAGAATCGTTAGTGTGCTGGACGAAATGCTTAGCAGTATTTCGCCCATTGCTACATTCTGAGTTCAAATTCCGCTGAGATTGACTTTGCCTTTCAACCTTACAGGGTCGATAAAATAAGTACCAGTTGAATACTGGGGTCGATGTAATCAACTTATCCCCACCCCCAAAATTGCTGCCCTTGTGGCAAAATTTGAGATCATCATCATCATCATCACCATCACCACCATCACCCCCACCACCACCACCATCATCACCACCATCATCATCACCACCACCACCAGGAGGAGGGGTGAGGAGGAGGAGGCAGCTGGGAGGTGGCAGAACCATTGCTGCAACAGAAAAAATGCTTAGTGACTTTTCATTCTAAGTTCAAATGCCAATGGAGTTGACTTTGCCTTTCATTCTTTCAGGGTTGATAAAATAAGTACCAGTTTAACACTGGGGTCAATGTAGTCAACTTAACCCCTTCCTCAAACTGCTGGCCTTGTGTCAAAATTTGCAACCATTATTATTATAATGATGGTGGTGGTGATGATCACTTTAATGACTATTTTTCTATGCTTGCATGGGTCAGATGGAATTCACTGAGGCAGATTTTTTGAGGCCAGATGCCCTTCTTGTCGTTAAGCATCGCCTATTTCCAAATAAGATAAATATTTTTCCCATGACTAAAAGACTGGAACCAAACGACACTGTTTCTACAATGACAACACTCCTTTACAATCATCACATGATGAGAAGAGGAGGAGACTAATAGACACCACTCATCCACCCACACACATGTGCATGCACACCCACACACACACACACACACACACAAACAGGCTTCTTTCACTTTCCAGCTACCAAATCCGTTCACAAGGTTTTGGTCAGTTCAGAAATTTGCCAAGGTGGCCACGCAGTGAGATTGAACATGAAAACATGGGGTTACTAAGGTAAAACCAGAAATGAAGAAAGGCAAAATCCAAGATACCTGTACTTTACTCTCAGAATATTCTCCAGCTGCTGTTAAATGACATCGCTCATCGTTTGGTTTCACAACTCCGAGTAACTGAATAAAGAGAAGAAAATAAAGAGATTCAGCAAAAGGATTGTGTTAAATACAAAGATCACAGTACGAAAATATCTGAAATAAGCAAGATTAAACTTAGACATGATGTGGTGATATAACCAAGGAAAGTGAGGCTGGGAGAATTTTTACATCTGAAGGCTGCGTTGAATGAATCCGGCAAAGATTCATGTAAAGAGACCAGTAATTGCTTCTCTTTAACGAAAGCTAGAAGAAGCAGAAGCCACAGGCGGGTGAAGCAGACTTGTGAAGTCCTGGCTGTGGATTGTGAAGAAAGGGCCTGGCAGTTATGAGCATGACCTTACATACAGGTTTTTGACAGAGCTAGTAATTATCCATGTTAGATGGAGATCATTCATTTTCTGATGCATGATGGGAAACAGGAGAAATTGAGCCACCATATTTGATAGTTTTAGTGCCGTACTTATTTCTCTAGAAAATGTCCCAGGAAACTGGTCTGCAGCCTTTTTTTTTACTTGTTTCAGTCATTTGACTGCAGCCATGCTGGAGCACCGCCTTTAGTCAAGCAAATCGACCCCAAGACTTATTCTTTGTAAGCCTAGTACTTATTCTATCAGTCTCTTTTGCCGAACCACTAAGTTACAGGGACATAAACACACCAGCACCGGTTGTCAAGCGATGTTGGCAGGGATAAACACAGACACACAAACACACACACGTACACACACACACACACATATATATACATAAACATATATATAACGGGCTTCTTTCAGTTTCTGTCTACCAAATCCACTCACAAGGCTTTGGTTGGCCCAAGGCTATAGTAGAAGACACTTGCCCCAAGGTGCCATGCAGTGGGACTGAACCCAGAATCAACTGGTTGGTAAGCAAGCAACTTACCACACAGCCACTTTTTTGTATATCTTAAAAGTTTGCTCTCCACCAAATGCAATCCTGAGCAAGATGTGGAACAAAGAATTGAGTCTGATTATTCAGATTTCAGTAAACTTATAAAACATGTATTCACAGACAAAGATTACAGTCTACCCAGCTGTTTTTATATCCATGCCCCTATATGGTTGTGAAACCTGAACATTGTATCATCATGACATCAAGAACCTCAAATGCTTTCATCAACTGAAACTTCCTTCAAGTGCTGAGACTATATATCCAATAACTCCAGTAGTGGTAGTGGTAGTAGTAGTAGTAGTAGTAGTAGTAGTAGTAGTAGCAGCAGCAGCAGCAGTAGGAGTGGTGGTGGTGGTAGTAGTAGTAGTAGTAGTAGCAGCAGTAGTAGTAGTAGCAGCAGCAGCAGTAGTAGTAGTAGTAGTAGTAGCAGCAGTAGTAGTAGTTGTAGTAGGTGCAAGTGTGACTATGTGGTTAAAGAAGCTTGCTTCCAATCCATGTGGGGTCTCAGATTCAGTCCCACATTATAGCACTTTGGACAAGAGTCTTTTATTATAGCCCCAGGCTTATCAAAGCTTGGTGACTGGATTTGTAGACGGAAACTGAAAGAAGTTTGTTGTGTGTGTATAAATCCACAATGTTTTTTTTTTATTCTGTCTCTGTTTATTTCCTTGTGTTCCTGTCTGTTGAAGAGCGTAGGCTCAAAATGTAAAAGATTTTCTCACCTTCCCAAGCATCAAACTAATACACCTGCTTTTTGTTTATACACCTGTCTTCATCTTTTGTTTTTCTGTAAATTTCAGCTATATATATATCTATATGAAGTTATGTACATGTGTGCGTGTGTTTGGTCCCCCTCCCCCCACACACACCTGGCAACCAGTGTTGGTTTATTTATGTCCCCATAACGTAGCAGCTTGGCAAAAGAGACCAACAGAATAAGTCTCAGATTTAAAATAAAGCACTGGGATCAATTTCATTGACCAACTCTACAAGACGGTGCTCCAGTATGGCCAAGGGTCCAGTAACTGAAACAAGCAAGAGAGTATATCCAGTTCCCATTAGTAGTGGTGGTGGTGGTGGTGGTGGTAGTGGTGGTGGCAGCAGCAGTGGTAGCGGCAGTGGTGATATTGGTGGTATTGGTGGTGGTGGTGATGGCAGGTTGTAGTAATGATGGTGGTGATGGAGGTGGTGGTAATGGTAATGGAGAGATATTGACTGTTGCTGCTGTTTTGTTTCTCTTTTAGCTCCAGGTCATCTCTTATCAAAGCAGAATTATGGTCAAAGATATTCCAGCCATCCATTCCCCCCCCTCCCAGATTCTTTTGTTCATTTTTTGGCAGGCATAGTTTATCTAAGGTTACCATCACCCAGTGTGTACAAAAGGTGTGTGTGACATTGAAGTCACATGTATTCTGCCTTTTCCAGGCAGGGGGTCAAAGGATCATGGTGAGGGGTGAGAGGTGGAGGAGATAATGAAGGGGAAGAAGAGGAAGAAGAAGAAGAGGAAGAAGAAGAAGAAGAGGAGGAGGTGGAGGAAGAAAAAGAAGAGGAGGAGGAGGAAGAAGAAGAAAAAGAAGAAGAGGAGGAGGAGGAAGAAGAAGAAAAAGAAGAAGAGGAGGAGGAGGAGGAAGAAGAAGAAGAAGAAGAAGAAGAAGAAAAAGAAGTAGTAGAAGAAGAACAACAACAACAGTAGCAGCAACACTCACAAACATGCACACACACATACACACGGACACACAAACACACATACAAACACATACACACACAAACACACACACATGTACACACACACACATTGTATTACGTGGGTGGAACGGATAGGCAGAAGTTAAAGAAGCAGAGAAAGGCCAAAAAATAAAACAGACAACAGAAGACAAATAAAGTCAGAATAGGAAGAAAGAGGAAAGAGGAGGGAAGCTATTTAGAGATAAAATAAGGGTCTCTGAATCATAACAAGTGATTTGAAACCATAGCAACTGAGTGTGTGTGTGTGTGTGTGTGTGTTTGCACATGTGTAGTATGTGTATCTGTGCATCATGTACAGCGTGTATGTGGTGTGTTTGTGTGTGTGTATGTGTGTGGCATGGTGTATATGTGTGTGTGTGTGTACAGAGATAAAACTGCCATCTCCTGAGTGTTTGACCTAGGAGAGAAGGGAATGCCTAATAAACAGCACCTGCAACCACCACCACTCCCAGAAAAAAAGGGGACCATCAGAAGTCAATACATGGTCACTCGAGTTGCTAGAAATAACAGCCGAATCTCCGCCCCCCCCCAAAAAAAAAATCACACTCTATCGTCTTAAAAATGAACATGTTGGACAATGTAGTTCTAGGTTCACTGAACAGAAATAAGAATGGGGTGGTCATGGCTGGAATACCTTTGATAATAGTTCATCTGAATCAGGGATGACCTAGGGCTAAACAACTGTAAAAATAATAGACTGACAGAAACTGCCATACCTTTCCTGAGCCTGCAGTATGGAAGGAGCTACCAGCAATAAAAAGGACCAGTTTTCTTGATTTGCTTCGCCAACCAATTTGCTAAAAAGAAGATAAAAGTAATAATAATAATAACAATTTTTTTATTGATCACAAAGACTCATAAAATTCAAAACATGTCATACAAAAGTGGTTACAAATATATCAATATACAGGGTGTTCAGGCCAAATTTGACGATCTTTTTTTTTATATCTCCCTTTCTTTTCAGGAACAGCTTCATATATTGGTGAACAGTCAATGGTGTTGGAGGGCATAAAGATTAAAATTGTAGTTGAGAAACTGTTAGCTGACTTATTTCTTTATTGCCCAGAAGGGGCTAAACATAGAGGGGACAAACAAGGACAAACAAAGGGATTAAGTCGATTACATCGACCCCCAGTGCATAACTGGTACTTAATTTATCGATCCCAAAAGGATGAAAGGCAAAGTCAACCTCAGCGGAATTTGAACTCAGAACATAATGGCAGACGAAATACCACTAAGCATTTCACCCGGCATGCTAACGTTTCTGCTAGCTTGCCGCCTTACCTGTTAGCTGACTTGGAGGACATGAAGCCATTTAAATATTGGAAAAGGGTTGCTTGTGTCATGACAACTGATGCCAAGTACTAAAATGCTGACATCGTGACAACTGTTCAATGCTCTGTGAACACTGTAAAGGGTGTAAGACATGACATGGATATCACGAAAACCAAGTTCCCTGAAACTGTGATGGTTGGTCTTTGTGTATGTCACCAGTGACAGTGACATCATGCCACCCCATATTTTTGAACAGGGCCTTAGGATCAATTCCAAAGTTGCTGAAGCCTGTGGTCAATCCTGTGTGTCAGAGAAGTTTGCAGCTGGAATGCCATATGCTCCTTGCCATATCTCCAGAAAGAGTTAGAAGTGGTTGTAGAAGTTCTACAACTTTACCAGCTCCAGGTTCTAACCTAATTCCTCCATTTATAATCCCATGTGTTGAGAATTTATAATCCCATGGTTGAGAAAGACACCAACTGTTCTGCCAGTAACACCAAAGCCAAGCTGGTAGCTTATATCAAGGATATGTTCAAAGACCTTCCCCAGGACACAGTGAAGAATGCACACACTAGATTTTAAAGCCTCCTTGAAGCTGTGTTGGAAGCTGAAGGCTGCTACATTGAGTAAACTGTTATCTCCTAGGTATAATCTAATTGGTATCTTGATATTTTTTTAAATACTTTTATTTTTGGATGGGATATTGTTTTCTTTTCCTTTTGGGCAAATGGTCAAATTTAGCCTGAATACTCTGTATGGCATGGCTGTGTGAAAATATGGGAGGGAAAGGGTCAAACCTTTCCTTACCACATTTCTGTAAAAATACACTGCTTTTGTTTGGATTAATTTTGAAAGTAGCAGAGAATCTATGAAAATAACTGGTCATTATTAAGCTTGTGTTTGGAACATAAATCAATATGAAATTTTAATGGAAGTTTTTGATTTAGATCACTCTAAAGCAGGACACCTGTATCGTATATCTTAGATCTTAGATCCCAAAGTGATCGCAGCAGGTTCGCCTCCTTGTCCTGTGCATCACATGTAACACACAAGATATATTCTCTTGGCATCCATGCATCAGACATGATACATATTCCCAATTGTGTTTTCAGCCACCAGAGTAACTAGGGGGATCTTATGAAATGAAAGCTTTATATTACTCAGAATTTGTGAAACATGGACTAACTAAAAGTCTGAAAATTAGCATGGACGTTTAGGACAGACTTAAGAAATTGCTTTGTATAAGCAAAATGTTAACCATTTGTCTGTCCTGTGTATAATAATAATAATAATAATGAAATTATTGTATACAGTGCTCAGGTGCACCACAACTTGTCAAAAGTGCATATAAAGCACATGCAGTAATGTACAAATGTCCGGGAAGTGAACAGTGTATGAGTCAGATACATGCTTGTGTGTGTATGGAGGGGAGAAAATCAGGTGTAGTGTAAGGGAATCTCAGGAAGCATGGAAGTTTTAAAGGATGCAGTGCTCCGACAACTAACAACTGATGCCAGCAGTTTGTTCCATGCTTCAGCAACTCTTAGCGTGAAAAAATGTTTACGAAAGTCATGGGAGCTGTGCTGTTTTCTGACTTTGTAAACATGTCCATGGGTGTTAGACAGGTGGAGTTTGCAAAAAGTGCTCAGAGTTATTGTTAGTAAGACGGTTAATAATTTTATGGGTGTCTGCCAAGTCAGCTGCCAGATGTCGGAGTTTCAATGTATCCATGCCCAGGGAAGTAAGGCATTCAGAATATGGCAAATGCCTGAAGACATATTTCCATGACATCCATGGATCATATATGATAAACATTGCCATTTTTTTTTCAGCTACCAGAATAAGATGGGACTTACAAAAGGAAAGCTTTATATTATTTATTCAGACCATATGAAACAAGGGTTAACTAAAAGCCTGAAACCAAGTATGGATGTTTAGTCCAAACATACAAAAATGCTTTGGACAAGCAAAGGGTTGACCCTTTCTTTCATGTGTATCATCACATATGTAACACAGGTCATATTTTCTTGGCATCCATGCATCATATATGATACATATTCCCAATATTTTTCACTGACTAGAGTTACTTGGGATTTTTAAAGGGAAGACTTTATATTTATTACTCAGAACTTATGAATCATGGGCTGGGTTAACTAAAAATCTGTAAACAAGTAAGGACATTAAGGACAAACTTATGAAAATACTTTGGACAGGAGAAGGTTAAGGTATTTAATGTAAGGGGCACAAAAGTAATTTAAAGGGTCAGTTTACTCAAGGAATGTATATTCAGTATTTAGAAATGTGAAAAAACTCCTGTTGTTACTTACTTCACAAACCAATGTTTGCATGAGAGCATCAAACCCAGCTTCAGGAATGTCGTTACTGCCAGAGATTTCAGCTGCAGCTACCATTTGCTGGATTTCAAACAAAGACAAGTTATTAAACTTAACATATAACAACAATAACAACATCAACTACAAGTTAATGAGAGAGCCTCTAAATACTTGCTAGACCTGTTAGAAATAGCAGTCAAATCTTCCTTAAATTACACCTTACCAACTTAAAAAAGAAAGGGCATTGCATAGTGTAGTTTTAGATGTATATCCTGATTGATCACAGGCGTTTTCTTCCTCTTTGAATGCACACACACGCACATGCGCACACACGCACATGCGCACACACGCACACACACACACAGAGTGATAAATGAATCAGTGATAACTAAATCATCTCCATGAACTTTGTAAATAGAACAAATGGTAGATTCATTGACACAAAATTCACAGCTCAGAATTAATTTCTTTAAATGGAAGACAAAGCAAGTTCTTATAGAGAACGCTGTAGTCACTTGACTCTTTAGCGTTCCGATTACTATGTCAAATATAATGCTTATCTATTCACCCTGTTTTGAATTAGTCATGCATTATCTCACAGCTCCGAGATTTCAATGGTGTATCTGTTTGTTTTTAGAATGACATTGTAGGGTGGGTGTGAAAGGCCAGAATCTGGCCAGTTTGAACATAAAACAGGTAGAATATTTTGACTAGATATGGCTAGTTTAAATGCTAAAGTATGAAACTGTTCCCAATATAGAATTCTCTTGAAATTCTTCAAATCAGCAAAAGGAAATCGTCATCATCATCATCATCACCACCATTATCATCATCATCGTCATCATGCTGGTGTAGGTAGAATAGTTTGGTGGGGCTGGTTAGGCAAAAGACTACACCAGGCTTCACTGTCTGTTTCGGCGGGGTTTTTATGGCTGGACGCTCTTCCTAACACCAACCGTTTTACAAAACCAAACCAAACAAAGGGAACAATAGGGGCACACAAATAAGAAGGAAAGATATTCTGCTTACAGAGAATTTGGTACCATTTGGAGACAGCTTCATGACATGTCGGTAATCATAAGTCATAGCACAGTCAGAACACCTGAGTAAAAGAGAATCAAAGAATATATTTGAAAATTAAGCTAAGTGAAATTAAAGAAAAGTCAGGTGAGCATTTTTTCTAATAACATACATACACATATACACATGCACTATATAACCATGTATACACACATATGTGTGTATATACAATATATATACACATGCATATATCTTATATATATATGTATTACACACATACAAACATATATATATTAGTGAGACAGAGATTAAAGAAAAAATGAAGAAGCAAAACGTTTGGTATCACTTGAAACAGTCATTTAATTTAATTAAATTTAATTAAATGCTTTTTTTCAAGTGATGCCGAACATTTTGCATTTTCATTTTTGCTTCAATTTATATCTACCCACTCAAGGAGTAACCACTTCTAGCTGACTTTGATAGGCAGTCTCAATATCACACTCTCAGCTGTAGTTCAAACCACCAGAGGCTGAGTGCCAGACCAAACTGAGCACTAATAGTGCATACCTATTACTTTACATCAGTTGATGAAAACTCCTTATATATTCTCTATACACATACACACACACATATATATAGATATAGATATATATGTGTGTGTGTGTCTGTGTATATATACAGGAGTAAGCACATAAATGTGAAACAAGGTGGGGAAAAGAGTACTCAAATACTAGAGGTAGAGTAATATGCTTTATTTAAAAGCAGCAGAAATATAACAAAACTGTCTGACGAACGGGAATGTGAAACTCTGAGTAACAGTTTTTGTTATATTTCTGCTGCTTTTAATAAAGTATATATGTATATATATATATATAATATATATATATATATTAAAGGAGCACTCCATCGGTTGCTACAATGAGAGTCCCAGCTGATACAATAAATGGAACAACTTGCTCATGAAATTAACGTGCAAGTGGCTGAGCACTCCACAGACATGTGTACCCTTAACTTAGTTCTTAGGGAGATTCAGCATGACACAGAGTGTGACAAGGCTGGTCCTTTGAAATACAGGCACTACTCATTTTTGCCAGCAGAGTGGACTGGAGCAATAAAGTGACTTGCTCAAGGATACAACACATCGCCGGGAATTGAACACATGACCTAAGCAACACGCCTTTACACACACGCACGTGCACACACACACACACACAGACACGCATGCACGCACACACGCATACACACACACACACACACACAAAACAAAATAGGAAGCTAGAAAAATTTTTTGGTATTAATTATTCACCATTACACATGTTTCACTTGCTAACAGGAATCAACAAAATTGAACATGTTGGATATACATAAGTGCATTCAAAAAGTATCTGACTTTATTTTTTCCTGCTAAAATTAATGCCACAAAGGCAACATCCTTTGGATGGGAAGTAAAGCAACCCTTCCTGCACATACTTTGATAGGTTTCAGCCAGTATTGGTCCAGGCCATGTCTAACTTAATAGCACCACCTGGTGTATATATGTGAAAGTTTTTGTGCTAGTAAGCTGTATCAGTTGCCAGATGTTACACCTAGAGTACAGATGTGTTGTAGTGGCATTAAAAAAATTAACCCAGATACTTTTTGAATGCACCTTATATACATACACACACACATACATACACATATATACATACATATGCTATATATAGTTACACATACACATATCATGTATATAATTTATATACATATACAGATATATATAATATATATATATATATATATATATATATATAATATATATATATATATATATAATATATATGCCTTTTCCTTTTCTTTTCATTTCCCTTTTTCTCCTAATTATAATCTTCTAAACCATTTTGATGTTTGTTAAATGGAACGAGATAAATGCAAATTTACTTCGATTTGATTAAACAGAAACAGCTGTAAATGGTTCTGAACTACAATTAAACTATGACTTTTTAATACCAATGATCAACTTCCCATTGTTAATTACTGCTCCATTTCTTTTCTTTTCAATATATATTAAACCATAGATTTACCTTTAAATTACCAACTACTGTATACCTTATAGCTAGGACTATACATAGTGAGGCAATACACCAGGAGTACCTAAGGATACATCTATCCCTAAGATGGTTGCACAACCTCTGACTCATATTTTTCTGTTGTATATATTATTTATTTATATTTATGTGAGAGAGAGAGCACGGTTTAGGATCAATAAAAAAAAAAGGACTCTATCCAGTGAGAGATAAGTATCATTTAATAAAAAAAAAACAAGATTTAAATGTGAGCTCCTCTTAAGTTTCATGCTTGGATGGGACATGACATGCTATACAAGCCTGTCTGATTACTGTTCATCAAAGCATGAAAGTTATAGTAGTACACATTTTTAAATCTTGTGTTTGTGTGTCTTTGTGCATTTATATGTGTGTAACCTGGATAATGTAACTATTTTTCTATAGACTGAAAAAATGATGAACAGTCTTGATTTTTAAGCATTATTGAGTTCTCACTGGAAATATACATCACTTGACTAATCCCAGAGAAAGAAGTAGTCGATATTTTTATACACACAATAAATCCAGTAGCTTCAGTGAACTAGAGCCACTAACTTACATGTAGACACCCACACCCCACGTTAAGCTGTTGCACTGATGAATGCAAGATCATTATTTCAATTTCCAGACTGGGTGGTACATTGTATTATTGAGCAAAACACTTTATTTTATGTTGCTCCAGTCCACTCAGCTGTAAATGGGTGACCCTGCAACAGACTAGCATTCCATTCAGGGGAAATATTGCCCTGCCTATCTTAGCAAGTGGGGTGGTATCATTCGAAAGTTACAACAATGCAAAGCAGATTGTGACCAGCGATGTATAACAGCATCCGACATTGACTGATGCTATGATACCTCATGATATGTTTGTGTGTGTGTGTGTGTGTGAGTGTGTGTGTGTTCCTTGTACTTACATTGTTATGTTGCTATCAGTGAAAACAAATGGCGGTATTTCTTTCTCAACGTAGGATCCAAATCCAAGCAAGAATTTTTTGGTAATCTTCTTCATTTCTTTAGCTGTAGAGAAGTAGATGGAACATACATACATATACATAGCATGTCTGAGTACATTTGTGTCAGTCAGTCAATCTGTCTCTCTGTCTGTCAGTCAGTTTGTCTATATTTGTACCAACCCAAGACTATGTTTAACCTGATACCATGGTCAACTGAAAACTGATTGGACCTTCTGATGTTATGGTTGACTCATGGCTATGATAGACTTGGGGTCATATAATAGAAGACACTTAATCAAGGTGACACATCATGGAATTGAACCCAAAACTATTAGATCTAATCCCACAGTGGTATGCAAATGTGGCCATACTTCAAAAGTAAGCTTCTTAAACATGGCCCATACCTTTGCTCACACCCATCATTGCCACCACCACCACCACCACAACTAATACTACTGGTCTGTATCTTTCTTGCTTCCAAGTTAGTTATTATTTATCTGTCTATAGAATGACTGAGTGGAAGAATTGTCAGAGAATTGAATAAAATGCCTTGTAGTATTTCTAATTGTTTAGGAAACCAAGCTGAGGCCAGCTTTGCCCATCATTCTACCAAGGTCGCTGAAATAAAGCACAAGTTGATGGCATCCACTAACCTCACTCCCTTTCAAAATTTCTGTCCTTGTGTCTAAATTAGAAATAATTGTTTATCTGTCCCCCAAATATCTTACAATCATAGCAACATCATCATCCTCATTCCTGTCATTTAATATCTGTCTTCCATGCTGACAAGAGTTGAAGAGTTCAACAGGAACTTGTGATCCAGAGGACTGTCACAAGCTCTACGAGTCTCTACAGCTGGATGCCCTTCCTAACGTCACATAAAATGTAAAGCAATAAAAATAACATTGACAACAAAAAATAAAGCAATCATTGTGCCTATTCTCACCAATGATCATGAAATTTTGGGAAATGAGCAAAAGAGTACGATTGCAAATACATTCAGCCAAAATAAGGTTCCTTTGAAAGATCTCTGGAGTAATGTAACTCAACAGGCTGTGTAGCTCAGAGATCAGGGAGGCCCCTTAGCTTAAGCTGTGGATTTTTTCCACACTGAGAGGTCAAAGCCCTGGTACTAAAGACATGTAATTAGAATGCTGAAGGAAAGAATTTCAAGATGGATTCTTCTTCAAGCCAAACCGAACAACAGGAAACCCATGGGTAGACCAAAAATGGGAAGGTTTGGTAATGACCATTGTCTCAGTTGGTCGTACTTAGGAATCCAACCAGGAAGTCAAATGAAATTAGCTTCTGATAGGACCCTATGGAGGACATGCCTGAGGATTTTACCCCCATGACCCTCCCAGGAATTGTGAGTGAAAAATATGGATGAATTGATGGATGGGTCTTACCAAGTGTTTGTCCAAGTTTTGACAACGTCTCCTTACTACGTTTCATTGAAGCAGAGAGATCCATAAGGACATACAGGTCAACAGCACTGTCTTTAGCTTCCCGATAGGCCAGCTCTATTCTGTGAGGCTTTCCTGAAAGTAGACAAAAACCCAGGCAAGAATTTAAATACTGACAGTAAAAAAAGCAGCAAGAGTTTATAAGTTCATCATTATCATCGTTTAATGTCCCATTTTCTATGTTGGCATTAGTTGGATGGTTTGATGTTATCTGGTGAGCTGCATCGTGCTCCAATGTCAGCTTTGGCATGGTTTCTACAACTGGATATCATCCCTAATACCAACAACTCTACTGTGTACTGTGTGATTTTTTTTTTCTCATGACAGTGGCACTAGAGAGGTTATCAAGTATCTTGCAAGGCAGGAAAAGAACAACAAAAGGGAAAAATCTCCTAGGGTTTCCATTAATGTAAACTGTACTTTTTCCCCAAAAATAATGTCTCAAAAAATTAACCCCAAGTCCCATATGTGAAGTTAGACCTATATTACTTGCTTTAATGCATTAAAAACTCTTTTATAGTGCTAGTGCATGCATATACAGCTGTGTGCATGCGCACATACACATGAGTACTGTCCAAATCTCCGACCAATCACATACAGCTAGCAAGCTTTCAATTGGCGTATCAAGTTGCGGGCATTTTGATTGGGTTTTGGATAGAAAATTCACAAAAAAGTCACTTCTATTGATTTTTTAATGGCTTTTTTTGGTGACTGGGGGAATGTAAAAATGTGCATGACCACACTTGGACGATTTAGAATGACCATAAAAAGTGTGAGCCCTCTAACTGAAAAATTGTGGATTTGTATAAAGGACACACACACAGACATTTTGCTGTTTATATATGTGCTGCTAAAATTGGAATGCATCTAATATTGCCATGTGTCTTTTATGTCATCAAATATAGTAAGCGATTTAAATCTTGTCATGGACTTGTTTCTTTTTATTTTGACCTTTGACATGATTTTTTTTTCTTCTTTTTTTCCAGTGGTTGATTAAGTATCAATAAGTTCATTGGTATAAGTTAGAATGTCACATAAATGACAGGCAGTAATGGTTCTGATTCTTTATGTTTGGAGTTCAAATCTGGCTAGATCAGATTTTTTTGTTTTTCATCTTTCTTTGAGTATTGGAATAAAAATCCTCTCTTACTTCCTCTCTCTCTCTCTTTCTCTTGATAGAAATAGACATGGTAAAAGATGATTACATACTCATGTACAAGCACATACGCACATACATACATGTGCACCCACATACACACATAATTACACAATAGCTGTGGGCAAAACAAGTCTTCTTAGTGAATTCCGAAAATGGGAACAAAAAGAAGCCCAAAATATACAAATATATCAAAAACATAATGATATTTGTTAGGCAGCTGATGATGACAATATATGTTTGATATACTTGTTTTCTGTGAATCATTTATATCTCATGGCCTCATTGTTCTAAATTGCCCTTCATTCATACAGGGTTGAACTTGTTACTGGGTTCTTAGCATTATGGTGTTTTGGTTTATGCTAATTTCGTTGTTTATACTATACATAAATCAATACAAGTGTGATTGTCCCTTGTATTTCTTATTATGGCTAGAGTAATAAATTATATAAAAGTTCCTAGATTAAGGAGATTTTGTTGTATATATATATATATATATATATATATTTATATATAGAGGGCATTATTATACATACATGCCACATGCTACGAGGGACAATTAGTCATTTCTACCAAAAATTTTACTTATCATAGGTGATACAAGATTAAATTCATTTTTTAAATGTCTTGCTTTGAAAAAATTGCATTGGGTATGATAAGTAAAATTTTTGGTAGAAATGACTAATTGTCCCTTGTAGCGTGTGGCATGTATGTATAATAATGCCCTCTATATATAAATTAATATGTTCAATAAGAAAGAATTATTTTCAAAATTTTTTCTCTTATGAGGTTTTTCACGCTATCTACCTGATAATTTCTTGTTAAGATTCCTTATTAAGAAGTTGTCCTTAATTGTTAAATAATTTTATATATATATATATATATTAGCAAATACTTACTGGGTCTTAACTTTAAGTTGATCACCTGGGGTTGGATATGAATACCGGTTTTATTTCCTATTTCATCTCGTAGGTTTTCATTCTGAAATAGTTGTTAACAATGTTTATTAATTAGAAATTAATAATTAGTGTTCGGTAATTAAAAGTAGGTGATTTATCAATTAAAGATTAAAATATATTTCTCTTTACAACATAAATCCTCACCATCATTTTCACCATCATTTCATCATCGTTTTAACATTTATTTTTCCAAGCCCACATAAGTCTGATGGAATATGTTGAGGCAGCTTCGCTAAAGCCAGATATTCATATCAAACATGAATATGCAGAATACATACATACACAAGCACACACACACACAGGCATGTACACACATGCATACAACAAGATCTCAAACAAACGCAGCCTCTATAACAGACTAAGTCAATGGTCAGTGGAAAGTAACAACTAAAGGACTTCAACAAAGACAAAACAAATTAAACAATCAGTTAGTTAGTTGGATATTTAACCAATTGACTAATAATGAAGGAGTATAATTGAACCAGTGAGTGTGTTAATAATATTGGCATAATGACTCTCCCTAGGCACAACAAAATTTGTTTCAACACAGATTCACATAAAGAATCTTGCAAACCAGATACAAAAACTATACAACATATGCACACACACATACACACACACACACACACACACACACACACACACACACACACACACACACACACAAAATCCTTTCAATTCCACATTTCTCTTCCTTCCCCACCCCAACCAACTTCCCACACTGTCCCTTAAAATAGCAAACAACCCTTAGCTTCACACAAAATAAAAAATGCTAAAACAGATTGGTTCATCTCAAATTCTTTGTAAACTCCTAAATATATCTCCTTCTGTGTATATATATGTATATACTACCAAACAAACATGATTTTTATTGAACTCCTAATACTTTTCCTGAGTATGTATATAGATACTTCCAAACAAACATGATTTTTACTGAACTCCTAATACTTTTTGTTTAATATTTTCTCAGATATTTCCTTGTAAACTGATTGTAACATTTTATTATTATTATCAAAGAATGTATATATGTATTTTAATACTTTTCTGACAACCAGTACTTAACACAACAAAGCTTATACAATCTTTTTCTAAAAAAGTGAAACTGATCAAGTGAATAAACATCTTTCAAATTGCATTTTCAAACCTTCTTTCATATATATATATATATATAATATATATATATATATCATAAGATTTGATGAGCTTCCATCTTCAGTGAAGAGATCTTACATTGGAGCTGTTAATGTTTGTATTTCAAACATAATAAGGTAAAACTTTGTATATTGATCTGTCTAACTTGCTACATTTATATACATTACTTACATGCATGCATACATACATACATTCATACATACATACATACATACATACATACATACATACATACATACATACACACATACATACATAAATTTACTTCTAATATAGGATAAAATTTTTCCCCAAAAACATTTCATCAAAGAGGCAGCATATTAAAATACCTTTTAAGGTGAAAATTATAAACAATTTATAAACAAGAGCAAAAGAAAAAAAAATTCTACGCCAAGTAAAATAAGTACTAGGCTTCCAAAGAATAAGTCCTGGGGTCAATTAGCTCGACTATAGGCGGTGCTCCAGCATAGCCACAGTCAAATGACTGAAACAAGTGTAAAAGAGTAAACGAGCTCAGGCCAACCAAAGTCTTGTGAGTGGATTTGGTAGACAGAAACTGAAAGAAGCCCGCCGTATATATGTATATGTATATATATATCTCTCTCTATATAAACGGCAGTTTGTCTGTGTGCGTGTCTGTGTGTCTGTTAGGTTGTACCCTCACCCTGACCACGGCTTTCAACCGATTCTGATGAAACTTGACACACACATAGCCCAATGTCATAATTCAAAACTAACGCAGCAAAAATTTTGAAAAGTTCCCCCAGTTCTGAAAAAAATCGATAAATTCGACATGGGGTCGAGAATCAGAAACACAAACCACAGACTGTCATGGGGACGCAACTCGACCTTTTTAACTCTCAAAAAAATTTACCATAATTTTTTTTCCATTTTTTTGCTATTTTTTGGCTATAACTCTCTAAAAATGCTTTATAGTTATTTCCCTTACAAATCCGAGCAACGCCGGGCGATACTGCTAGTAGATATATATATATGTATCCCTCTCTCTCTTTCGGAGAGGCACTGAGCAGCTATACGCACACATACACACACGGCAGTAACTTCCACCTACCGAATTCAATCACAAAGCTCCGGTCGGCTCGGGGCTATAGTGGAAGACACCTACCCGAAGTGCCACGCAGTGGGACTGAACCCGAAACCATGTAGATATATATGTATATATGTATGTGTGTGTATATGTATATATATATGTATATATGTATGTGTGTGTATATGTATATATATATGTATATATGTATGTGTGTGTATATGTATATATATATGTATATATGTATGTGTGTATATGTTTGTGTGTCTGTGTTTGTCACCCCCAACATCGCTTGACAACCGATGCTGGTGTGTTTACGTGCCCATAACATAGCGGTTCGGCAAAAGAAACCAATAGAATAAGTACTAGGCTTCCAAAGAATAAGTCCTAGGGTCGATATGCTCGACTAAAGGCGGTGCTCCTGCATGGCCATAGTCAAATGACTGAAACAAGTAAAAGAGAAAGAGAAAGAGAGAGAGAGAGAGATATACACAAAATATTCTATAATTATGTACGTAATTATAATCAGGGGTCAGCTAATTGCTTCACCACATACCGAAATGAGAAATAGACAGTAATGTCATTTCAACTACCCATATATCTACATAGAAAAAGTGTGTTATTGTCTCAGAGATGCTTATGGTAGTTGAAATGACATTAGGGTCTATTTCTAATTTCGGTACATGCCAAAGCAGTTAGCTGACCCTTGATTATAATTATGTATATAATTATAGAATACTTTGTATAATTCACCTAAAAAGGTTATTTTAACGTACTGACTACTTGGTAAAATCATTAATTATTAATCAATTAATTAATTGATCAATTAATTAATTAATCTTATCCTATATTTCTTTTACTTGTTTCAGTCATTTGACTGAGGCCATGCTTGAGCACCACCTTTAGTCGAGCTAATCAACCCCGGGACTTTCTAAGCCCAGTACTTATTCTATGAGTCTCTTTTTACCGAACCGCTAAGTGACGGGGACGTAAACACACTAGCATTGGTTGTCAAGCAATGCTAGGGGGACAAACACAGACACACAAACACACACACATTCATATATATACATATATACGACAGGCTTCTTTCAGTTTCCGTCTACAAAATCCACTTACAAGGCATTGGTCGGCCCGGGGCTATAGCAGAACACAGTGGGACTGAACCTGGAACCATGTGGTTGGTTAGCAAGCTACTTACCACACCAGCCACTCCTGCGCCTATATCATTATTATTGTTATATATATATGTACGTATGTATGTATGTATGTATATATATATGTATGTATGTATGTATGTATATAAACATCCACACATACATATATGAATGAATGTAAATGTGTGTCTGTCTGTCTCTCTCTCTCTCTCTATATATATATATATATATATATATAATATATATATATATTATATATATATATATGTATTTATACACACACACATACAAATATGCATACATGATTGTGTATACATCAAAGTGTTTATGTATGTCTTACAATAGATGCCTGTACCTCTTGTTCATGATTTCTGCTTTGCAATCATTAATCAGGCATTGAGGTGT
This sequence comes from Octopus sinensis, assembly GCF_006345805.1. Taxonomy (NCBI): domain Eukaryota; kingdom Metazoa; phylum Mollusca; class Cephalopoda; order Octopoda; family Octopodidae; genus Octopus; species Octopus sinensis. The sequence continues at coordinate 34,468,004 of NC_043011.1, read as the reverse complement.
GTGTATTAATGGCATGTAACTTTGTATCACACCTCAGAAAATTCTAGGTTATTGGGACATACCACATCATTAAATACTTTTTTTGAGGGTTTTATTACACCAATTTTCTGCCCATCCCTGTTTCCAAATTGATGTTTATATTATCTGCCTAGTAGGGAGAATAATTTCATGAACTATTATCTGTTGGGGTTCAAATTCCTTACATTTCATGGACAACATAACTCATTATAAATACTGTATTACATACATTATTATTATTATTATTATTATTATTGTTATTATTATTATTTATTAATTATTATTATTATTATTATTGAGTGAGAGAGCAGTGCATGCCATCAAAGTGACACTGGGGTAAAATATATGAAGCCCAGTATACCCATCATGACTATGGGAGAGAGAGGGAGTGAGAGAGAAAGAGAGAAATAAGAGTGCTAAGACTTGAAATGCAGGTTTGTTCTCAGTCACACACACACACACACACACACAAAAAAAAAACAAAGAAAAAAGTGAAACTTACACCCAGTCACCTTCATTACGACATATTTAACAATTTTCTCACATTGTCTCTCAAACACACACCCAAAAACATAAATATAGCACCTTCATTCATTTACTAATAAGCTTCAATTTTGTCAACTTTTGGAACATATATGCCCTCAAAAATCCCATTTAGATTTGCTTTCAAACAAATGCATATATAAGGCTGTGTATTAAGAGAGCAACGATGCATAATGCAGGTTAGGTTGCAGTCGCACATCATTAACACAGATATTACTTTGAGACCGACAGACAACAGACCAACCAGTGCCCAACCTGCAGCAGAGCCTTCGTAGCACACACCGGACTGATTCACCACAGCTGGAAACAAGATCTCCTGTCTTCTTTCATGTGATGCCCTTGGTCATTACTGACAACGATGGACGAAGTAATGATAATAAAAATGATAATAATTTGCAATTGCTCATGTTAATTATTGATTTGTCGGATCTTTTCGGTTTGAACGGCAGTTTTTTCTAGCGGTGTCATATGAAATTCTCACCCATAATTATGACCCTAGTATCGATCTATTGCATTTCAATCTGTTTTAGGGTTAGGGTTAGTTAGAGTTAGGGTTAGGGCTAGGGTTAGGGGTGGGGGGAAGGGTATCTTTTTTTCTTCACAAATGTAAATAAACCCAATCTGTTTCTTAAACGAGGGACATATTCATACGGCACAGAATGTTTTTTTTTACCTCAATGGACGTCATTGATTGGTTGAAATTGCAGAAATTGAAGAAAAAAAACAACAAATATCTTACAAACTATAGAATTTTCTCAATAAAGCCAAGAGAAAAAGGTGTTTTATAAACACATTCTACCAGTATACGAAGTTTAAAATTTTTTAGTTACCTAGAAATTATGTTAAAAACTGCCGTTCAAACCGAAAAGATCCGATTTGTCTGTTCTCAATTACACATGAAATATAGGTCTTTTTATAGGCATCATCACTGTCATCTTCAATCCCTAGACATTAGTTTCAAGCCCTAGAACTCATAAGGTCAGTTATCCAGTTTCTATGGCATATAAGTGATTGAGATCACAATATTCCCCCGGCACACATCTCAACTGGACACTGGTCAGTCACAGTGTTACTCATTTAAAACTGAGTGGACTAGAGCAATATGAAATGAAACATTTCGCTCAAGAACACAACAAACCGCCAGACTGGGGAATGAAACCATGAGCTTGCAATCATGAGAGCAACATTCTAACCACTAGACTAATTGTCTTCACTTTCTACAGACAGAGAATGGTAAGAATCAAAAGAGCATGGAACAAAATGCATTGTGATATTAGTTGTGGTTCTGTACTTATTTACATTCTGAGTTCAAATTCTGCCGCAGATGACTTTGCCTTTCATCCTTTCGGGGTTGATAAATTAAGTACCAGTGAAACACTGGGGTCGATGTAATCAACTAGTCCCCTCCCCACAAATTTCAGGCCTTGTGCCTTTAGCAGAAACGATATTAGTTCTGGTTGTTTACATTCTGAGTTTGAATTCCTTCAAGGTCATCTTTGCCTTTCATTCTAACATGGTCACTATAAGAAAGTACCAATCCAGTTCTGAGGTCTATGTTATTTACTAACCCAACTCCCCACAAAATTGCTGACCTTGTGCTAAAACCTGAGACCATTACTATAAGATGGTGACTTGGTTCACTTGTTAGTGTCTTGGATAAAATACTTAGCAGGATTTCATCCAGTTATTTAAGTCCTGAGTTCAAATACCACTGATGTTCACTTTGCTTTTCATACTCTGGGATGAATAACATAAAATACCAGTGAAGTATGGGACTCATTTTCTTTTTTTTTTCTACATTAAACCTGTTTACATACCAGACCCTCACAAGACACACACACACACACGAGTCAATGCTTTGTTCTGTGCCATCCATGTCTTTAGTTGTGGGCTTTGATATTAGTTGAGCCACAACTAATATCACAATGCATTTTTTTCAGTTTTTTCATGCAAAACCTTTGTGATTAATAAAGAAATCATAATAATAATAATTATTATTGTTGTTGTTGTTGTTATTGAGGGGCTGAGCTGGCAGAATTGTTAGCATGCTGGATGTAATGCTTAGCAGTATTTTGCCTGTCGCTACGTTCTGGGTTCAGATTCCACCAAAGTCAACTTTGCTTTTCATCCTTTTCGGGTCATTAAATTAAGTACCAGTGAAACACTGGGGTCAATGTAATCAGCAAATCCCTTCCCACCAAACTTCAGGCCTTGTGCCTACAGTAGAAAGGATTATTATTTTAGTAGAAAGGATTATTATTATTATTATTATTATTATTATTATTATTATTATTATTATTATATTATTATTATTGAGTGAGAGAGCTGTGCATGCCATCAAAGTGACACTGGGGTAAAATATCCGAAGCCCAGTATACCCATCATGACTACCTGTTTGATAAGGGTACACCAACCAAGCACATGCATCACAACCATATGTGCGCGATATGGTGATCTCATATCAAGATAAACAGCGCATGACTTTGCAGGTGGGGCTCAGTTAGGATTTTCTTCTGGTCGTGTAACCCATCCCGCTCAAAAGGTCCCTGAATGAGGCGGGGGAGGGGAGGGGTGGGGGAGAGTAGGAGGAGGAGAAGAAGAAGAAGAAGATGATAATGATGATGATGATGATGATGATGATGATGAAGAAGGAGGTGGTGATACTTATGGTGGTGGGATTGTCATCATTGTTCTCTTTTCAAGTGATCAAATGACAAGAGTAAACCATCTGTAATAAAATCCCAAATTACTATCAATCACCAAAAGCAATAAAGTTATACCTTGATAAATTGCAAATCATTGTCTGGATTAATGATGCTGTTGCATTTCTTCTTTATTAGATTGTCTTCTATGTCACACCTGGTGTATTTGGTTCGGCCACTCTGGAATACCTACAATGACAGAAAATGATCTTGATAAATACATATGCAAACATACATAAGCAAAATATACACCCACATATACATTGGGTTGTCCGGAAAGTTTGTGCCGATTTTTAAAGGAAAGAAAAAGGTCAATAAATACTTGCCATTACATTTTTAGTCAACCAAATATGAACCATTTTATTGCACAATGCGTCTCCATCTTTCCCTTAACTTGAAAATACCCTCTTCCCAGAATTGAGGTGGTTTCATGGCAAAGAATTCATCAAAGTATCTTTTTACATCATCCAAGGAATTGAAATTTTTACCATTGAGACTATTCTGCAGAGACCTGAATAAGTTAGAATCCGAAGGACCAATATCTGGTGAATATGGAGGGTGGGGTAACACATCCCAGCTGAGCTGCAGCAATTTTTGACTGGTTTCCAAAGCATCAAGTGCCAAAAATGAACTTCCTTATCTTCCATTTTAAAGGGTTACAGAATTAACACTGGTTATAGGAGCATAAACCTTCTTCCACGAAAAGATAGCTTAAACTGTGCTCTAAATGGAGGTGTAGTCAAATCCTATTTTATGGACTCAACCATGTTCTAAAATAAGTTGAAAGGTAAGCTACTATAAATTGGCACAAACTTTCTGGACAACCCAATATATATATATATACATATGGAAGCACTCCGTCGGTTACGACGACGAGGGTTCCGGTTGATCCGAATCAACGGAACAGCCTGCTCGTGAAATTAACGTGTAAGTGGCTGAGCACTCCACAGACACGTGTACCCCTAACGTAGTTCTGGGGATATTCAGCGTGACACAGAGAGTGACAAGGCCGGCCCTTTGAAATACAGATACAACAGAAACAGGAAGTAAGAGTGAGAGAAAGTTGTGATGAAAGAGTACAGCAGGGATCGCCACCATCCCCTGCCGGAGCCTCGTGGAACTTTTAGGTGTTTTCGCTCAATAAACACTCACAACGCCCGGTCTGGGAATCGAAACCACGATCCTATGACCGCGAGTCCGCTGCCCTAACCACTGGGCCATTGCGCCTCCATATACATATATGTGTGTGCATATGAGTGTGTGCAAGTGTGTGTATGTGTGTGTGTGTATGTGTGTGTGTGTGTGTGTGTAGATCTACAAACCAAACTGTAAAATTAACTTATATTATAATATTAGAAAATTAAATTAATTAGAACTACCAGTGAAGTCATCCTTTTCCTTTTTCAAATATACCCAACCGTACCAAGGATTTCACACATTTTCCAATATATATACATATGTGGCTGATGCCAGTGCCGCCTAGACTGGCTTCCGTGCCGGTGGCACGTAAAAAGCACTATCCGAATCGTGGCCAATGCCAGCGCCTCCTTAACTGGCTTCCGTGCCGGTGGCACATAAAATGCACCAATCCGATCATGGCTGTTGTCAGCCTCGCCTGGCACCTGTGCAGGTGGCACGTAAAAAGCACCCACTACACTCACGGAGTGGTTGGCATTAGGAAGGGCATCCAGCTGTAGAAACACTGCCAGATCAGACTGGAGCCTGGTGCAGCCTTCTGGCTTCCCAGATCCCCGGTCGAACCGTCCAACCCATGCTAGCATGGAGAACGGACGTTAAACGATGATGATGATGATGATGATGATGTGTATATAAAAGGGAGTGCTGTAAAGTTCCTGGCTTTAAAGGTATCATGAAAGGACTGGTTCGAGGCCCAACCTTCAGAGTTCTTTTACAGGACTTAGAAAAACTGAAGGACTGCTGCAATAAGTATGTGAATCTGAAAGAGGAATATTTTGAATAAAACCATAATTAACTGATCCTCCTTTACCCAAAGCCAGAAACTTTTCAGTATACACACTAAATAAAATTTGTTGAAAAAAAGGCTGCAATAATTACGCACCAACCCAATAGTTCAAATGTATGCATGTATGTATGTATGTATGTATGTGTGAAGGTGCATGGCCTGGTGGTGTAGGTGTTACACTCATAATCACCAGATTGTGGCTTTAATTTTCAGACTGAGCAGTGGGTTCCGTTCCTGAGCAAAAGACTTCATTTCATATTGCTTCAGCACACTTCAGTTGCAAATGGGTAAACCTGCTACGCACTAACCTTCCAATCTTAGCCAGCAGGGTCGCATCATTTGAAAGTTCAAAATGATGCAAAGTGCATTGTAACCAGTTTTGTTTAACAACATCTGACAGTCTGTGTGTGTGTGTGTGTGTGTGTGTGTGTGTGTGTGTATACAGACATGTATATGTTTATTATTTATGCGTTTTGTGTGAGCACATGCACAAAAATGTTTGTGTGTGCTTGTGGGATTATACTTATGTTAAGCAAGCAGTTATTTTGGCAAACCAAAAAAAAAAAACACAAAAACAAAATTCATTTACTTTGAAGAATAACATATAAAAGAAAACTAATAAACCTCAGAGCACAAATTACAAAACCAAATAAAAATATAAACTAAGAAATCAAACAAAAAAAATATCCTTACCTCATCTGCACACCAGGTGCAATCTTTGTGCAAAGTGAAACACTGTGCACAGGTTTCGGCATGTTTACATATTGTACCTGGGGAGAGAAGGACCAAAATAGATTAAGTCATATAGAAGGACCAAGGTACTCAAGCTGGTTCACTGCCTTGAAGGGTTTAATCAAACAAATTGACTGGTATTTACTTTTATTGATCCCTCACCCCCACCCCCACCCCAAACAAAAATCAGAGCCAGCACTAACCCTCATAGGATTTGTACCTCAAACCATTTAAAAGTGAGGTCAACTAAATGTCACAAGGAGGCCAATTCTGACAAACCAATGCCAAAATTCTAACACACTAATGGTTTCAAATTTTGGAACAAGGCCAGCAATTTCGTGGGAGGGGCTAAGTTAATTAGATTGACCCCAGTGCTCAACTGGTGCTTATTTTATCAACCTTGAAAAGATGAAAGGCAATGCTGACCCTGGCGCATTTTCACCAATTAAATTTTCACCAATTAAATTTTTCTTTAATATATGTATATATGTGAAGGCACATGGCTCAGTGGTTAGAGTGTCGGGCTTACGATCGTGAGGTTTTGAGTTTGAATTCCTAACTGGGCTGTGTGTTGTATTCTTGAGCAAGACACTTTATTTCATGTTGCTCTAGTTCACTCAGCTGTAGAAATGAGTTCTGACGTTGGTGATGCCAATCTATATTAGCCTTTGCTTTCTTTTGGATAACACCGGTGGCATGGAGAGGGGAAGCCGGTATGCCTGGGCAACTGCTGGTCTTCCATAAAACAACTTTGCTCAGACATATGCCTTGGAAGGGAACTTTCTAGGTACAATCCCATGGTCAGACATGACCAAAGGGGGTTTCAGCAACTCAGCATATATATATATATATATATATATATATATATATATATATATATACATACATACATACCTATATATATATGTATGTATGTATGTATGTATGTATGTATATATATATATGTATGTATGTATATATATATATGTATGTATGTATATATATATATATATAATATATATATATATATATATATATATATTATATATATATATGTGAAAAATCCAATCGATCACAGACAGCATGGTAAGAGGCACAATCATTGTGAAAAGTGGAGTTTGGAGCTGAAGCATTCAACAATGTGTGTGTGTGTGTGTGTGTGTGTGTTGTGTGTGTGTATACAGACATGTATATGTTTATTATTTATGCGTTTTGTGTGAGCACATGCACAAAAATGTTTGTGTGTGCTTGTGGGATTATACTTATGTTAAGCAAGCAGTTATTTTGGCAAACCAAAAAAAAAAAACACAAAAACAAAATTCATTTACTTTGAAGAATAACATATAAAAGAAAACTAATAAACCTCAGAGCACAAATTACAAAACCAAATAAAAATATAAACTAAGAAATCAAACAAAAAAAATATCCTTACCTCATCTGCACACCAGGTGCAATCTTTGTGCAAAGTGAAACACTGTGCACAGGTTTCGGCATGTTTACATATTGTACCTGGGGAGAGAAGGACCAAAATAGATTAAGTCATATAGAAGGACCAAGGTACTCAAGCTGGTTCACTGCCTTGAAGGGTTTAATCAAACAAATTGACTGGTATTTACTTTTATTGATCCCTCACCCCCACCCCAAACAAAAATCAGAGCCAGCACTAACCCTCATAGGATTTGTACCTCAAACCATTTAAAAGTGAGGTCAACTAAATGTCACAAGGAGGCCAATTCTGACAAACCAATGCCAAAATTCTAACACACTAATGGTTTCAAATTTTGGAACAAGGCCAGCAATTTCGTGGGAGGGGCTAAGTTAATTAGATTGACCCCAGTGCTCAATTGGTGCTTATTTTATCAACCTTGAAAAGATGAAAGGCAATGCTGACCCTGGCGCATTTTCACCAATTAAATTTTCACCAATTAAATTTTTCTTTAATATATGTATATATGTGAAGGCACATGGCTCAGTGGTTAGAGTGTCGGGCTTACGATCGTGAGGTTTTGAGTTTGAATTCCTAACTGGGCTGTGTGTTGTATTCTTGAGCAAGACACTTTATTTCATGTTGCTCTAGTTCACTCAGCTGTAGAAATGAGTTCTGACGTTGGTGATGCCAATCTATATTAGCCTTTGCCTTTCTTTTGGATAACACCGGTGGCATGGAGAGGGGAAGCCGGTATGCCTGGGCAACTGCTGGTCTTCCATAAAACAACTTTGCTCAGACATATGCCTTGGAATGGAACTTTCTAGGTACAATCCCATGGTCAGACATGACCAAAGGGGGTTTCAGCAACTCAGCATATATATATATATATATATATATATATACATACATACATACCTATATATATATATATATATATGTATGTATGTATGTATATATATATATGTATGTATGTATGTATATTATATATGTATGTATGTATGGTATGTATGTATATATATATATATATATATATATATATATATATATGTGAAAAATCCAATCGATCACAGACAGCATGGTAAGAGGCACAATCATTGTGAAAAGTGGAGTTTGGAGCTGAAGCATTCAACAGTGTGTGTGTGTGTGTGTTTGTCCTCACTCCCACTGCTTAATAACCAGTACTGGTTTGTTTATGTTCCCATAACTTAGCAGTTTGGCAAGAGACAGATAGAAAAGAAAAAGAAGCACTGGGATTGATTTATTCAACTAAAACTCTTCAAGGCGATGCCCCAGCATGGCCACAGCTCAATGAGTGAAACAAGTACAAGATAAAAGATAAAAGCAAAACCCAGAAGGATGAAAGGCAAAGTTAACCGCAAAGGGATTTGAGCGCAGAATGCAGACAGAACTAAGTACCCCAAAGTATTTTGTCCAACATTCTAACAATTCTGCCAATTATAATTAAGGGGTTTTCAGCATTGATATTTCCCCTTCTAAATAAAAATGACCCCTTGAACTCTAAGACATCCATCACTGACATAAATTACTGGTTTCCGCCATAAACCTTTTCTCGTCATCAGGCAACCATAGACCTGTCTGAACTGGTTCAAACAGGTATTTAATAAGCTGGAAGGATTAGCAACCACTAGAACCAGATCTAACCAGGGTTATTATAGTCAGCATGTGTTAATTAATTTCTCCAATATATCAGGAGCTTTGTTGTTATTGTTGATGCTGTTGTTGTAGTTGGTCATACAGTTGTTCTTGTTATTATTTATGTTATTGATGTTGGTGTTGTTGCATTATAAATATGCATGTTGTAGTAGTTGTGCTATTGTTGCTGTAGTTAGTCATCCTGTTGTTGTTGTTGTTGTTGTAGACAGTCTTGCTGCTGTTGATGTTGTTTAGTCCCAAGTCAACACTAATTGAGCAAAGTAGGTTCAAAGGCATTCCAACCGTGACCATCCCGTCCTATTCCATCATTTTCCCCTATGCAAAGGACACCCAACACCACATTATCCAACAAGTCCTTTTTCAAGTAGGCTGTGTGTTCATTAAAGGGAAATCTAGCTGCTATTTCTAGCATCAAGCAACCACAAAGCAGTTCCCTTGTTACGCATTATTCTAGTTACTGAAGATGATGTTTAGCTCCAGGTTTGCTCTGATCAAAGCAGGCATATGATCAATAACATTCCAAACATGCCCATCCTGATTTGTGTGAGTGTAGGGGGGCGGTGTATGGCAGGGGAGAGTATATCTAGGTGTACATTATCTAATGTGTTCATCATACAAAAGTAAGGTAGTGTAAGATAGGGGAGGTTTGGCTGCTATTTCTAGCATGTCAAGTGACCATGTAAAGGTAACTTCATTGACTTAGGTCAATAAATGTGCAACTGTTGTTACTGTTGTGGACGTCATTGGTGTTCTTGGCTGTGTTCTTGCTGTGGTTCTGGTTCATTCTATTTTTATTGTTGTTATTGATTATTACTGTTTGTCATTGTTGTGGTTGTTATTGATGTGGAAGCATGACAAGGTTTAGACGTGAAGTTTGCTTCCTGACATAATGGTTATGGATTCAGTCCCACTGTGTGGCACTTTGAGACCAGCCAAAACCTTGTGAGTGGATTTGGTAGATGGAAACTGACAGAAGCCTGCCATATAGTTACATACATATATATATATATATATATATATATATATGTGTGTGTGTGTGTGTGTATACACATACACACACATATATAATAGTAGAAATATTTATAATACAGCTAGCATGGTAACAATGTCAGTAAATGGAGTCGGGACTGTCTTGTATACAAATAAATACAATAAATGCAGATGCAGAGAAAAATCAAAGTGCCCATTGATGAATCTCTGTATGAGTACAAATCTTGTATATAAATGTACCAAGAGCGTTTATACTCTCTTTTACTCTTTACTCTTTTACTTGTTTCAGTCATTTGACTGCGGCCATGCTGGAGCACCGCCTTTAGTCGAGCAAATTGACCCCAGGACTTATTCTTTGTAAGCCCAGTACTTATTCTATCGGTCTCTTTTGCCGAACCGCTAAGTGACGGGGACGTAAACACACCAGCATCGCTTGTCAAGCAATGCTAGGGGGACAAACACACACACACATACATATATATATATATATATATATATATATATATATTATATATATATATATATATAATATATATATATATATACATATATACGACAGGCTTCTTTCAGTTTCTGTCTACCAAATCCACTCACAAGGCATTGGTCGGCCCAGGGCTATTGCAGAAGACACTTGCCCAAGATGCCACGGAGTGGGACTGAACCCGGAACCATGTGGTTGGTTAGCAAGCTACTTACCACACAGCCACTCCTATTTGTTAAAAATTATTTCTAATACTTTTCTTGCTGCATTGTATGTTAATTTCTCTTTCTCCTTCTGTGATTTTCTTTTTGATCTTCTACGTAAATAAAGATATTTCCTCCATCTGGCTGCTTTTCTTTCTACAGAATGAGAAGTTACATTGTGGAACTTTTATTTTAACAAGTTGTGTCTATTTATCCATCACTGAGATACATCTGTATGGCCAGATGCTCCTCAACCAGTTGTTTAGTGTCCCACCCATGAGGAATCAATGTTAGATGCGTCGAAACAATTGTTGTGATTAATGATAAATCCTCATATATTCTATCTTCCATCTTTCATTTGCCATATACATAACGATCACTGTGAAAGTGACCATGCTTTACCAGTAAGCTATCAAGTGTAAACCATTCATTTTATTATCCAATATGTGTGTGTGTGTGTGTATATACAGTTAATCCAAACATGAACAAAGAGAAAACACAACAACGCAGGGACATGGAACAAGTATAGTGTTATTGGAAGCTCAGGAAAGGAAAGAAGGAAGGAGGATTTAACATTTTGAGCAGAGCTCTTCGTCAGAAACATAGAAAAAGGAAAAGTCCAAGGATGGGAAAACGGAGAAAGAAAATCGCCAACTATACACATGCGATCCCATATTGAATATATATATAGATACACACATACACACATCTACACGTATTACCCTTACTGCAGCTGCTGGATTTGAAAAGCCACTTCACACCTAGCTGAGATGACAAATGGAAGCTTTCGACACTTCAACATTTCAGATTGGCCTCTGGTTATCTAATTTACTTTTTGATTTATTTTTATATATTTGTTTATTGACTTGTTTTATTTTTGTATAGCAAATACAGCTAATTGGTATGCTAAGAAACTTTTATCATCATCATCATCATCATCGTCATTATCATCAACATCGTCATCATCACCATTATCATCACTCACTATGGTTATTATCACTAATCATCCTCATCATCATCATGATAATAATTGAAGTTCTTTGTTATTTTGCCTACCCCAACACACATACACACACACACACACACACACACACACACACCACGTACATAACTTGCCTCCTTCCATTACTTTACCATCACATTAATTGGCCTTGTGCCATCACAGTAACATAGTACTCTGTTCCATTTCTACCACATAAACAATAGTCATTAACTCAAATTTTTTTTCCAGTTTGTGTTAAATATTTTCTTCAGCTTGTTAGGATAGTCTTCTCTTTTTTGGTGAACTAATTTACTCGTATTCTGTAGAACATACATACATACATCGTCGTCATCATCATCTCATTTAACATTTGTTTTCCATGATGGCATGGATTGGACAGTTTAACAGGAGCTGAAAAGCTATCCAGGCTCCTTGTCTGTTGTGGCATTGTTTCTACAGCTGGATGCCTTTCTAACACCAAACACTCTACAGAGTGTACTGGGTGCTTTTACACAGCACAGTCATGGGAGCATTTATGTGACACTGACAAGGGTGATTTTTATGTGACACCAGGACCCATGAGCCCGCAAGATTAGGAATGCTCAGCTGGAGAGGGTTGCAGGGGACAAACCTGTATACAAGGACAATCATGCTTTTACTTAGCTTGGCATGTCTTCTCAAGCACAGCAAACCACTAGAAGTCTCAGTCCCCTATCATCCCCTCTGTAAGTCCCAACATCTGTAGATCCTTTCTCACCACTTCGTTCCACATCTTCCTGGATCTACCCCTTATACATGCTCCCTCTGCAATTAGAGATCAGCATCTCTTGATACATTCATTCATATGCATTACATGTCCATACCAGTGCAGTCTTCTCTCTTGCACACTACATCTTATGATATGTACACCGTTTTTCTCTCAAATTACTTACACTCTGTTGTAAATGCACACTGACATTACCCATCCAGCAGAGCATACTGGTTTCATTTCTTTCAAAGCTTTGCATACCCTCAGTAGTCACAGCCCATGCTTCACTGCCATGTAGCATAGCTGTTCATTCACAGGCATCATACAATCTGCCTTTCACTCTGGGGGAGAGGCCCTTCGTAACTAACAGAGGTAGTAGCTTTCTGAACTTTGTCCTGCCTATCCTTATTCTGGCAGCTATGCTTTCAGAACAACCTCTCCCACTATTAACTTGGTCACCTAAGTAATAGAAACTGTATACTCCTATTTTCTGTACATTCCTGGTGTTTAATGTACATGCACCTCTGCCACATGTAAAGACTACTTCCTCTGTTAGTCTTCCAGTAATATTGCTGCACCTCTTATATGTCCATAGCTTGCACTGAGTACACAATATAGAGTTTCTCCCAACACCTTTTCTACAAATCAAGCAAGCCCATCCCCCTGAATGGATCTGTGATTTGTCTGTTTTCCTACTTATCAAGATTTTGGTCTTCTAATTAAATTCTAAGGCCCTTTGATTCCAGTCTGTGCTTCCATACCAGAAATTTCTTTTCTAGTTTTTATAGTGATGATACAAACATATACATATATATACACACATACACATGCGTATATATATATTATCATGAGATATATTATTATACTACTATTAAAGCCAATATGTTTCTCTCATGGTAACTAACACAACATCCACTTTTAAACGGGGTTAAATATTACCCATATATACATACATACATATATATACTAGCTGACGTACCTGGTAATTCCTGGGAAAGTGGGTTTATCTCTTGGTTATGTTCTCATAATTTTTTGCTAATCCAATAACAATACAAAGTATGTAGCCCTTAAAATGGTTTTTGTGCATTTACAGAGAATACCAAACTTTCTTACACAGGATCTTGTTTTTAGGAATTCCCAATAAGTTATGAATACTCAAATTGTGAAGTCGGTTATGCAATAACATGAAATTAGTTACCCGATAGTAAGAATTCAAATAAAGTTGCCCCCCAAAAGAGCTTTAATGCATTCCCAGAGTATATAGAACATAGGAAGAAATACTAATAAGGTATATATACTAAAATTGTAAAGTATGTTACGTAATAACAGGCTAATCAGATATGGGATAATAATTCAAAGTAAATAATTCTGGAAAGGGCTTTTGTGTGTTCCCAGAGAATATTACCCCCAGGGGCACTAGTGTTGGTATATTTGTGAATAAGTTACTAATCGAAATAAGTGGATCTATTGTTTAGGAATACACTATTTACTTGTTTAAGGGTTGTACTGGATAAATTTCAAAAATAACTCTAACAGTTCAAATACTAAGAAATAAGCATACTCAATTTCATTTTTACCAAATAATTTAGGAAAATGAATGGGTTATTTCACTTGGCTATATATAAGGATCCCTTCCAGGAGCAAGTGGGTTATTTCCCTTGGCTTTTAAAATAAAATATATTAGATATATAAGGATCCCCTCCAGGGGCCCAATTATCGAATTTTTCAACAATCTGAGTATGCCATGAGGTTTCTATACATTTCTACTCACATGTCAAGTTTCATCAAAATTGATAAAATGATGTTGGAGGAGTTAGCTAACAATGCCACAAACACACCTAGAATGTAGTGTGTGTATATATATGTAATTAATAAAGACAGCAGGGTGCAATGTTTTACCAAAAGGAAAAACTATAATTGTCACTAAATATGACAAGGGTGTTAGAACACTTACATTACTAGAAATAAGAGCTAAAAAGTTCTAATGCTGTAGTTAAAGCACATAATTGTATAGATATGTACTGACAAGGACTGTAATCGCCCGAAAGCACCAGTCGAGAGTTCCCTATACTGACCAGTCAGTTTCAGCTAATTCCATAGACTCATCAGTAGGGACCACTCGACTCAGCTGATTCCAGACTTAATTTTCTGTCAGTAGCTACATATGTATCCACCATAAAAATCTATGGATGATTTAGTAAATCACTAATGTGTATATAAAAAAAAATTAAGATAAACAGCCATGTGCAATGTTTTACCAAAAAGAAAAACTATAACTGTCACTAGATATAACTAGGGTATTGGAACATGTGTGTGTAACCTATATAGTAGACTAGCAGTATTGCCCGGCGTTGCTCGGGTTTGTAAGGGAAATAACTATAAAGCATTTTTAGAGAGTTATAGCCAAAAAATAGCAAAAAAAATGGGAAAAAAATTATGGTAAATTTTTTTTTAGTTAAAAAGGTCGAGTTGCGTCCCCTAGACAGTCTGTGGTTTGTGTTTCTGATTCTCGACCCCATGTCGAATTTATCGATTTTTTTCAGAACTGGGGGAACTTTTCAAAATTTTTGCTGCATTAGTTTTGAATTATGACATTGGGCTATGTGTGTGTCAAGTTTCATCAGAATCGGTTGAAAGCCGTGGTCAGGGTGAGGGTACAACCTGACAGACACACACACAGACAAACTGCCGTTTATATAGAGAGAGCTATATAAACAAGGTTGATTTAGCTATTTCTCCATAGATTGAGAAATGATGAAAAGCCTTAATTGGTTTTCAAACCTTCCTGGCATCTCATCAGAGTTGTTTACATCAAACTGAGCAATGAGCAGCCAATCTGTTTATAGCAGCTGGCTGTATTTGAACACAGAATGCATAGAACTAGAAAAGATACTATATGGAGTATTTCATTTCATGTCATAACAATTCCCTCAACCCACGCCTTCTTGATTGATACTCTGTTGTTAATCTTATGCTAAAATGATGAAAGCTAAAGTTGACCTCAGTGAGATCTGAACTCAGAGAGCTGAGTCACAAAAGACACTGCAAGCATTCTTGCCAACAAACTAAGAAATCTGCCACCTCACCGCTAGACTATCAAATGTACATGCGTGTGTGTGTGTGTGTGTGTGGTGTGTGTGAATGCACACATGTATGTGTGAATATATATATATATATATATATATATACACACACACAAACACTCACATGTGTGTATGTGTATAAATAAATACATATATATATATATACACACACACAAACACTCACATGTGTGTATGTGTATAAATAAATACATATATATATATATATATATATATATATATATATATATGTGTGTGTGTGTGTGTGTCTGTGTGTGTGTGTGTGTGTGTGTATGTATATACACACAGACACAGACACACACACACACACACACACACGCATACATAATATATAACAGTAAGATAAAATAGATATTTGGTTTCTATTATGGCAGAAATGAATGATGCATTTTCAAGTGTAATATTAGTAGTTATTAATAGGAACCATACCTTTCTTTCTTTCTCTCTCTCTCTCTCTCTCTCTCTTTTTATTTATTTATTTTTTTTTTTTTTTGATACTATAAATATTATATTTGCTATCTTTCAGGAACAACAAGTGTCAAAGACACACTCAGCTGTATCACTGATAGATGTGACACAGGCCAAGTAACAAATGCTGTACTACTTCAACATACTTTATCTGATGATATTTATCCCACACCCCGCTATACCAGTCTATACCATTCATACATTCAAAATGTCAACTATGCCATTTGACACTGCTGCTGCTGCTGCTCTCACTGTTGTTGTTACAGTAGTAGTTGCAATTGCTAGTGCTGCTATGGTTGTTGTTGCTTAGGTGTAGATGAGCAGACACCATAATCCAATATGTTCCTGTATTGACCACCCTGTTTATGAATTTCTTTCTCTTTCAAAAATAAGACAATGCAAGTGAGAGCTGTGATGCATCTTAACCAAATAAAAGGATTTCGAATCTAAGCATTGGGCTGTCTTAGTAGCTTTATAGGCCCCTGGGCAAATCTATACACTGGGCCCTACAGCATTTACTTATTGACAGCAAACTACAGCATACATAGTTCAGAATAAAGCCCCCAGATCCGCGGGGCCTCTGGGTTACTGCCCAGTGTGCCCATACCTTAAGACGGTACTGACTAAATACATGGACTTAAATTACAGTCAGCAGGATTAAAGACACTTAATCTGATACCAGTAGTTTACTGGAACCTTACTTATTTTATCAAATATTAGAAAGGTAAAGTCAAATCTAGTGGACATTGAACTCAGAATATAAAAAGAACCTGACTTAGTAGTGCAAGATCTGCCCAACTCTTAACTGATTCTGCCAAACCACTGTTCTGCAACCAGATGAAATAAATACTTCCTTATTAAGTCAACAAGGGTGCTTCTACATAGTCATTCAATCTACAAGAAGGAGCAGGCAAATCTTCTATAAATCAGACACTATTGTGCAAACAAAAAGAAGTGCAAATTAGATAATTTGACTCTATATACATTATCTTGGGAAAAAATAAAAGTGAATGGTCATAACTGGATTGGTTTAAAGTAAAGATCTACTCAATTATGTCCCATCTAGGATTAAACACCAAGTTGTGTATATCGAACATGTAATTAAAAAATTTAGTTTCTGTCTGAATTTCCTTTAGTCTTTTTCAGCATATGTGTGTACAAGTGAACTGATTTCAATTTTATTTTAACAACAATAAATCTCAATAAATCCTG
>NC_043011.1:34413258-34445758 GCF_006345805.1 Octopus sinensis | reverse complement strand
CTTGTATCAAGGGAGACAATGGGCAACGTTGATTGTTCATGTTTGTTGTGATGATTACATAACACTCATTACGCTTTGAGTTCAAATTCCGCTGCGGACGGCTTTGCGATTCATCCTCCCCATATGAGCTTTGTTGTCCACGAGAAAGGCAAGAGCCGATGCATTTGGTTCCAGTGCTAGCGCAGAACAAACAGGGATGAAACTAATATCATTAGGTATCTTGTCTAAGCTTCTGATTGTCTCACTTGCCTTGAACTGCTGCTTTATTTAACAGACCTTTAAAGGAGGAAAGGCCAAGTTGGCTATTGCAGGATTTGAACTCAGAAAGCAAGTATTTAGAACGGTCGCTGTAAGGCATTCTGTCTGATTCTTTCATAACCAAGTCAATTCCTTGTCCTTAAATGTATGTGTGTGTGTGTGTGTGTGTGTGTGTGTGCATGTGTGTGTGCGTGTGTGTGTGTGTACGTGTGTGCATATGTTTGTGTGCTCATACTAAGATACACGCAACAAACACATACACATACACACACGCATATGCAAGCAGACACACACGCACACAAACAGATACAAACACACATGCACACAAGCACATGCACTAACATGCATACACATGCAGACACGAACACACACACACATGCACATACACATACACAAACGCATACATACAACAAACAGATATATACATGCACACACGCAACGAATACATACACACGCCTATTCAAATACATACACACACAGGTACACAACAATGACACACACACACACACTAAATATACACAGCATTTATTGATAAACACCTGTAACATTCTCAAGTTAAGTGTATTTGCTTGTTTTGCTTTATCCTGTGACAGGTTTTGCCTGTTTTCTTTAGAATCCTGCTGGCAATCAAAGATTTTTTGGTGCTACTTTAGCGTGCAGTCTACTGCAGTACCTGTAATCTAGACTGAAATAACCTGTTCTCAGTGAGATTAGAGCTAGGGTCTACGGTCGAGGTTACAGTTAGGATTTAGGGTTTAAGTTAAAATTTAAGGTAAAGTTAGGATTTAGGTTTAAGGTTAGGATTTAGGGTTTAAGTTAAAATTTAAGGTAAAGTTAGGATTTAGGTTTAAGGTTAGGATTTAGGGTTTAAGTTAAAATTTAAGGTAAAGTTAGGATTTAGGTTTAAGGTTAGGATTTAGGGTTTAAGTTAAAATTTAAGGTTAGGATTTAGGGTTAAAGTTAGGATTTAGGTTTAAGGTTAGGATTTAGGGTTTAAGTTAAAATTTAAGGTAAAGTTAGGATTTAGGTTTAAGGTTAGGATTTAGGGTTTAAGTTAAAATTTAAGGTAAAGTTAGGATTAGGTTTAAGGTTAGGATTTAGGGTTTAAGTTAAAATTTAGGTTAGGATTAGGTTTAAGTTAAAATTTAGGTTAGGATTTAGGTTTAGGTTAGGATTTAGGGTTTAAGTTAAAATTTAAGGTAAAGTTAGGATTTAGGTTTAAGGTTAGGATTTAGGGTTTAAGTTAAAATTTAAGGTAAAGTTAGGATTTAGGTTTAAGGTTAGGATTTAGGGTTTAAGTTAAAATTTAAGGTTAGGATTTAGGGTTTAAGTTAAAATTTAAGGTTAGGATTTAGGGTTTAAGTTAAAATTTAAGGTAAAGTTAGGATTTAGGTTTAAGGTTAGGATTTAGGGTTTAAGTTAAAATTTAAGGTTAGGATTTAGGGTTAAAGTTAGGATTTAGGTTAAGGTTAGGATTTAGGGTTAAGTTAAAATTTAAGGTAAAGTAGGATTTAGGTTAAGGTTAGGATTTAGGGTTTAAGTTAAAATTTAAGGTAAAGTTAGGATTTAGGTTTAAGGTTAGGATTTAGGGTTTAAGTTAAAATTTAAGGTTAGGATTTAGGGTTAAAGTTAGGATTTAGGTTAAGGTTAGGATTTAGGGTTTAAGTTAAAATTTAAGGTTAGGGTTTAGGGTTAAAGTTAGGATTTAGGTTTAGGTCAGGATTTAGGGTTAAGTTAAAATTTAAGGTTAGGGTTTAGGGTAAAGTTAGGATTTAGGTTTAAGGTTAGGATTAGGGTTTATGTTAAAATTAAGGTTAGGGTTTAGGGTTAAAGTTAGGATTTAGGTTTAGGTCAGGATTTAGGGTTTAAGTTAAAATTTAAGGTTAGGGTTTAGGGTTAAAGTTAGGATTAGGTTTAAGGTTAGGATTTAGGGTTTAAGTTAAAATTTAGGTTAGGGTTTAGGGTTAAAGTTAGGATTTAGGTTTAAGGTTAGGATTTAGGGTTTAAGTTAAAATTTAAGGTTAGGGTTTAGGGTTAAAGTTAGGATTTAGGTTTAAGGTCAGGATTTAGGGTTTAAGTTAAAATTTAAGGTTAGGGTTTAGGGTTAAAGTTAGGATTTAGGTTTAAGGTTAGGATTTAGGGTTTAAGTTAAAATTTAAGGTTAGGGTTTAGGGTTAAAGTTAGGATTTAGGTTTAAGGTTAGGATTTAAGGTTTAAGTTAAAATTTAAGGTTAGGGTTTAGGGTTAAAGTTAGGATTTAGGTTTACGGTTAGGATTTAGGGTTTAAGTTAAAATTTAAGGTTAGGATTTAGGGTTAAAGTTAGGATTTAGGTTTAAGGTTAGGATTTAGGGTTTAAGTTAAAATTTAAGGTTAGGATTTAGGGTTAAAGTTAGGATTTAGGTTTAAGGTTAGGATTTAGGGTTTAAGTTAAAATTTAAGGTTAGGGTTTAGGGTTAAAGTTAGGATTTAGGTTTAAGGTCAGGATTTAGGGTTTAAGTTAAAATTTAAGGTTAGGGTTTAGGGTTAAAGTTAGGATTTAGGTTTAAGGTTAGGATTTAGGGTTTAAGTTAAAATTTAAGGTTAGGTTAGGGTTTAGGGTTAAAGTTAGGATTTAGGTTTATGGTTAGGATTTAAGGTTTAAGTTAAAATTTAAGGTTAGGGTTTAGGGTTAAAGTTAGGATTTAGGTTTACGGTTAGGATTTAGGGTTTAAGTTAAAATTTAAGGTTAGGGTTTAGGGTTAAAGTTAGGATTTAGGTTTAAGGTTAGGATTTAGGGTTTAAGTTAAAATTTAAGGTTAGGGTTTAGGGTTAAAGTTAGGATTTAGGTTTAAGGTTAGGATTTAGGGTTTAGTTAAAATTTAAGGTTAGGGTTAAGGGTTAAAGTTAGGATTTAGGTTTAAGGTTAGGATTTAGGGTTAAGGTTTATGGTTAGCGTTCGCGTTTAGGGTTAGGATTAAGGTTAGGATTAAAGGAAGCCGATCAATAGGGATTGTGTATCACAGAAATGTCATAATGTAAAAGGGGAAACAGATTAGGTTTATCCGTGGGAAAAAAAGCCTACGGAAAAGACCACGGTAACCTCGGGCAATAATGTCATACAAAAAAACAGATTACAGTAAATGACACTCTTTTTTCCTTTCGTTTTCTGGTTCATAGGATTATGCTCAAGGTGGCCCCGTCATTCACACGTGCCATCTTTGCTACATTCACCCATCTTTTTTTGAAGCATTCACTAGACAAAACTTCCCTCTCTACTCTCACCTTCCTCTTCAAGTAATACTTGAAGTTGATGAGAGATTGACCAGAGAGGAAAGTGTTTGTCTCTAGACCTTCCAGACGCGTCCACCATACACATTCTTTCGCCATAGCCATAAGTACAATGAAAATGGCTCTTCCTTCCCGTTTCAAGGAAGGAGGCGCGACAATATTCACGATAGACTCGGTTGATAAACGGACTCGTCCCACACGCGACAGCAGTCGTTCGACATAAGCCCACAGGTCGGAAAATGGTTGGACACTGTACGAGTGCGTGCAGGCGGGTGGAGGGGGGGCAAACAAATCGACTACTATATTTTTAAATATTACTAAGCGTTTTACAACAGGTAAACCCTGTTAGGAAAAAAAAATCTAATTCAGATTTACCGATGTTTTCTTTTCAACGTGGATAGACGAGTCTTTAAATAATACAGCTAAATATAAACAGGTATCTATATGTTGTTAATGTGTGCGTGTGCAAAAAAGTGACCCAACTTGGTTTTCCGTTTCTAGTATTTCTTATCATGCTTTATATATATATATATATATATATATATATATATATATATATATATATATATATATATATATATATATATATATATAACAAAATACAATGTAGTCCATTTATGTGGAAATCTATTTCATCATAGATATAATGTAACTATCTCACACTATTGGTGTTGTTATCAATATCTTATCGTATGCAATGTACACGAACTCAAACGCTTAAACAACACTCTAGCTATTTATCTCTCTATATATATATGTATATATATATGTATATATATACATACAAACACATACACACACACACATATATATATATATGTATGTATGTATGTGTGTGTGTGTATATATATATATATATATTCTTTTATTTGTTTCAGTCATTTGACTGCGGCCATGCCGGTGTACCGCCTTTAGTCGAACAAATCGACCCCAGGACTTATTCTTTTGTAAGCCTAGAACTTATTCTATCGGTCTTTTTTGCCGAGCCGCTAACTTACGAGGACGAAAACACACCAACATCGGTTGTCAAGCTATGGTGGGGGACAAACACAAACTCGTAGATACATACATATATGAAGGGCTTCTTTCAGTTTCCGTCTACCAAATCCGCTCACATGGCTTTGGTCGGTCAGGGGCTATAGTAGAAGACTCTTCCTCAAGGTCCCACACAGTGTGACTGAACCCGGAACCATGTGGTTGAGAAGCAAGCTTCTTACTATATAATTTCAGTCTCGGCTCAAAGCTGTGGCCATGCTGGGGCGCTGCCGTTTTGCTACACTGTTATTATTGAGAGCCTCCTCTTATATGTGGCATTTAGTGAATAAGCGGGGTTGATGTCGGTACCCTCACTTGCACCTCTTGCCGCGACGTAGGTTCATTTGGGACTCGACAAGAAGAGGTTCAGTTTTGATTTGAAAACACCTACATCCACTCTGTGTAGGTCCCTCAGGCTCTTTGGGAGAATATTAAAAAGTTGTGGGCCCCTGAAACCCAGGCTGCTGTATATTTTTATTAACATTTAGCAGAAGCAACAGAGTGAATCAAGGGCCGAGACTTTCGTAAGTTGGCACTAATTTAACTCGTTTGATAAGTGCTAACGCAAGAAATTCTCGGCCCTTGAGTCACTGTTGTTTCTGCTAAATATTAATGTGTGTGCATCATTGTTTTCTTACTCTCAAACTTTTTTATCGAAGAGCGTAGGCTCGAAACGTCAGTCTTTTTCATCGTAAAGAGTGTATTTGACATTGAGTTTTACAAATGGAGATTTAGTGAATGTTCCCCTTGTGTGTGCTTGTGCTTATGTTTGTGTGCGAGTGAGAGAAGGCAAGAGAAAGAGAGCAATAAAAAATATATTTGCTTATAATTATGACAGTAGACGAACCGACTGAGTTTGGTAAACTAAACCAGAGGTTCCCAACAGGGGTTCACAGAAGCTTTAAGGGGATCGACGAGTAAAAAACTGCAATTTGTGGGTCCCTATATAAATTTTGTTTACTAAAAGAGGCAACTGTGTTTATTGACATTTTCAAGATTTGTATTTTGAATTTATGTTATGAATATAACGAAATTGTTTTATTGTTAGTTCTTACTAACCTACAAACAAATATTTTATTTCAAAAATTTGCATGTGCATATATGGGGTCCACAGATGACAAGATAGTTCTCAAGAGGTCCACAAGCAAAATAAGGTTGGGAACCCCTGGACTAAACACTGCAAGGGTGCTTTTTGAAACAAGTAAAAGACAGACAGACAGACAGATAGATAGATAGACAGATATATGTATGTATGTATGCATGTATATTAATGTTTGTTTTACATTCACTGGATCTTTTCGGTTTGAACGGCAGTTTTTTAAAATAATTTCCACATAACTAAGCACTTTTAAACTTCGTATACTGGTAGAATGTGTTTATAAAACATCTTTTTCTCTTGGCTTTCTTGAGAAAATTCTATGGTTTCTAAGATATTTGTTGTTGTTTTTTCTTCAATTTCTGCAATTTCAACCAATCAATGACGTCTATTGAGGTGAAAACATTCTGTGCCGTATGAATATGTCCCTCGTTTAAGAAACAGAGATTGGGTTTATTTACATTTCTGAAGAAAAAAAATATACCCTTCCCCCCAACCTAACCCTAAAACAGATTGAAATGCAATAGATCGATACTAGGGTCATAATTATGGGTGACAATTTCATATGACACCGCTAGAAAAAACTGCCGTTCAAACTGATAAGATCCCATTCACTTATAATGAAAACAATTTTACATTAATCTGATGAGTTACTCTATACCAGTGCTCCGGAACATTTTTTCACTTACGATCAAAATTCAGCAGCACATCTGAGCTAAAAGTGTAACTAAAAGTATAAGGGAAAAATTATATTCAGGTTACAATGCGGCACACCTTGCATTGTCTTGTGACACACCGGTTGCCGAGCGCTGATATATACTTTTGCAGAATACAAATTTATTATTACGTAAAGTGTACTAGCCATCTGAATGTGGCTAGGCACTGGGGGTGGGTGTTACTGACGCTTTTAGCCCCAGGAGATCGACGTCTCAGCTGGAGACGTCGACCTCGTGGGGTTAAAAGCGTCAGTAACACCCACCCCCAGTGCCTAGCCACATTCAGATGGCTAGTACACTTTACGTTGTCGAGCGGTTACCGTTTACATCTCGTTCGGAGATTTATTAATGCTTTCAGACAGTTTTTCTAAATCAGTGACTGTGGTTGCTGTGAAAAACGTTAAATATTATTTGCAAAGGTCTCCTTCATCGAAAACCGGTGTTTACCATACGTTGACGAGAGGCAAAAACCTTGAAACTATAGTCCGTATGTATCACTTAGGTTTTCGAGGGAGAATGAACTCCCTTTGCAAATAACACAAGGGCACTGAAATTGTGTCTAAGGCCAGCTGGAGACGTCGATCTCCTGGGGCTAAAAGCGTCAGTAACACCCACCCCCAGTGGCTAGCCACATTCAGATGGCTAGTACACTTTACGTTGTCGAGCGGTTACTGTTTACATCTCGTTCGGAGATTTAATAAATTTATTATTTTTATACAAGAATGTTATTGACCTCGAAGTTTCGGCTAGCTAGGCCATCGTCCGACTAATGAGTGTGCGTGTCTGTGTGTGTGTGTGTCTGTGTCTGTGTGTGTGTACACGTACATACACAGACACAGACATACACATTACATTGATTTACGCATACAACACATACACAGACATTACTTGTAGGTCAAACACATACAAACTGTGTTTGTCTGTTGTATTCACTGCGTCTCTTATCTTATTATTTCACTCACCTATAACTAACTCTCTCTCTCTCTCTCTCTCTCTTTCTTTCTCTTTCTCTCGCCATTTTATTTAGTCTCCATCTCTCAAGAACTTTCTGTTTGTATCGTATTTTTTTCACAATGTCTTATGTATATGCGACAGTATTGTATAAGCAAAGAAGTATCGAAAGAAGTTGATACATTACGCATGTCGGTATATGTGTATACGAACGTACGTGCATGTGTGTGTTTGTGTGTATGTGTATTGCTTTTGATAGGATGTGTGCGTATATTTATGTGTGTATGTATGTGTGTGTGTGTGTGTATCTGTGTGTCTGTGTGCACGCGTGCGCGTGGCTGTTTATGTAAGCCCATAAGAAAACCATTTTAAATCAGAGAAAATCCACCTCAAGGTCCAACCGTCATTGCAATGTGGTGACTTAGTGTACCTCAATGACCCAGATATATGCCAGCGAAGCGCAAACTCCTGGCAGGGCCTCCGACGCTAGACAGGTCAAAGGATTGAGGCCAAACTAATATGGACCACCTCTTCCCAGAGGTAAAAATGGGTTTGTGTAAGGCCAACACCCCTACCCAGAAAAAAAACGAAATTGCAGAAGCATCGATGGCAAATCAATACCAACAAACCCTTGAAGAGAATGATCTTAAAAGACAGCCCAGAGTGAGAAGAGTGAAGAAAAGTTGCCGGTGGTTTTTACTCCACAGGTAGAGAAGAGCTTAAAACTAATCAAGCACTGTATCCCTACCTAGAAAAAGTTCAGTTATAGAAGCATTGATTAACAAATGATAAGACCTGTGAGAGAAAGGCCTTGCTATCCAGATTTGGTAACAACGGAGAAATGGTCCGTAGACGGCGAAGAGCCTAAGGCACCAAAAGAGAATGATTCTCCCCAGACACAACAGCTTATGTAGCGTAAATACGTATGTATCAGACGGAATATACCTGCGACTGTAGCTTTTGAAGTTTTGAATACGTGTGTGTGTGTAAACATGGTTCTGCATCGATTAGGACGGAGATGAGTATTTATTTATGATTAATCGGCAGATGTTAGAGTGACTTAAAGATCGAGAGCTTCGTGCACTGGAACTTTATCAAAGACTAGCAGTATCGCCCGGCGTTGCTCGGGTTTGTAAGGGAAATAACTATAAAGCATTTTTAGAGAGTTATAGCCAAAAAATAGCAAAAAAATGGAAAAGAAATTATGGTAAATTTTTTTGAGAGTTAAAAAGGTCGAGTTGCGTCCCCTAGACAGTCTGTGGTTTGTGTTTCTGATTCTCGACCCCATGTCGAATTTATCGATTTTTTTCAGAACTGGGGGAACTTTTCAAAATTTTCGCTGCGTTAGTTTTGAATTATGACATTGGACTATGTGTGTGTCAAGTTTCATCAGAATCGGTTGAAAGCCGTGGTCAGGGTGAGGGTACAACCTAACAGACACACAGACACGCAGACAGACAAACTGCCGTTTATATATAGAGAGATGAATATATTTTAGTCGTTCAATCAACTGAATTACTTGTTCATTTGTTTCAGCGTGCATATGGCTGAGTATTCCAGACACGTGTGTCTTTAACATACTCCTGAAGCAAAAATCAAGGTGACACACATAAGGCAAATGTGATAAGGACAAACTATTGACCTTTGAATTATAGAATAGGTGGTACAACCCAACCAACGGAGTGAGGTGATTTCTACAATAGTTTCTGTATAATTTCACTCAAAGTTTGGGTTAATCTGAGGCTTTTAAGGTAAAAGGCACGTTACCTAAGATGTCATGTAGGTGGAATTGAACTAAAGACCTCGTGTTTGCAAATCGAACTGCTTAACCGTTCGACTATGCACGTATACACATACATACTTATTTACCAATCTAATATACACTCACATTGTTTCGGGTTCAATTCAACTGCGCAGCACCTTGGACAAGTATCTTCTGCTATAACCTCCGGGTCGACCAGTGCCTTGTGAGTGAATTTGGAAAATGGAAATTGTGTGGAAGCCCGTCGTATTCACATATGTACGTATGCATGTGTCTTTGTGTCTGTTTGTCCCTACCACCGCTTGGAAACCGACGTTGCTTTGTTCATGCCCCCCGTAACCTAGTAGATGCTGATCTACAGAGGTGACCGATAGAATAAGTATCCAACTATTAAAAAGTAATAATTAGTACTGGAGGTGATTTATTTGACTAAGCCCAGCATTGCCGCAACAAGCTAAAGATAAAACACACACACACACACACACACACACACACAAACACACACAAAACAAACAAACACACACACAGATAACAGGGTTGATATGGACGTGCGAGTGGGTCACATTTCAACAAAAACAATAAAATTAACCGTTTTCATGTTTTTTCTACTTTGCAATGGACGTCGACAGCGTCAAAGCTTTAAACATAGTCACGCTACGAGATAAATGTTCGTGATACACAGTAGTAGTTTGTGGTGGCTGTGGTGGTGGTGACGGTAGTGGAGTCGTGCGTGCATTCGTGTGTGTGTGTGTGTGTGGCGAGCGAGAGAGAAAGAGAGAGCGATATAGGAGAAGGGAGATAAATGTTTTATTACTTCTGAAATCTGAACAAATCTATTTTTATTGATAGATGATAAATTGCAAAGCGTTATCTTTCTCTCTTTCGTTGGATAACTCGATGCTTTTCAAGTGTATCCTTGTTACTTTCCATGTAACAAGGAAACACATACACACACACGCACTTACGCACGCGCGCACACACACATACACACAACGTATACGAAAACCTTAGTCGCAATCGCTGTGTATCTTCTGTCTAGTACATATGTGTGAAGGCCTAGTGGTTAGAATGTAGCAATCACGATCGCAAATAGGGTCATGCTTTCGATTCCTGGACCCGGGCAGTACGTTGTGTTCTTGATCAAAACATTTCATTTCACGTTGCTCCCTTCCATCCATATGTAAACGAGTTCAAGTAACGGCTGTGAAGTTAAAACCTGCGATGGTCCGTCATCCCGTTTAACGTGGTGTGCGTTGGGAAGTGAGGATGGAGTTTGTAATCTAAGTCACATATACGCCATAGAAACCGAGTTATGATCAGGACTTATGATTCCAAGGGCTCATAACTGACCTAAGTAAATAATACATAGACTTCATGTAATATCACATCTGTTGAGATAAAGCAATAGGTACATACAATTAGCGCTGAACATTGACTTGAGGCCCTAAAACACCAACGTGAACTGTAATTAAAAACGAGGGTGTTATTAGCCACATAATGACGACTGGCTGTAGGTAGTTTATCAACTGTGCATGTTCATGCTCTCCGATGATGGAATAGATCATTGCTATATTTCATTCTCCTTCCGATTATGGAATAGATCACTGATATATGGATTGCTACCACTTGTTTTGCACAACATGCACCATCTGCGCATCTGTTCTTGAAACAGCTGTAAGGACCTCTCTGCGCACCTGTTTACTTCCTTCTTTATATCTAAACTGGTGTAATGACTCAACCATCACGTTTACAAGTATATATTTCATAATTGTTTTGTCTGTTTATACCTTTATCCTTTCATGTAAATACTTATCTGTATACTAGCTGACCCTGTGCCGTCAGATGGCTAATTTTAGTATTTCATATATACATAAGGTATAAAATAAGGTACATAATAATCACAGATACAAACATTCACATACTTCCCTTGCACACACATATACTCAGAGTTGAAATGCTGTTTGATTTTTCTTTTCAGCGTTGAACATTTACCATCCCATTTCCAATGCACACACAAACACACACACACACACACACACACACAAACATTCACATACCTCGCTTTTACATACACACTCACACAATTGAACCGCTGATTTTTTTTTCATCCCTTCCTTCGATATTCATCTATCCCTCCTTCCTTTCTCATTCATATGTTGTGGCGGAAGAAAATAGAAGACGCGCTCTTTGCCACTGCCTTTCTCTCATTGCTATTACTTTCTCTCTCTCTCTCTCTCTCTCTCAGTCAGGGCTAATACTCTCACTACTTCTCCTTCACTGAATTACTATTGTCTCTCCTCATCCTTCACTTATACTACTCTTTCTCCTACTCTGATCTTGGACAAATATATATATATACATACATACATACAGACATACAAATATATAAAAACACTACGCTCATTATTATGCTAGGAGATTCATAGATATATTCTAAAATCTGAATTTCTTCCAACAATTGTGTGTTTTTATTAAGCAAAAAATTTTGTCGTTTTTATTAAAGAGAAAATAAGTGTAAGAAACCAATCAGACAAAATCCCCGTGTTTAGAAATGTAAAGGGCTGAAAAACCTCGGAGTAAAATAATAATATTGATGTTTTCAAGTTTTGGCACAAGGTCAAAGAATTCGATTACATAAACCATCACCCACCCACCCACACACCACCACCAGTACTCAACTGGTACTTATTTTTCCGACACTGAAAGGATGAAAGGTAAAGTCGACTTCGGCGGAATTTGAACTCAGAACGCAAAGAAGGACGAAATACCGCTAAGTATTCTGCTCAGCGTGCTAATGACTCAGCTAGCTCGCCGTCTTAGCCTTCACAATAATAATAGAATCTGCGTTTATTTTTGCCATAAATTCTACAAAAATCTGATTGCGTCAACGAAGGGACTGCAAAAACAGTCGCTTACAGGCCTTGTGCCTATAGTTGAAAGGATTATCATTATGAAGTCACATGGCCTGGTGGTTTAGAATGTTGCACATATAATATTACGATTACCAGACTGGGCAGTGTGTATTTCTTGAGTAAAACACTTGTAGCGGGTATATTCAGCAATCGCTCGATATCACGATTCGCTAGAGTATTGCCCACATAATCAACAAAATCTCACCAATCACGACTTCGAGTCGAATAGGTTCGAACAAGGATTTATTTTTCTTTTGGCGTGTTTCCTTCTGAGCCCATCGACCAGTATAAATTCAGTAAGCGGTGACCACAAGTCAGAGAGCTTTGACTAAAAAGATACGCGGGGCTATTATTCTTTAAAAAAAAGAAAAACAGAAAGAAAGAAAGAAAGAAAGAAAGAATCTGAGTGAGATTTAGTGTCAATATTTAACCGGTCATGAGAACAAGTTCAGCCCCTATTCTTGCTTCTCTTTGACTCGCTGATGTATCTACATAACTTATGACTGAAAATATATGCGGTCCTATTAACACATTTGTTTGAAAAACGTAAAGACGAGAAGGGGAGAGAGAGGAGGAGATAGAGAGGGGTAGAAGGAGGGCGGGAGAGAGAGAGAGAGGCGGAAAGACAGACAGGCTGACAGAGTTCTGGATCCATGCTCTGAGAAGGTCAAGCAACCGCATAAAATATCTGTAGACGAGGAAGAAATGAGTCGATTTAATCCGAGATCTACTGAACAGAATTTATTCCTGTAAATGTTTAATGTAATGTCTCTGATTTCAACTCGTTAAAAGAAGGTCTTCAAAGGTCAGACACTATAAAGTCTAGATGTCTCATTTAAACCGTTGTTTCGTTCAAGATAAAACCTCAAGTCTTGTAACCTTTAAGGAATGCTAAGAAAATATTTGGCGGGTTTATTTAGTTATTTATTTATTTATTTATTTATTATTATTATTATTATTATTATTATTATTATTATTATTATTATTATTATTATTATGTCGGTTTTCTTTTTATCCCAGGACTTATTCTTCGTAAGCCTAGTACTTATTCTATCGGTCTCTTTTGCCGAACCGCTAAGTTACGGGGACGTAAACACAACAGCATCGGTTGTCAAGCGATATTGGGGGAACAAACACAGACACACAAACATACACACACACACACATACATATACATATATACGACGGGCTCCTTTCAGTTTCCGTCGACCAAATCCACTCACCTTTCTCTGTGTTTACTTGTCCTGTTTTCCATTTTTTTCTCTCGTTGTCCACGTATTTTATGTTATTTGCACTGCGTTGAAGACCGTGTGGCGCCAGACATCGCGGTCAGCAGCCAGGTCTGACCAGCATTGGTGGTCAATATGACGTGCTGTTAGAGACTTCTTGAGGCAGTCTTTGTAGCGCTTCCTCGGAGCTCTTCTCACACGGTGGCCGGTGGAGTGTTCGCCAAACAGGGCAATCTTAGGAAGGTGATGGTTCTCCATTCTGGAGACATGCCTTGCCCATCGGAGGTGGGACTTCAGTAGCATGGCTTCAATGCTGGGGATCTCGGCCCGCTCCAAGAGCTCAATGTATGTGACGAAGTCACACCCGTGTATGTTGAGGATGGTGCGGAGACATCGCTGGTGGAAGCGCTCGAGGAGACGGATGTGACTGCGGTAAGTAATCCAGGTCTCTGAGCCGTAGAGAAGAGTGGTGAGAACCACGGCCCTGTAGACTCTGATCTTTGTTTTGTTCTTCAGGTTATTATTGTGCCAAACACGTTTGTACAATCTGCCAAAGGACCTATTTGCCTTAGAGAGTCTATTTTCAATTTCTTTGTCGGTCCTTACATTGGATAGTAAATAAGCAAACTACCCATTATATTATTTAACCCTTTAGTGTTTAAACCGGCCATACCAGGCCAAAATTGTTTTCCTGTTTTATGCTCAAACCAGCCATCTCTGACCTCTCACACCTACCCTACAAAGTCACTCTAAAAATAAACAGGGACATCATCAAAATCTCAGAGTTACAAGATGCAGTTCAATTAATTTTAAACAATGTGATTAAACAGGCTTTACATTTGACAGAGGAATCTGAATGCTAAAGGGTTAATTAATTAAAATAATATTTATTACATTTATATGAATTGAGCTATTTTTTCTGTCATTTTTTCCTTAACCAAAATTGTACATTTTCCCTGTTCGACCACTCATCACTGTAGCACCTTGTCGACCACTCATCACTGTAGCACCTTGTCGACCACTCATCACTGTAGCACCTTGTCGACCACTCATCACTGTAGCACCTTAAAGAATATTGATTTCTAACATAGACAGGAAGTCGATTATATTGATCTCACACATTTACTGGTGGTTACTTCTATTGATCTAAGAGGAACGAAATGGAAAATTAGCCTCTCGATGAGAAACGAAGTCAGAAACATAAGTCCATCTGTACATCATTGTCTCGTTTCCATGGATTCAAAAGGTCAGCCGCCCAGTTTCCGTAACATATAGAACGACCGAAATCACAACATTCTCCCTGAACGGTACCCCAGGGTTACTCGTTTACGGCTGCATGGACTAGAGCAGTGTGAAACAAAGTATTTGGTCAAGAATACAACGCACCGTCCGGTCCGAGGATCGAAACCGCGATCTTGCGATCCTATCTACAACACCCTAACCACTAGACCACGCACTTTCACCCAGGACGTTTAAAACGCTACTAAATACTGCAAGACATTTTGTATGATGCTCAATCGATTCTGACCCCTTAAAGAATTTTATGGGATCTTTTCTGTTTGAACAGCAGTTTTTTCTAGCGGTGTCATATGAAATTGTCACCCATAATTATGACCCTAGTATCGATCTATTACATTTCAATCTGTTTTAGGGTTAGGGTTAGGGGTGAGGGTGGGTATCTTTTTTCTTTAGAAATGTAAATAAACCCAATCTGTTTCTTAAACGAGGCACATATTCATACGGCACAGAATGTTTTCACCTCAATAGACGTCATTGATTGGTTGAAATTGCAGAAATTGAAGAAAAAAAAGCAACAAATATCTTACAAACTATAGAATTTTCTCAATAAAGCGAAGAGAAAAAGATGTTTTGTAAACACATTCTACAAGTATACGAAGTTGAAAAGTGTTCAGTTACGTGGAAATTATTTAAAAAAAAACTGCCATTCAAACCGAAAAGATCCGTTTTATGCGCGAAGGATGGATACTAGATAGAATGTTGTATAAAACAGGAAAAGAAAGACAGGAGGATATTATTAAAAGCAAGAGATAGTGAACGAGAGAGAGAGAGAGAGAGAGAGAGAGAGAGAGAGAGAGAGAGAGAGAGTCAATGACAGAGAGAGTGAAAACGAGAAAAGTAGATATGAAAGAACGCTGGGTTAACTTCAAGGAAATTTATTTCAATGTAAATGCTTCGAAAACGACAAGAGTCTAAACACTCGTGGGCAATCTTTCGTCTCTAGTAGACCTTTCCGTCGATTTCCGTAAAAAAATTTTTTTTTTTACATATGGGCTTGCGGGAACTTTTGAAGTAATGAGGGCGAAAGAGACTAAGAGAAAGCGATTGTATGACGAGGGAAGTTCTTTTGAAGTTACCGTCCAGGGGAAGCATTGATGTACATGTCTGTGTGTGTGTGTGTTTGATGGGGTGTGGGAGACAGACAGTATGTTGTGTAAGTGAAGTGCTTCTGTTAGTGTGTGTGAAGAGACAGAGTAATGTGTGAAAGAAAGAGATAACTGAAATTTTTTACTCGGTGTATGTGTATATGTATGTATATTACTTCAAAAGTTCCCGCAAGCCCATATGTTAAAAAAAAAATTTTTTACGGAAATCGACGGAAAGAGACGAAAGATCGCCCACTCGGGTTTAGTTTCTGAACAAATTTTAATTTCCAAAATGGCACAAGGGAGGATTGAGGTTGATAGCGGAAGCACCACTTTCTACTAGTTTGTTATTCTGGAACAAGCTTGTTTTTTGGGGGGGCAGTTAATAAAAAAAAAAGGGGGAAAGAAAAGAAAGAGTAATTATTCACTTTTTCGTTCTCGTTGGTTCTGATTTCAGGGAAGGATCAGGTAAGATAAACATGGAAACGGATAATTTATAAATAAATGGATAGCTATAAATAAGTGAACCAACAGATGAATAAATAAACGCAGAGTATTATACACACACAAGCACATTATGTGTGTGTGTGTGTGTGTGTGTGTGTGTGTGTGTGTGTGTGTGTGTGTGTGTGTGTGTGTGTGTGTGTGTGTGTGTGCATGTGTGTCAGAGAGGGAGAGAGAGAAACCGACAAACTGAGAAGGGAGAAAGGAAGAGAGCAGAGATAACGTTATTTTTAACACACATGCGTATATGCGTAC
Source organism: Octopus sinensis (assembly GCF_006345805.1). Lineage (NCBI taxonomy): Eukaryota > Metazoa > Mollusca > Cephalopoda > Octopoda > Octopodidae > Octopus > Octopus sinensis. Next base: position 34,429,388 of record NC_043011.1, on the reverse strand, counting down.
GCACAATACATTATATTATAAATTTATAGATAGATAGTAAGATAGACACACAGATAATGCATACACAATATATATAATATATATAATATATATATATATATATATAGATAATATATATATATATATATATATATATATATATATATATATATATATATATATATATATTATATATATTTAGCTAGATAATGCTATATATATATATATATATATATACACACACACAATTCATGTATATATGTGTCGGTATATATAACGCCCGCTCATACACAGACACATTAAATAGCGAGATAAAAAAAAAGACATATCTAGCAATAAACAGGTATATATGTACGACATTATTTAATCTTTATACGCAATGCATACTTTATATATACATACATACATACATACAAGTCTCGAACGCTACATATTTAGTCAGATGTAAACAACATGTCTGCATATACACAGAAAACATTTCCATTCCTTTATTCCGTATCTTGAATATTGAACTGGAATTTCATCAGTGACTGTGTCCAGGAACAGACTGCTTATAAACCCATCACTATTAAGGCTTTCAAATAGGCTGAGAATACCATTAATCAATATTCTGCACCCACTATCCCTAGGTAGCCGTAGTCCTCAGACACCTCCTCCGTAGGGTCCAGTCAGAAGCAATCGTCATTACACTTTCTAGCTGGATTCCGATGCATGTCCAACAGAGACTAAGGATATCATCCAACCATCTCATTCTTGGTCTACCCCTAGGTCTCTCGCCAGTTGGTTCGGTTAGAAGAATTTGTCTTGTGATTTTTTCCTATGACATTCTAATCACATCCTATATACATTACTGATCCGTCAATAGTGTAGAGATCTTTTCTATTTGGCTGCACTTCTTGAAATTTTAAAATCAAGTGAAAATTTTCGAATTTGGTATATTCATGTAATTTTCCATGCTGAATCTCGAGACCTAATTCACTTGTTCCAAAAAAAAATTTTAAAGAACAGTTAGAGGTTTAAAATTTGATCATTTTACCCCAGCCAGAAAACATAATTTGGTAGTAGAAAAGATCCTAGTGTTGTTTTCATTGATGTATTTGGTATGCTGAGATGGTACAACGTCTTAAGCGTTTGGCCAATCACGCAGCAACGAGTTCGATACTGCATAGCTCTCGGGCAAGTGTAACTTTCCACAGCCTTATGTCGCCCTTATAGCTTGTGAGTGAAAATGCGTGGACAAAAATTGTCTAAAAGACTATCAGATGGGTTGTACCCGTAATTCGAAGGTCTGAAGATACGCGTATCTGGGGGAATAATCAGTTATTTAGATACAATAAATGAACAAGCCTGGACAAGTAAAATTTCGACCCGAGATCAGTTGAAGTGCATGTATGTATCTATGGATGTATGTATGTATGCATGTGTATGTTTATATGGATATGTATACACACGCGCACACACACACATATATATATACATATGTGTGTGTACTTATATATAAAATAAAAATAAAAATAAAAATAATATAACATATATATATATATCTATATATATATATATATATATATATAAATTTATAAGTTTAAATTAATATTTAAAATATTTTTTTTTAATTCTAACTTTAAATTTAATAATCAAATTTTGAATTTTATATTTTATATATTTTGTATATTATATTAATTAATTTCATTTCTATGTTTTGGTTTATATTTTTCACTGTTTGATTTGCCTAATAGTGTTTTATCTCTAATTTAATATATAAATATATATATTTATACTGTAAAATTAGATTTATTCCTAAATCTAATTTTTCCCTGTAAGTTTGGATTTACTCCCTAATATTATATATATATATAATATATATATATATATATATATATATATATATTACATATCTTCAGTTCAATGTTAAATTGTTTTTTTATACAACTTGACATTAAAGTAAACAGACACACACGCGCACATTTATGTATATGTGTTTGCATATGGTATACGCATATATTTATGTATACATTATATTTATGCGTGTGTTCGTGTATAAGTCGCACCCCAGGTTTTTCAGTTAAAAATCAACCATAAAAGAGTGCGCCTTATATACGAGTGAATACGATATATGCGTGTGTTTGTGTGTAGGTGTTGCGTGCGCACACACATACTGTATACTTAGACATGTTTTATGTATTCATGTATGTGAGTAAATAACGCGAGATAAAAACTAGTGTTTGTTGTCATTATCTTATTTGTTTTTGCATTTAAATTTAAATAACATTTCGACAAACAGTTCATACATTCGCACGTTCATATCACAGAGAAAAGGTGATAGAGATAGATGTGTGTGTGTGTGTGTGTGTGTGTGTGTGTGTGTGTGTGTGTGGTGTGTGTGTGTGTGTGTGTGCTCGCGCGCAGAAAGAGAAAGAGAGAGAGGAGAGAGAGAGAGAGGTGGTGGTGGGATGAAAGGAAAGTTTTAAGATTTGACAAGCCTCTCTGTTATCCCTTGGCAGTATTAAATCTCCGGCAAAATCTTATCTGGAACCAAAACACGAAAGGCATTGAAATTTCAATTCCTTTTCTCTTCAAATTTTACGTTAATTTCCACCCTTTCAATACAGGCACAACCGCTTTTTTCCATGCCCCCTGTTTGTCTTATCTCCCCCCCCCACACACACACACACGTACAGACACCCATAGATACACGTGTATTTTTGGGTATCTGTATTTGTATTATATATTTATATTTTTAACATGCATCTTATCTATGCTTGTCGGCTGTTTGCTTGCCCATCTCTATATTTGTTTTTTCTATTAATCTATCTATCTATCTGTCTGTCTATCTTTCTTCTCTGACCACCGGTCCGTCTACATACCACTTGGTCTACCTACCCACGTATGTATGTATGTATGTGTGTGTGTATGTATGCATGTATTTTTCTTTCTTCCTATCTATCTGTCCGACTGTTTGTCGGTTTGTATAACCCTCAATCTATCTATATGTCTGTCTGTCTTTCTGCCTGCCTATCTGTTTATCTACCGATTTATCTATGTATCTGTCTGTCAGTTTGCTTATCCCTCAATCTATCGATCTCTGTATCTATCTATCTATCTATCTATCTATCTATCTATCTATCTATCTATCTATCTATCTATCTATCTATCGATCTATCTATCGATCTATCTATCTATCTATCTATCTATCTATCTATCTATCTATCTATCTATCTATCTGTCTGATTATCTATCTATCTATCTATCTAACTATCTATCTCTCTGTCTATCCATCTATCTATCTATCTATCTATCTATCTATCTATCTATCTATCTATCTATCTATCTATCTATCTATCTATCTGTTTATGTGTCTGTCTACGTATCTCTCTGTCTATCTGTTCGTCTGTATATCCATTCATCCACCTATCTATCCAACCATCCATTCTATCTATCTCTCTGTCGACGTAGCTATCGCATCTTTACAATAATCCACCTCTCTTCCATTCACCCATCTATCCAGCCAGCCATATAGCCAACTCGCCATCAAGCAGTCTATCAGCACCATTTTATAAATATAACACATGTTTAGTAAACAACTATTGAGTAAACAACTATTTAAATACACACGAATCGTTTAATCGTCGGAGTCGCACGTCTTAACAAGCCAAACATTTATGTTTAAATGAGGGAGGGGCAACTGTCCTGAGGGCCCCTAGCCAGAAGTTCCACTCGCCCCTTTTGCTTGAGGCAAGTTTCATTAGAATTTGAGTAAAGTTTGAAGAATCTTTTGGAGGTTAACATGCAGTTTAGTGTCAGGAAAAAGTGTAATTGCGATAGGAACCTAAAATTATGACAGTGAAATCCCATGATTTGATTTTGTATAGCATGAAAATTTGTTTACTATTACACACTATATCTATCTATCTATATATATATATATATATATATATATATATATATATATATATATATATATATATAAGTTATCCAAACATGAAAACACAGAGAAAACACAACAACGCGAGGACGTGGAACAAATATAGTATTATTGGACGCTCAGGAAGGAAGGGAAGAAGGAGGGTTTTACGTTTCGAGCGGAGCTCTTCGTCAGAAACATAGGAAAAGGAAAGATCCAGAGAAGGGAAGACGGAGGAAAAAAAATCGCCAAGCACACACACACACACACATACATATATTCATACATACATACATAAATATATAAGTACATATATACATAAAATGTGTGTGTATGTATGTGTGCGTATGTTGATAAAATCGGAGTCGGATAAAATGAAATACCTATTTCTTTATTACCCACAAGGGGCTAAACACAGAGGGGACAAACTAGGACAGACATAGGTATTAAGTCGATTACATCGACTCCAGTGCGTAACTGGTACTTAATTTATCGACCCTGAAAGGATGAAAAGCAAAGTCGACCATATGTACTGAGGTCGGGGATATCGGCTAACCCCATCTCTCCTCAAAATTATCGGTCTCCTGCCTAAATCAGAAACTGAGGAAACGCCACTAGTCTCTCTCTCTCTCTCCTCTCTCTCTCTCTCTCTCTTTCTCTGTCTGTTTGTTTATGCGTGCGTGTGTGTGTGTGTTTTAAGCCATAGTTTGATTCAAAAGTTTCAGTTAGTTTTTGGCTAGAAATGCGAAGTTAGATAACGACTCAATCAAACAGCGTAATGCAGGTAAGATGGTTTGCATTAGTTTCAGTATGGCGGTTAAATGACAACGTCTGTTGTATAAGAAGCAGAACGTGAGTGAAGACGGATATAAATAAGGACAGAACGAAACTGAACGATGTCACTTGTGAGCTCAAATCATTGAAAGACATGAAATAAAAGAGACTCAGTATTTTCTGTGGCCAACAAGAAAGAGAAACAAAAGAGAAGAGAGATGTACTGGATGTGTTGGTAGATAATTAATTCCATTGACGCCATGGGAAGACTTGTCTGTTATCTACAGACTTCGAGGCAGAGAGGGATACACACTGCTAGTGTAATACAGTCGTATTCTACTAGAATTGCTAGAAGGAAGACACTTAAAATTCCTTGTTTGTGTGAATATTGAGAGAGAGAGAGGGGGGATAATGAATAATGAATAAAGAAAATTTTTAAAGGCCGAAAACAGTGGCGGATAAGAAAAAAAAGAGGGAATAAGTGAGGAAGACGAGTAAAGCGGTGGAGAGAAAAAGACAGGGTAACTTTATGGAGAATAATGTATCGTTGTGTTGGTTAAGAAGCTCGTTTTGGAACCAGGTTGTTTCAGGTTCAGATCCACTGCACAGCACCTACTATCGTCCCGGATTGACCAATGCTTTGTCAGTGAATTTTGATGAGGGAAACTGTATGGAACCCCGTCGTGTGGGTGTGTATTTTCTTGTATTTGTCCCCTACCACTTCTTGACAATGGATGCTGGTTTGTTTACGTCCCCGTAACCCAGCGGTTCGGTACGTCTTAGTTCGTGCAATCGGGGCATTTATTCACAGAGAGTACTCAACAACTGATTAGAAATTAGATGGGGGTTATGAGCAATGACAAGATGAAATATAATAAATGGAAACGAATGAATCTCGTATATCTCAATGTAAAGTAAACATGCTTGTCTGAAATAGCAGCAAAATCACTCCCGTATACCCTATTGTCTAAAAAAATAAATAAAAAGAAAGAAAGAAGGAAGGAAAAAAGACACATTAGATATGTAGTCCTAGATGGCCTGGCTCTCCGTCAGTTACGACGACGAGTGTTTCTGTTGAGCTGATCAACCGAACAGCCTGCTCGTGAAATTAACGCGCAAGTAGATGGGCACCCCAAAGATACACGTACCAAAGAATGTGCCAAAGCTGGCCTTTCAACTTATGGATGCAACTCATTTTTGCGAGCTGAGTGGAGTGGAGCAACGAGAAATAAAGTGTCTTGCCCAAGGACACAACACGCCGCCTAGAATCGAACTCACGACCTTACAATTGTGAACCGAATACCTCTAACCACTAAGCTACGCTTCTTCACAGTTCTAGATACACTATGTCTGAACTCAAAAAAAGATTATCTCAACAGGAATACTGCGTTTATAGGCATGCTCAGTAGAGCTGCTGACCTAGGGCTAAACAACAGCAACAACGATTGCAAAAGCAATTACAATGATGGATATATGTCTGGGGTAGGGGACTGCCACCCGCTCATTCTCACTCAAAGAACCACACATTTACTATATCTATTTTCAGACGCCATCCTATCAACCCAAATCCTCCAGAAGTTAGATGGGTTATCTTAAACCAGGCACCACGTAAGTTGACACCTATTCCCATTACTTATGGATTTTTTTTCCTTCTTTGTTGACGATAGATTGGCAGAATCGTTTAAGTGTCAGACAGAAATACTTTTCAGTATTTGTTTGTTATGGATCTTTAAGTTCTGAGTTCGAACCCTGTCGAGGTTAACTTTACCTTTTATCTTTCTGGCGTTGATTTAACCCTTTATCATTTAAACCGGTTCTATCTGACTCGAATATTCTACTGCTTTTATATTCAAACCTCTCACACTTACGCTACAATGCCACTTTAAACAGAAATAACAATCACATCATCAAAATCGCAAAGCTACAAGATAATGCATAATAAATTAGCGCAACATTTGACAGAATAATCGAAATGCGAAAGGGTTAATCAACCACCCGCTCTTACATGTAAATTTATGACCGTCTACTTATTCCTGCGTTATTATCTGGAGTTGTCTAAGGCGGCGAACTGGCACGCCGGGCGAAATGCTTCGCGGCATTTCGTCTGTCCTTACTTTCTCGGTTCAAATTCCGCCGAGGTCGACTTTACCTTTCATACTTTCGGGGTCGATAAAATAAGCCACAGTTGGACACTGGGATCGATGTAATCGACTGACCCCCACTCCCCCGAAATTGCTAGCCTTGTACCAAAATTTGAAATCATTATTTGGAGTTGTCTTTTGGTTAGAATCAATTAGCTCCTTGTGTTATGAGTTCTGAAGTCAGCTTTACTTTTCAACTTTACGGAGTTAAAACTTCCACTAAACTGGCACTCCGTCGGTTACGACGACGAGTGTTTCTTTTGATCCGATCAAAAGAACAGGCTGCTCGTGAAACTGACATGCAAGTGGTTGAGCACTCCACAGACACGTAGTTCTCAGGAAGATTCAGCATGACACAGAATGTGACATGGTTGGCCCCCTTTGAAATGCAGGTACTAACCATTTCTGTCAGCTGAGTGAACTGGAGCAACGTAAAATAGAACGCCTTGCTCAAGAACACAACGCGCCGCCGGGAATCGAACTCATCACTTTCCGATCGCAAGCCGAATATACTAACCAGTAAGCAAGTCGCTTTCATTGAGACTTCATTTAAAACCTATATATTTCTTTACTACCCACAAGGGGCTAAACACAGAGGGGACAAACAAGGACAAACAAACGGATTAAGTCGATTATATCGACCCCAGTGCGTAACTGGTACTTAATTTATCGACCCCGAAAGGATGAAAGACAAAGTCGACCTCGGCGGAATTTGAACTCAGAACGTAACGGCAGACGAAATACGGCTACGCATTTCGCCCGGCGTGCTAACGTTTCTGCCAGCTCGCCACCTTTTCATTTAAAACCTATATGCGTTACAGGGGCAAACCGCACTACAGATTTCCAACAAGCCAGTAGTGTCAGTTACGACTCAGCAGAATAAATACCATCTGGTATTTTCTTTTTATTCAATGCACCGAATTATGCCTGATTTCTATACTGCACAGTGTATTAACACATTTAAGTAGATGTACGATATATATATATATATATATGAAAAGCAGCGGGCATATGGATTGTACTGAGTCGTTTGACCGACCGACTGCTCCCTATGTTTTATAAGGTCTGCTCGATAAGAGTTGACCTGGGGCTTCACAACAATAAGAACATCGTCTAAAAACCTAAGAGAAAGAACTACAAAGCTATCTTCCGTTAACATAGCTCTGTACCATCACTCTCGCCGTTATCAGCAGCCTGTCAAAAGACATTTTACCATCCAACCTCGTAAGTAAATTTTATTCGCTTTACTATTATATACTTCCATTTCCTTCCACCGCAACACTGATCCCCTTCCTCAACACACATACAATAAAATGTTTATTGCTTGTCAAATTGTTATCAGTGCACATTAATTTTGTATCAATAGCTTTTTGCCTCGATACAAGGCCTCTTTTATATTTGGTTTCGGAAATGGAATGGAAGATAGTCAATGGAATCTAATTCCATATCTTACTGGTAAGATTGTGATCATCGAAGCAGTAATTCCAAATAGATACGGCAAGAACGATATTTCATCAATTCAAACGGTATTAGCCGTGTAAAACTGTTATTTCCTAGAACTACTGCTCAATTCAATTCCTAGGCGCTGGCATTTTTGTGTGGTTAAGAAATTTGTTTTGCAACGACGTGGTTTCGAATCCAGTCCTACTACTATAACAGCCTCGGACCAAATAATATCTGGAGAGTGAATTTATATGACGGAAACCGCGTGGAGATAGTCGTATGTGTGTGTGTGTGTGTATGTATATATATATATTTGTTTTTTCTGTCTCTTCTTCTCCACTTTCACGTGACCTGCTGGTTAACTGGCCTTTCCGCTGCTGTGACAACACGGCCTCTCTCTTCGTCTGCCGATAAGGCAATTATTTCAAAATACGCCCGCTAAGATAAGTTCAATTGTCTAAAGTCGTAAGACATACGCTGTTTTTGTCCCGTTATTACCATTCTTGTTTTTAATTTAATTTTTTTTTTTTTTTATTTATATTCGTGTGGCATCGTCCGTTTTTCTGTCCTTGTTTCGTATACATTCGATCCTTTTTCCAAGAAATCTAATGCTCGCAGCTTAGTTTTTCCTTGGGGCTAGCCGGATCTGAGCGATATCAGGATTAATTAGCCGAAATTTGCTATGACGATCCGGTTCCTGACTGAAGATTAGAGGCTTCGAATGACCCGTCCGTTCTTTGTGTCGTCTTTTTGTGTTTTTTTGTATTCTTGTCCCATTTTGTATTTTTTATATATAATTTATATATATATATATATATATATATATATATATATATATTCATATATAGTTAATCCAAACATGAAAGCACACAACGCGAAGACGTGGAACAAATATAGTGGCAAACTTACGTTCTAGTAATGGCACCGTAATGGCAAACTTACGGTTCTAGACATCGCCAATATGGTATTATTGGACGCTCAGGAAAGAAGGAACACACGAGTGTGTGGGTGCGTCTTTGAGTTCCCCCGCTGTTTAACAAGTTTGTTGATGTTCCCGTCGTATATATGTTGGGATTTTGTTTGTATCGTTTTTGAAATTTGAACACATTTTACCTCTTTTCAAATATTTAGATACTAAGATAAGTTTCAGCCAGAACTGGTCCAGGCTATGACTAACTTAATAGCACCACTTGGAAAATACATTTAATGATGTTTATATTACAGTACAGACAGTCTTCGAGCACTATGACCCATTCGAGTAAAGAGATATTACTCACAAAGATATATCCGGATGTAGGTGGTTTATCTGAAATTTGTTGGAGATATTCGTCCATAAATCGTTTGGACCTATTTCTCCTCTTATGAGTCTTAGCATGATGTTAAAGAAAGCAGGGCCAGCTGAGGTGAAATAGTTCCGTCTTAGTGTTGTGATGTGATGCAAGCATGATTTTTGTAAAGAACTGATGTCACGGGGACCAACCGTTGGGTGAATTTTGAAGTTGATACCAACATTATTTGAGCAATGTTGATGGATTATTTTATGACGATGAAACACCAAATAGAAAACAAAAAACGAACCAATTTATCAGAGCACCGGCGATCCTTCGGTATAGGTACCGTAAGTGGCTTTGCTTACATTTCTGAAGATAACAGAAACCCTTTTCTCCCTAACCCTAACACAAACCCTAACCCCCATATATATAAAAAAAACAACACTTGTTTTTTTTATATATATGGGGGGTTAGGGTTTGTGTTAGGGTTAGGGAGAAAAGGGTTTCTGTTATCTTCAGAAATGTAAGCAAAGCCACTTACGGTACCTATACCGAAGGATCGCCGGTGCTCTGATAAATTGGTTCGTTTTTTGTTTTCTATTTGGTGTTTCATCGTCATAAAATAATCCATCAACATTGCTCAAATAATGTTGGTATCAACTTCAAAATTCACCCAACGGTTGGTCCCCGTGACATCAGTTCTTTACAAAAATCATGCTTGCATCACATCACAACACTAAGACGGAACTATTTCACCTCAGCTGGCCCTGCTTTCTTTAACATCATGCTAAGACTCATAAGAGGAGAAATAGGTCCAAACGATTTATGGACGAATATCTCCAACAAATTTCAGATAAACCACCTACATCCGGATATATCTTTGTGAGTAATATCTCTTTACTCGAATGGGTCATAGTGCTCGAAGACTGTCTGTACTGTAATATAAACATCATTAAATGTATTTTCCAAGTGGTGCTATTAAGTTCAAGAAACACTTTCTTGAAATGTATCCGGTATTTCTGGTACCTATACCGAAGTTACACCCAGAGCACTCAATGATTACTAAATTCAGTAGCTGGGCATCAGTCTAATTAATGAACAAGCGAATCAACAGTTATCAGAGTTCAGTACATGCAACATGACTACTAAATCTTGATAGATTTAAACTTCGTATATTTTTATCTTTTAATTCCCTCCAGAATCAATAAAATATATGCTTCTAATACATTACTATCGAGCCGATTATCGATATCCTTTACTTGGGAAAACTGGTCTCGTTAATAATGAATATCATGCATTTTGTGAAAGACGGCGGAGTTGGAAATCACTGGTTCACAGTATTTCTAATGGCATTAGCCACAAGGGAGCGACATATTGTGTGCATCAGTGTATGTGTGTGTATATATGCATATATTTGTGTGTGTGTGTGTGTGTAAAAGAGATTAAAGGTTTTTGGCTCTCGAGAGAAGCGTCTGTGGAGCTGTCATGACACGAAGAAAAACGTGTACAGTGCCGCAGTGTTCCCTGACTTTCTCTACGCCACGGAATGCATGGCCCTCTACCGTAAGCATCTCAAGAACCTGATGCAAGTCCAACTTCGTCATCTGCGCTCCATCTTGCATATCAGATGGCAAGATATCACTCCTGATGCGGAGGTCTTGCTCCACGTTGGCGCAGTTAGTGTGGAGGTCCTCATAAACTCATCGCAGCTGCGCTGGGTGGAATATATTTGCGTAATGGAGAGACACAGGCCCTCAAAGGTAGTTTTCTACAGTGAATAGTGTCAGGGTAGGCGGACCTGTGGTGGCCAAAGGTTCCGATACAAAGATATGCTGTATGAAGAACTCCGTCATCTCCCCAGACACTTGGGAGGAAAAGACCCTGAGACGTGATGAATGACACTGACCGCTGACGCCCGTAATTCCACTTATTGAGGAGAAACAACCGAGCGAATACGAAAGAGCATATGAGAAGCATCCCCTTTACGTTGCTTCAAGTAGCTTCACCTACAGTAGATGTTATCTTTGCTGCAGATCAAGAGCTGGCCTTGTAGCCCACATTCGAACCTGACGGAGATGGTTACTGAACAGGAACAGTCCACGATATATAAACACATGAAATGATTTACTTACAACGTCTTAAGATGCTATAAGTAAATTATGTCATACAGTATTCCCCTATCTTGTACTATTTATTTGTACTCTATGACCATTATAGCCTACAAACCTGCAACGTGGAATTATCCGTGTACAAACATGAATTTTTTCCCTCGGATATCTAGTTTCATTGGTTACATGTCCTGCGTCTGTAATTGACACACATGCATAAACATATATACATATATACCTAGATAAGCGAGAGGACAAATGAAAGAAAGTGGCACTCAACACATTTTGTAGGAGTTACATGCAACTTAAAGTTTGGTAGACTCTTCAAATGAACCTAATTTGTCAGGCTTTTAGTAATCGGTTTTTAAAAGCTTAACGGGATAGATTCGTTTGACGACCCGAGAGCCGAATCAAATAAGAAATACAGATTAGAAACGCAACACAGTTATGTGTACAGACATAAACTTATTACTAGTTAAAATGTGCAAGAGGCATATTCGAACGCATAAAACAGCCATTCATGGTGTGTTTATCATGGAGAAAATTTCTCGCTGTAGACAAATAGGTGTATACACACCGAGTCATTTCGAAGCGCCCACCTCTATCCAAACTGATGGATGCATGCGTTTCGGAGTTGTTAACTCCTCCTCAGTATCAGATACTTGGTGAGTTTACACCTATTTGTCTACAGCGAGAAATTTTCTGCGTGGTAAAAATACAGTGAATGGCTTTCTTGCGGGTCCGAATATGCCTCAAGCATATTTGAACTTGTAAATAGTTTATAAATAACATGCATACATTTTTAAACATACAGACTCAAGTGCATTTATACATATGTACAGAAAAGAGTCTCCGTCGGTTTCGGCGATTAGTGATCGGCTGTTCGATCAACTGAACTATCTATTCATTTCAACGAACCTGTAACAGGCTGAATATTTCACAGATTCATATACTCTTATCGTAATTTCCATGCTGAATCTATGTGACATAGTGTGTTTGTAAGTCGACCGATCGCCAAGTTGTGCCTGATTTTAGAAGGAGACAAGTAATTAGATTGATTTGCATCTATACCTATTATCGGATTTTGCTAGGGCTCCATGTGGTAAAGATGTGGATGGGGAAAATGTGGGTAGAGGGTAATGCGCTAGCAACCCTCTCCCCTTACTGTTTTACAAAGTAAACAACAACACAAATAACTACGCAGAAGCAAACATGGGTGAAACAAGAACAAGATCAAGAAGCATGGTCATTCCTTAACCCAAGTGACCTTATCTTATCGCCTATCGCTCGTTATGCGCTCATAAATTAGTTTGATAGTAGAGCTCTATATTGGCTGTATGCAAATGAGTTCATAACTGGGGTCCGGAACTCTCGTGGGGAAAAAAAATTTCGCCGCCGGCGTACTAACGTTTCTGTCATTTCGCCGCCTTGATATTCTTGATTAACTAAACAGCATAGTAACTTTGTTGACAGTCTGCAATGAAGTTAAACCACTACTCCCCAAATCCGGTGCAAATGTCATTACTCATCACGCACCCACTTAGCCCACATACACACACACACCACACTCTATTGTCACTTATTCTCACATTACGCAAGAAGTATTACATCCTGTTAGTTTCACTTCCCATCCCCCCTCTCTCTCTCGTATGTGTGCACATACAATTTATCTGTGAAGATAAGTATGTACACATCATTAAAAAAACATTGTGTTTGTATATATATATATATATATATCCTCTGTGTGTGTGTGTACGCATGTTTGTATATTAATGTTATACATATCTATTTTTATGTATTTGTATATATATATAATGTGTGTGCGAATACTTATGTTACACACACATTCACACATATTTTATATAACAGCTAGGGCCTGCTGGCAACTTTTTTTTCGTCTTCTAAGGGTAAATACCCAATCTTTCTCTGCTGCTAACACAGCTATACTGCGTTCGAAATTTACTTTCTTGCCTATAATATATATATATATATATATATATATATATATATATATATATATATATATATATATATATATATATATATATAATATACAATATATAAATATATGCGTATATACATACATATATTTACATACCTACATATATATATGTATATATACATGCATATATGGGTACAGGACATCAAAAAACGTTGAACACAATGAGAAACGAAAACATAAAAACACAAACATAGAAACAAACTTTTTTTTCGAACAACGAAAAAAACAGAGAAACGAGACATACAACAAAGAATATTCCCCTTCTTCAGTTGTCCCTGTTTCATCTACTCTGCGTTAAGAAAGTAAGGACAAGACGCGACTTCGTTGAACCAGTCCTTCCCGCAAAGCAAATTAAATCAAATTTGGGATTTTTTGCGGAGGATGGAAGTGGTAGCAAGAACATGACAGATATATATATATATATATATATATATATATATATATATATATATATATATTATATATATATATATATACATACATACATCGTATTTGTATATCTGAAGACAACTGTCTTCGATTATTCAAATTCGTAAAATACGAACGTAGGTAGATTTCCAAATTCTTTCGTTTGCGCACACCGATCGTTTCCACTGCATGTCATCATCATGTACAAAATTACACACACAAACACACACACAGGGTTGTATATTATAGATTTTAATGTTTTATCAATGTCTGCTCTAACTAATTTGAAAAGTTCCTCAGAAACTTTTGAATCTTTAAACGCAGCTGCGCTACTTCAGAATACTTTGTGATTCAGAACTTTGAAATGTATTTGATCGATAATAACTAAAATTCATGTTTGAGTAAAACCTATACATTACTGCTTCATATATAAATGTGTGTGTATGTGTGCGTGCGCGCAGACGTTTAACTTGGTAACTTGGTAATGGTCTTCGGTGCTAATATAGTCACAAACAGACACAGATATATGTACCCTCCCAAGGTGTGAAACATCCAGAATGTGACAACTGAAGAGAGACAAACAGACAGACACATAGAAAGTGATATATATATATATATATATATATATATATATATTGTTATGTCCTGTTATTTGTATCTGTATAACATTCTCCGTCTTTTTCAGTTCTTGCTTTCGTATACATTCGCTGATTTCTTCCAAGGAATCTAATGCTCTTAGCTTAGTTTTTCCTTGGGGCTGGCCAGATTGGAGCAATCTCGAGTATGACCAGCCGAAATTGCAATGATAATCTGGAACTCGACCGAAGAAAGAAAACTCCGAATGACCCGTCCTTATTTTCTTCGTATCGTCTATCTGGATGTTTTGTTTTCCCCTTTTTTGTATCACCAAACTGTCTGGATGTTTTGCGTTTCTTGTCCCATTTTGTGTGTGTGTGTGTGTAGCGAGAGAGAGAGAGAGAGAGAAAAGCAGATAGGAGGGAGGGCCGCAGCAGTACTGGCCGTGCACCTTTTTTATTTTCACCATCGAAAGAATCAAAATTAAAGATGACTTTGGGAGGATTAGAACTCAGATTCTCAAAAAAAGTAAAAAAAAAAAAAAAAAGAAGAAAGCTGCTTTAAATCTCGCAACGCTCTGATGCTCGTCACCCAACCGCTTTAAGTTGTGTATGCGCGCGCACACTCACAACACAAAAGCACATTGTAATTATTGTTTGCACTGTGACCTTTGTTCTGTATTCAAGTCTGCTAACGTATTTGAAATGCCTTTCTTTTTCATAATAATTATTATTAAAGAAAACATATCATCATCGTCCTCGTCATCTCTCTCTTTCTCTCTCTCTCTCTCTCTCTTTTCCCCCCTTCTCTCTTTCTCCCCCCTCCCCCTCTCTCTTTCACTCACTTTTTCACTGAGCGTACATACATACGCAGTGATACATTTGTAATCATTGTCAGACAATGAAGTGACAACTCAAACATTTCTGTTGTTTTGCATTTGTTTTGTTTTAGAGTCAAAGTTCAAATCTAAAAGAGAAACAAAAATGTGAAAAAAAAAAAAGAACAACGATGACAAAACCAACAAAACCAACAATAAAATTAATTGGGTGAATAAATGTTAAAAAAATTTTTTTACAGGTGCAGGAGTGGTTGGTTGTATAGTTAATAAGCTTAGTTTGTAACCGCGTAGTTTTGGGTTCAGTCCCCCTGCGCGGCACCTTGGATAAGTGTCACCTATTATAGCCGCCAGTGCCTCGCGAGTTAGTTTGGTAAACGGAGGTTGCGTGGAAGCCCATCGTGTTTGTTTGTGTGTGAGTGTGTGTGTGTGTCTAGTTCAAAATTGTAAAAAAAAAAAAGACAGGTGAGGGGACAGTAAACAAAGGTGTACACATTAGTTTAACGTTCGCGAAAAATGCAAGAAGTATTTGACGTTTCGAGCCTACGCTCTTCTTCAGAAAGGAATGAGGAGGATAAACAGATGGAGAGAAAGAAAACGGAGAGAGAAGAAAAAAACGAGTGGTGTGTGCACTGTGTGTGTGTGTGTGTGTGTGTTAGGGGAGTATTTGTTCACCCACAACCGATGTTTGT
>NC_043011.1:34343258-34408258 GCF_006345805.1 Octopus sinensis | reverse complement strand
AAAGTGTGAGAGAAAGTTGGGTCGAAAGAGTACAACAGGAGGTCGCCACCACCCTCTGCCGGAGCCTCAGGTGTTTTCGCTCAATAAACACACACAACGCCCGGTCTGCGAATCGAAACCACGATCTTCCGACCGCGAGTCCGCTGTCCTAACCACTGGGCCATTGCGCCTCCACTATACACACTATATTACTTGTTTATCACTCTAATTCTATCAATCCACAGCCCTTGTGTGTGTGTGTGTGTGTGTGTGTGTGTGTGTGTGTGTGTGTGTGTGTGTGTGTGTGTGTGTTGCTGACGGCGTAATAATTTATAAACTTTTGAGAGAACGTGAACTATTTTTTTAAATATATCGAAGCAAAGAACTACACACATAAATAATCGCATGAAAAAAAATGTTGGCTTGAGAAACCCTTTTGGATAAGGTGGGGGTGGGTTTTGAAAGACTATTGGTGGAACTCGAATCCACGACTCTTGTAAACATGACGCGTTTTATCATATGACCAAAGCAATCCTTCGAATTTTTACATGCCCTTAAGCATATATATATGCGTTGGCTTATTTATGTTCTTGTTAAATAGCGGTTCGGCAACAGTGAATCATTAAAAAAAGTACCAGACTTAAGAAGGCTAAAACCCTTTAAGGAGGCACTCCAACATGGGTACAGACTAATGATTAAAACAAGTAAAAGAAAAAATAGATGATAAACGATAAACCAAAAGAATATTAACAGACATTATATGTCTTCCTCAACGTCACTCACAAATACATTCACACGCACACAAAAGACTGGGTTATTTACACCTTTATTTCGAGTACAAAAGTCAGACAACGAAACAATGATGCAGAAAAGATTTAAGGCCCATTTGACCCAGACGACCAGCAACCGGTAGGTAGGGGGAAGCTACCAGTTGCGCGACGGGATACATATAAGAGTTGAGAGCCGCGCGCGGTAATTTTGAACAATAACGTTTTCCTCCTACCTCCTCTAAAAAACATTTCCTCACATACATAAACACTGATGCAAAACAAATTATTTTACTAATAGCTCTTGATATAGAGGTAGGACGGCTTGGTTTCTTCACAATACAACCAGGTGTGGTGAAGAGAAATATGAATACTGCTTAATATTTAAGAAGCATTTTATTTTATTGTATTTCTTAAAACCATTTGGACGGCGGTTATTTGTTCAGTGTCACACCCAATTTTGACACCGGTGACACCTCACACAAAGCTTTAGAGCGATAAGGAAAAGCAAAAAGATATTTTATAAAAATATGTCAATCTTCGAATAAAAACATATATAACCTCAATATGAAAATGTAAACCCCCAACACCATTGCCTCTTCTTTCTTCTTCATAAATTCTATCACTACCCATCTCTCTCTCTCTCTCATATCTCATACTTTTTATTCCTTTTTCTCTCTCATTTAAGTTTCGCACGCTCTTTTTCTCCTTTCCGCTTTTTCTTAGGTCTATTATCTGCGTCTTTTTTCTCCTCTTTAGGTCTTCTATAACTCTCCCTTATCGTTTTAACTGTCTTCTCTCTCACCCTCATTTATTCTCTTCGTTTTCTTTCTGTCTCTCGCTCAATCTCTCCCTTTCACTCTTCTACTTTTTTCTATATTCTTTCTCTCTTCTTTCCTCCATTTCTATCTTTCTTCATACTCCCTCTTTCGTCACTTCTACCGTATCTTTTATTCTCTTCTCTTGATTTTCATTCGCTCCCTTGTGTCTCTGTTTTAACACTTTGCCTCTACTTGTCTCGACTATCGTGTCACAACTGACCCGCTACGCCCGTACGACTTTCTTTTCTGACATATCTTTATTCACAAGGCGTCAGGGGACCAGTGCAGTAATTCTCATGAGGCTTCTTAAGGGAGGAGATTGGGTCTGTGAGGATTAAAATGAGAGCGGACAAACTGCCATATGAAATAAAATTGAGATGGCTGCAAACTTTTAAATACGTCCAAGCCCATAGCGAAGGAAGAAGAGTAGAAAGCTGGAGCTAGCAGAAATTGTTAGAGCACCGGACAAAATCCTTTGCGATATTTACATTCTGAGACAAAATCCCAGTGAGTTCAACTTTGTAGTTCATCCCATAGGGGGTCGATAGAATAAAGTATTAATTTAATACTCGGACTGACTTACTTAACTCAAAACAGCTGACCTTGTGCTTAAATCAGAAACCGTTATTAAATAAAAGAGGAATTCCTCGAGCTAGCAGAATCGTTTATACCGGTGTTTCTCGATTGTTTTTTAAAAAAAATTTTCTAACCTATGAACCCCTTTCATTCCTATTTTACGTGGATGGATCCTCCCAGCTGTTCGATGTTTTTCTAAAAATCATATATTTATATGATTAATTATCATTAGGAATTGCATTAAAAAAGTTGTTAAAATATTCTATGTATTGTAAAGGTGTAACAATCAATTTATTGTAGGTAAATTTTAACAGCAAAATCATATATGGAACCCCGGTTGAAAACCACATATGAACTTATAGGTCGAATAAAATGTCATGCGATAAAAATTTTCCTCCGGCTCTTTACGTTCTGGTAGTAAACCCTGCTCAAATCATCTTCGCCTTTCATCCTTTCGGGATCAATAAAATAAAGTAACCCACCAAATACTGGGGATCGATGGTATCGACTTATTCCCTTCCCCACAAAATTGTTGGCCGTGCGCCTGAATTAGAAACCGTTAATTAAATAGGGAAAGGGTTAAAAACCTTTACACCTATAATATTTTATACTTAACTAGCAGTATCGCCCGGCGTTGCTCGGGTTTGTAAGGGAAATAACTATATAAGCATTTTTAGAGAGTTACTTCCTTTATAGATGCCAATTCGGGCTTTCTTAGCCATTTCTGTTTTGGTGTCTTCAAGCCATAAAGTCGTTGTTCTAAAAGAACGCTGGTCTCCTTGACAACGCATTACGACGTTGATTTCCTTAAACTCCCTTCCCCACAGCTTCACGAGGGAGGGAAGAAGGGGGAGAAGCAAACACAGGTGCAGGTGTTTGAGCGTGGACGCCAACTCCGCCGCCATCGACACACGAAAAATTATGCATTAAAATGGAATAAAAAATGATGTTAAATTATTTTTAAAATCGTAGACTCATCGTAGACGCGCGCTAATAGCCAGACGGGCTCGATATTAATCACGACTATAAGATACCCGAATTTGGTTAAACTGCACCGCAAAATGTGGGAGGAGTTAGGAATCTAAATCGTAGGAGACAGACACTCACACAACTACAGTTTTATATATATAGACTAGCAGTATCGCCCGGCGTTGCTCGGGTTTGTAAGGGAAATAACTATATAAGCATTTTTAGAGAGTTACTTCCCTTATAAATTCGGGCTTTCTTAGCCATTTTTGTTTTGGTGTCTTCAAGCCATGAAGTCGTTGTTCTAAAAGAACGCTGGTTTCCTTCACAACGCATTACGACGTTGATTTCTTTACACTCCCTTGCCCACAGCTTCACGAGGGAGGGTAGGGGAGAAGCAAACAGGTGCAGCTGTGAGCGTGGACGCCAACTCCGCCGCCATCGACATACGATGCATTTTATGCATTAAAATGGAATAAAAAATGATGTTAAATTATTTTTAAAATCGTAGACTCATCGTTGACGCGCGCTAATAGTCAGACGGGCTCGATATGAATCACGACTATAAGATACCCGAATTTGGTTAAACTGCACCGCAAAATGTGGGAGGAGTTAGGAATCTAAATCGAAGGGGACAGACACTCACACAACTAGAGTTTTATATATATAGATATGGCGGCGAGCTGGCAGAATCGTTAGCACGCCGGGCGAAATGCGTAGCCGTATTTCGTCTGCCGTTACGTTCTGAGTTCAAATTCCGCCGAGGTCGACTTTGATTAAATAAGTACCAGTTACGCACTGAGGTCGATATAATAGACTTAATCCGTTTGTCTGTCATTGTTTGTCCTCTCTGTGTGTAGCCCCTTGTGGGTAGTAAAGAAATAGGTATTTCGTCTGCCGCTACGTTCTGAGTTCAAATTCCGCCGAGGTTGACTTTGCCTTTCATCCTTTCGGGGTCGATTAAATAAGTATCAGTTACGCACTGGGGTCGATATAATCGATTTAATCCGTTTGTCCTCTCTGTGTTTAGCCCCTTGTAGGCAGTAAAGAAATAGGTATTTCGTCTGTCTTAATGTTCTGGGTCCAAATTCCGGCGATAAATTAAGTACCAGTTGCGTACTGAGGTCGATCTAATCGACAAAATTTCGGGCCTTGTGCCTAGAGTAGAAAAGAATATTTTATACTAAATTCCTTTGCCATCAAATTTCTCTCTATATTTTCTTCTCCATTTATGCCATCGTTGCTTACTCTCTTTTTTCCAGTTTTTTCCTGCTTCTCACTTTTATTACTTGAGGTTCAATTATTTTCTTTTCATCCATCTACATACATATCTAGGCATCTACCTGCCTATTTCTTTATTCATTTATCTATCTATCTATCCATCCATCTATCTACCATTCTGTCTGTCTATCTATCTATCTATCTATCTGATTATCTATCTATCTATCTATCTATCTATCTATCTATCTATCTATCTATCTATCTATCTATCTATCTATCTATCTATCTATCTATCTATCATCTATTTGTTTATCTAGCTATCTATCTATCCAACTGTTTACCTACTTCCCTCCCTCCGTCCCTCACTCACTCATTATTTGTCATACCAGTTGAATCTCCATTTCACTTTGCTGATATTTCTTTTATAATAACTTCGTCCAATTTTTATTAATATTATTTCTGTCTGTTGTCTGACTGCCCTGACTTCTATGTTCTTTATAAGAAGTAGGTCACTCCAGCCTTAACCACCGGTCGAGGTGTATTCCTTTATGCAAGGAAGGTGGATGTGTGTGTGTGTGTGTGTGTGAAAGCATACACCTCTCTGTCTCTTTCTCTCGCTTTCTTTCTTTACAGTGAAGCGTATATCCATGTATGCGAATATGCTTTTCCGGTGTATGCGCAATTTTAACGTTTCTGAATGGAGAATGCAAGGTGTGCGTGTGTGACATAATGCTTCGCTGTTTTACAGAATATTTTTGCGTATACGTGCATGCGCAGCGTAGTGATAAGTGCGAATATCTCTGTGTGTGCGTGTGTGTGTTTGTCTCTATTTACATATCTGTCTATATATCTATTCTTTTTAATAATGTTATAAAGTAGGTGACTAAAGAAACTGTCCTGACACATCACTCGCACACGCATACACACAACACACTGTCAACTATATGTTACCATGACACCCTGTGACGTTAATTTTTTCAGCCACAGGCAACCCTAAACCATCTACATTCGAATGTTTTCCACCCATGGCCATCCTATCTTGTATTTCAGTTATAATTTCGTTAGTATTTTTTGCAACCGATGTCTAAGTTCAAATCCCATTGAAGTCAACACTGTATTTTATTTTTTGGGGATCGATAAAGAATAAAAGCACCGAACCAGGGTGGCGAATTTGTGAAACTATAAGAAGTTCGGACCGGATGCGGATGCCTACCGACATTTATTGCTGTTCCTTGCGTTCTGAGTTCAAATCCTACTGTGGCTCACAGTGGTGGGAAGACGATATATCGCCCGGCTTAACGCTAGTTTTTGAGGCACCCTAGGTGCTTTTTGCAGAGTCCACTTTATTCAAAGCACGGATCTTTCCGGTTTGAACGGCAGTTTTTTCTAGCGGTGTCATATGAAATTGTCACCCATATCGATCTATTGCATTTCAATCTGTTTTAGGGTTAGGGTTAGGGGATCTTTTTTTCTTCACAAATGTGAATAAACCCAATCTGTTTCTTAAACGAGGGACATATTCATACGGCACAGAATGTTTTTACCTCAATGGACGTCAGTGATTGGTTGAAATTGCAGAAATGGAAGAAAAAAAAACAACAAATATCTTACAAACTATAGAATTTTCTCAATAAAGCCAAGAGAAAAAGATGTTTTATAAACACATTCTACCAGTATACGAAGTTTAAAATTTTTTAGTTACCTAGAAATTATGTTAAAAAACTGCCGTTCAAACCGAAAAGATCCCCAAGCACTTCGGCCAGGTCTCCAGTTTGATTCTATGCTTTTTTCCTTCTTTCCTGAAGGTCTTCGGGGCCCTGTGCATGGTTATTATGGCAATTATCTTCTTTCCTAACTAAAGGCCGCAGTCTGATGGCTGAAACAAGTAAAAATGAATGTAGGTACAGGCATAGTTGTGTGGTTAAGAAGTTCGTTTTGCAACTACGTGGTCTCGGGTTCAGTCCCACTGTAGAGCACTTTGGGCAAGTATCATTTACTATAGCCTTGGGTTGACCAATGCCTTGTAAGTGAATTTAGTTGACGTAAACTGTGTGGCAGCCCATCGTGTATGAGCTTGACAACCAGTGTTGGTTTGTTTACCTTTCCGTAAATGAACAGTTCGACAAATAAGACCGATAGAATAAGTACTAGACTTGAAAAACAGAAACAGTAATAGGGTCGATATCTTCGGTGTTCCGGCATGGCTGCAGTCCAATGACTAAAACAAGCAAAAGATATAGACAAAATCGGTTGGAGCGGATCGTGTTTTTAAAGCCAACTAATAGGAACAACGATCAAGTTTCGGTTTTATTAGGCCACCTCAGTGAAGCGTATTTCTTTTAAGGACCACGTAATGTAATATGTCCTTTCCGTGTTCATGACGGTAACATGTGACTTGAAGAAAATTTAGTTGTTATTTCTAGCAGGCTAAGTGACCATGTCGACGATCCCTCCTTGATTTGTATACTTAGTATATTTAGTGCAGAAGTTGCAATGAGTGGGGGTTGAACACTGTAGAAATGTATGTCAAGTGATAAGAAAACAGGTGTTTCGGCTGGGCTTGGCAGGATGTAGTTTGTAGTAGAGGCGACGAGAGGGAGTGAGAGAGAGTGTGTGAGAGAGAGTGAGAGAGAGAGAGAGAGAGAAAAGCATATGTGTACTAAAGGTTGTTGCGTATTGTGAGTTATTCTTTTGTCAATTAACTGAAAAGTTTTCTTTTGTATGTGCTTCACAATATTTAATGTGTGTTGTAGTACTATCCTTGTTATGTGACTAGTACGCTAAATGATTGGCCACATTTGAATTTTTTAAACTAAATTTATATTACTATATCTGATTGCATAAAAGCACGATCGTACTATATGCTCCAAATTTCAACAGAGCATAGCGAGGAAAATAGTTTAGCGTGTATTAATGCATAGGATCTGTTCAGTTTGGCTCACAGATTTTTTAATCAATTTTTTTTTTAACTAGACAGTTTGAAATTTCTAGCATGTTGGGTAACCATATGGAAGTTTTCTATAGCCGTCACCTTGCAACTATTCAAGTGAAATATTAGCTATATGTGTCCCACTATTAATTAGAGGGCTCCCGAAGGCCATGGCTACACATAAACACACACATACATGTACATATATGAAGAGGGGTATGTATATATATATATATGCATATGTGTATAAACGAGCACATATACACACACAGTTGTTGCAGTGGAACATTTCGTATCCAGTCAAATGATCGGGAGCGTGTAATTCGAATAACTAGGTGTGAAGTTGTAGCCGTATCTATGTACATTACATACACACACATCCAGAGCTTACAGCTGTTTCCGCTAAAAGATGCGGTGGACTCATAGTTAAGTGCCTGAGCAACATCTCACAGCGCCATCAGAGGCTCTAACATGAAGAGCAATTTATTTGGAAAAACAACACATTTAAGCATATGCATAAGCATTTGGTTGTGTACTAAGAAGCTTGTTTCCTAACCACACGTTTCCCGGTTCAGTCAGACTGCGTGGCACCTTCGTTAAGTGTCTTTCTACTACAGCATCGGATCGACCAAGGCTTTGTAAGTGGATTTGGTAGAGGGAAACTGAAAAAAAAGCTTGTCGTATGTATACATGTGTGAGTGTATTTGTGTCTGTGTTTGTTCCCTACTTCTTGACAACAGGTGTTGGTGTGTTTACGTCCTGTAAGCTAGCGGCTCGGCAAAAAGGGACCGAAGTAGCAAGCTTAGCAAGAAAATAAGTACTAGGATCAAGTCATTCGACTAAAAAACTTCTTGAACGTGGTGCCCCAGTATGGTCACAATCTAATGACTGAAACAAGTAAAAGATATATGTATGTATGTATGTATGTATGTATGTATGTATGTATGTATGTATGTATATACACACACAAATATATATATATATAATATATATATATATATGTGTGTTTGTTGAAATAGAAAGATGAATTTTCTTGTTACAGATTATTCAAAAGTTTAACCGATACCTGGGTAGCAAAAATCACAGCAGAAAATACACGGTTGGAGATAAGACCATTTGGTGTTGCAACCGTGCGTTGGTGCGGATAATTGAAGTTTAATATATTATTGAATGGAAGAAATGGAGTTGAACGAAGATTGTACAGAATTCCTTTTATTACATTCTACACATGTTTCAAAGGCCACAAATTTCCAAATTCAGATTTAATCTGAATTTGGAAATTTGTGGCCTTTGAAACATGTGTAGAATGTAATAAAAGGAATTCTGTACAATCTTCGTTCAACTCCATTTCTTCCATTCAATAATAATATATATATATATGTATATATACATACATACGACGGGCTTCTTTCAGTTTCCGTCTACCAAATCCACTCACAAGGCTTTGGTCGGCTCGAGGCTATAGTAGAAGACACTTGCCCAAGGTGCCACGCAGTGGGACTGAACCCGGAACCATGTGGTTTGTAAGCAAACTACTTACTACACAGCCATAGCAGTAATACCCGTCGTTGATCGGGTAATTACTTTTACTCTTTCTTGGAGCTACATTCAAAGTATTGTATATATAATTTATTCCTCCTGTATCTGTATATTTTAGAAGAGAAAAACATAATAATTGAAGTAGAAAAAAGATCGGGTACATACACGAACTTCTGTTTGTTTATTACATGACAATAATAAGTGAGTTGTATGTGATATTTTATTTATCAATACACTAATGGCAATTATATAATTCACTTCATTTAAATATGTAATTTACTCATTCTTGAATGTAATCATAGTAATGGCAAATTAAGTTATTGAACAATTCGTGTTGCATTAAGAGTCAATATTTCTTTGTAAGCAATGTTTTTTTGTTTTATTTTGGGGTGCATAAGCAAAGAGATTTGCTTTTACTCCCACACGTGGTGCTCCTACTTAAAGTTAGCCATGTGAAAAGCGTAGTTTTTCAAGCTGCAATCCAGCAACTGTTAGTGTTTGGCCCTGAATTTTATTAATGATCATAGCAAAAGTAATTTGTATAGGAAACTGTAACCGCTTAAATTGGAATGGGACATTCGATGGTATAACTGGTATGCGAGGAATGAAGACAGTCTCACCTTTACCACAACCAGTGAGAATATTTGCCTCAATGCAGTTCCCCATAAATTTATGCACAATTTGTCTTGTACCATTGCATAAT
Source organism: Octopus sinensis (assembly GCF_006345805.1). Lineage (NCBI taxonomy): Eukaryota > Metazoa > Mollusca > Cephalopoda > Octopoda > Octopodidae > Octopus > Octopus sinensis. The sequence goes on along the minus strand of NC_043011.1, from coordinate 34,398,757 downwards.
TTTGGTTGAGACAAATTACGCAATAACATAATAGGAGTCCATTTTTTCAGCTGAAGACAATGAGGAGCTGTACCTGGTGGTTCTAGTAAATTATGGTGTAGTTAACATTATCACGTGATCACGTGACCGACCAGACCATCAGATGGTGTTACACATCGCTGGTCACAATGCATTCGCATTGTTTTAGCCTTCGAATGACGCCACCCCGCTGGCTAAGCGAGCAGGCCAACAGAAGAAAGAGTGAGAGAAAGTTGTGGTGAAAGAGTACAGCAGGGATCACCATCCCCTACCGGAGCCTCGTGGAGCTCTTAGGTGTTTTCGCTCAATAAACACTCACAACGCCCGGTCTGGGAATCGAAACCGCGATCCTACGACCGCGAGTCCGCTGCCCTAACCACTGGGCCATTGCGCCTCCACAGTTAACATTATACTGATCATCAATAAGACTGTCAATTGTGTTATAAGTGAATACTTCTCCCGAAGGTTTATTCAGTTTATTTACAGCAACAGGATAGCTCGCTCACGGATCCAATCTGTATTATTGTAATTAAGAAGAAGATTCGAAAAGATTTCAGCTCTCAAATCATCGACGGAATCAGATGAATTACATATTGGATTGAAGGTGGAATTCAGTATTGGATGTTCCAAATGCATAAAGCTTGCTTCCCAACCACATGGTTCGAGTTCAGTTCAACTGCGTGGCACTTTGGGTAAGTGTCTTTTACAATAGTGCCGGGCTGACCAAAGCTTTCTGTATTCGTTTGTGCCTCTCGACCACTTGGAAACCAAAGTTGGTTTATTTACGTCCTAGTAACTTGGTCGTTGGGCAAAAGAGAACCGTCAGGGTAATTACTGCAGTCGATTTGTTCGACTAAAACCTTTCAAAGCTCTGCCCCAGTATGACTGCAATCCAATAACTGAAACAAGTAATGGATGGATGGATGGCTGGCTGGCTGGCTGGCTGGCTGGATGGATGGATGGATGGATGGATGGATGGATGGATGCATGCATGCATGGATGAGTTAGATCAGAAATGGAAAGCATTAATGCGTCAATACTTTGTGATCTACGAGTTGATGGATATGAGCATTAGGCTTTTCACAAGAATCCAGCAAGCTGGTTAAGAATTTTTAATTGCGTTTGTATTACTTTAAGTACATTAGTTACGGGTAAACAGGTTTTGGGAGAATGTACTTATTTTACTGTTTGATTGTAACAGTGGGTGGTTTACCGTTCGAGAAAGAATGCAGAGCTTTCAATGAAGAACGTTTATTGCGCAATGTATTTTTTTCCCTCTATTTTCTCCTGACGGATAAATCGCAAGTTGAAATGAAGTATGAGACAGACAGACAGACAGACAGACAGAGAATTTACTAAAGAATGACACCAGTTGTGGTGTTGTGTGGTTATAGCTTTTATTTATTTCAGCCATTGCACTCTGGCCATGCTGGGGCACCTCCTTGTAGGGTTTTAGACGAACAAATTGACTCCATTTCTTATAACTGCCGTGTGTGTATTTGATCCTCACTACTGCTTGACAACCGGTGTTGGTGTGTTTACGCTCCAGTAACTTAGCTGTTTGGCAAGACAGGCCGATAGCATAAGTACGAAGCTTTAAATTTTTTTTAAAGTGCTGGAGTCGAATGCATCAACTAAAATTCTTCAAGGCAGTACCCCTAGCATGGCCGCAGTTTGCTGACTGAAGCAAGTAAAAGAAAAAAAAACATACTTATTCTATCGGTTCTTTTTTTGCCGAACAGCTAAGTTACGGCAATGTAAACAAACCAACACTGGTTGTCAACCGAAGTGGGAAAATCACAAACACAAAAACACACGTGTACACACACACAATTTTTTTTCGTATGGATTCATAAGAATCAAGGCACATCAACTCGTAGGACGCCAGAAATGGCTAGGTACGGTAAAATAGAGATCACAATGAAATAAACTACATTGAAGACATTAAGTGTTTGTAGGATACTGTAGGTAATGCAAGTACCAAATCCAAATACCATAAATACAATTCAGGGGTGGATCCTTGGTGTGACATGGGTATAAAAAGTAAACACAAATGACGTTTAAAATTTCCGACAGCTGTTTCGGTAGAATTTTATTTTTTTAATGCAGTAATAAAATATTACTTCATAATATATAATTTACCAACATAAAGTAAGATTTTAAACATCGACTCAGACTTATGATTAAATTTTACATTCGAATATATAGAATTGGGTGTGACTTAAAACAGGCAAATAAGAAACAAAGAGATCATGCAAATATTCATTCTAATTTCACTTTTAATGACTTTTTAATTAGAAGTCAAGGCCACGCTATCTCAGTTGATTCTTAAATTATTCGGCGTCATTGCTAAACAACACAATAATCTAGATAAGTGAATTCAACTTATATATCTATACGATCTCTCTGTTTCTTATTTGCCTGTTTTAAGCCACACCTAATTATTTTGTATATTGCAATATAAAACTTAAATGAGTCATTAGTCCAGCTAATGTTAGCTGTGGCCAAGTCAGTGTTTAAAATCTTACCTGTTTAAAATTTTACCTGACGGTTCTTGATACTACATTTAATATGATTTATTAAATAAATGTAATTCTATCGAAACAGCTGCCGTAAATTTTATACGACATTTGTGCTTTCATATATATATATATATACATATATATATACATACATACATACATATATATATATAATATATATATATATATATATATATATATATATATATATATACATATCTATATATACATATTATATATATATAATATACATATCTATATATCATATATATATATATACATACATATTATATATACATACATATATATATATAATACATATATATACATACATATATATATATATATATATATATATATATACATACATATATATATATATATATATATACATACATATATATATAATACATATATATATATACATACATATATATATATACATACAATATATATATAATATACATATTTATATATATATACATACATATTTATATTATATACATATATATATATATACATATTTATATATATATACATACATATATATATATACATATTTATATATATATATACACACATACATACATACATATATATATATACATACATATACATACGTACATATATATATACATACATATATGTACATAAATATGTGTGTGTGTGTGTGTGTGTGTGTGTGTGTGTGTGCGTGCGTGCGTATATGCATACTTTTCGTTCGGTCGGTTTTAGGTGCGCCAAAGTTCATTCAGCTGTCAAGAAATACGTGCCGGGTTTTTGGTAATATACTTGTGATCCTTCGTGTCTCACAACGAGCTTATCTCTCATCCATTTACAATTACTAATCATCTGTTTTCTAATAAATAACCCCCTTCGAACGTAGGGACATTTTTTTTTTTTTTATGTGTATCAATATCAACTATCGCCTCTCAATACAAGTACATACACACAAAACTGATACCAATAAGATATTGAGCTAAATTTCATAGACTGTAATACATCAGCCCTTCTTTCTATAACTTAGCAAAATAAAATGGTCGAATGGTATATGTATCTACTAAAAAGAAAATGGCGTTTATCGTGAAGTGAAGGTGCTATTTTTAATTTATATTTATTTTTGTTAACACCGTCGTGTTATATAACATTTTAAGTAGTTAAGACATTTTGGCTGCTGTTGTAGGAAGAAAAATAGCAGTAATATTTACGACTATTTACAAATACATTCTACTTTTGTAAACATGTACAAATACGTACATTGGTGCGTATCAAAATCAATGCTCAAATACTTTCCAACGTAAACACATATATATTTCTAAATTCACACGTAAGCTCTACAAGAATGTGCATATTCATACACACACACACACACACACACACACACACACACACACACACACATATATATATATATAATATTAATGTATGTGTGTGGTAGCGCACACACACACACACACACAAACCTCACAGTAGATTCTGAAACGCTAGACTTTTCAACACACACCAGGTTCTCGGACTTAATTTAAAGACCAAATTTCAGACATGTTTATCTAGAAATCAACCAAGATTCTTTTCGCATTTCCTCGTTATTTTCTCCATATCACAAGTCTGTGTTGTATGTATAATGTTTGTATATATGCACACATACACACACACACACACACCACCACCACCACCACCACCACCACCACCACCACCACACACACACACACACATACACAAAGACATACACACACGTGTAGACGTATACATTTATTACCTTGAAAAGTTGCATAAGTGACTTAAGACCCGAATGATTCATACATTGCCCATATCATACATTTGAAAATTGCATTTACCAAAATTTCAACCATTGAGACATTCACGAAGCTTTACAGCCGAACAAAACACACACACGTACCGACAAACATACGCGTAATTTCGATGGTTAGTATATATATATATATATATATATAATATATATATATATATATATAATGTTTGTATAATAATTTTGTATGTATGTATATCGTATTCGTACTTTATATATTCTGGCAGATTCGAACAAGAAAATTTGATTGCCGTTGTTTTTCATCATCAGAGATGTATGTACGTTGATGCATGGATGCATTACATACGTACATACATACATACATACATACATACATACATACATACATACATACATACATACATACATACATGTGTGTGTTTATGAGTGAAACACTTAAGCTCCACGCGGTTCCGGCAGAAGGTAATGGCGAACTTCTGCTGACTCTTTCGCCACAACTTTCTCTCACTCTTTCCTCCTGCATCTTGCAGCTCACCTGCGACGGACCGGCGTCCCGTCCAGGTGGGAGAACCTAATTCGCCAAGGAAACCAGGAAACCGGCCCTTATGAGCCAGGTGTGGCTCGAGAAGGAACAAACAACAAAATCATTCGGTGAAAATGCTTTTCACGAATAAAATTTGGAAATAATAAAAAAAAAAACGTCTGAATCAGCCTGTCAGTGAATGCTATTTTGTTATTTCCATTCGCCCATTGTCGATCCAATTAACCATTTCGATAACGATCTGCTCGAGATTGCTCTTGCTCCCGATATAAACTTAAATTTTTTCAAAGTGATCTAAGTCAAACCTTTCGTCAATTTCACGTTAAAATTAGGGTCCAGCTTAATAACGGTAACACTGTTTTTCTGAATTCTTCATTATTTTCAAAATATACTAAAACAAATGCAAAGTATTTCGACAGAAATATGGTAACAAAAGTGTTAAAGTGATCTTAATTCGCATGACTTGTCTTTTTAACAGCGAGTAATTCCAAATATGCAAAATTCATTCTCAGGACATATGAATCCGGATAAGTTTCGGTAATTTGAGTATATCAAAGGGAACTGGAAACGTGATATGAGATTAGTTAAACGATTTTATCATATAGATATCAATGTTTGATAAAGCAGAACGAAAGGATACCATGTGTACACGGGATGTAGAGGAAGATTTAAAATGTCCTTTTCTTCTTCTTCACTTATATAATTCCTAGGAGAACAACACTGACAAAATACTTTATTACTGAGACTATATGAAAACTTGGTCATCTATCGCTATCCACATAAAATCAGGTGTGACAGTAGGGTTATGAAGGTCACTTTGAAACCACGTGGTTTCGGGTTCAGTCCCGCTGCGTGGCACCTCGGGCAAGTATTTTCTACTATAGCCCGGGCTGACCAATGCTTTGAGAGTGAATTTGTTAACCTGTCGTGTGTGTGTGTGTGTGTGTGTGAATTCGTACCCCTCCACCACTTGTTAAAGAGGACAACAAACTTTAAGGCAAGGCAGATATCTCAAGACGTATACAATATTACTATTGTAAAAAACTCAAATTCTTACAGCTGTTTCTGGGATATCTCCGAGTATGGGATATCCTTGACACCCTAGTAATCCGTTACAGCACATACCTAGTGTACCTAATCGTTTAGGTCACCTGTGAAGTAAACCCTCATACGTTTGTCTACATCATCGTAATCTAGCGGTTCGGTACAAGAGAATCAATAAAATAAGTGCAAGACCTGTAAAAATAAGTACAATAGTAGTTGTTCCACTAAACCCTTCAAGGTGGTGTCCCTTCATGTCTGTAGTCAAATGATTGAAACAAATAAAAGGTAAAAAGTAAGAGATTCTACACGAAATGTAAATAATAGTTAATTCAACAAACGACGCTATGCAAATAAGCGATATCGAGTTTTAACGAAAGAAGAAAAGAATAGTCATCCGTGTATGTTATCTCTTTAAGCTGAATATTTTGGCTCGTTATTTTTCTATCAACAATCATCGTTCTCGTTGGCTGATTTGGTCTTGCAATGTTATTTAGAAAGCAACCAGTGAGAATGATAAGCATACGGCAAAAAATACGAACTCTTTGAGTTGTGAAGTATACACATAAGAAAAAATAGTTTCACTTGATGATCCTAGTTGCGTGAAACTCGAATAAGGAGAAAATATATGAAGTTTATATACATACATATAATATATATATATATATATATATATATATATATATATATGTGTGTGGTGTGTGTGTGTGTGTGTGGTGTGTGTGTGTGTGTGTGTGTGTGTGTGTGTGCGCGTTGGGTGCGGTATGTCTCTCATAAACACATACTTGCAGTATACTACCAACAAACAACACCCAATGGTTGCTATATATTACCATAAACTCAGTGCTATGGTATCCAGCGAGTGCTGGCGACCTACTTGTTGATATGCCTAGAGTCTAATGAATCCTGTAACTAATTATATATATATTGGGTTGTCCGGAAAGTTCGTACCGATTTTTAAAGGCGAGAAAAAAGTCAATAAATACTTGCCATCACATTTTTAATTAACCAAATAGGAACCATTTTGTTGCACAATGCGTCTCCATCTTTCCTCTAACTTGAAAATACCCTCTTCCCAGAATTGAGGTGGTTTCATGGCAAAGAATTCATCAAGGTATCTTTTTACGTCATCCAAGGAATTGAAATTTTTACCATTAACACTATTCTGCAGATACCCGAATAAGTGGAAATCCGAAGGAGCAATATCTGGTGAATATGGAGGGTGGAGTAACACATCCCAGCCAAGCTGCAGCAATTTTTGTCTGGTTCCCAAATCATAAAGTGCCGAAAATGAACCTACTTATCTTCCATTTTAAAGGGTTACAGAATTAACACAAGCTATAGGAGCATAAACCTTCTTCCACGAAAAGATAGCTTAAACTATGCTCTAAATGGAGGTGTGGTCAAATCCTATTTTATGGACTCAACCATGTTCCAAAATAAGTCGAAAGGTAAGCTACTATAAATCGGCACGAACTTTCCGAACAACCCAATACATATATATATATATATATATATATATATATATATATATATATATAATATATATATATATATATATATACGAGGGTGTGCTGAATAGTTCCTGGTTTTAAGGGTATCGCGAAAGGCCTGTTTGGAGGCCCAACCGTCCTGGGGTTTTTTTTTACAGAGCTTCTTACAAAAACTGAAGGAGGGAAAAATCTGAGAGGGGAATATATTTAAATAAAATCATAATTAACTGATCCTCCTGTATTTTCTTTTAACCAAAGCCAGGAACTTTTCAGTTCATATGCATATCAAATATGGTTTTTGGTTATTCTTTGTTATTGGCAAACTGTACCCCTTGATTCATTTGAAACCCCACCACCACCAAAAAAGCATTTTGGCTGAGCATTCCACAGACACGTGTACCCTTAACGTAGTTCTCGGGGATAATCAGCGTGACACAGAGAGTGACAAGGCTGACCCATTGAAATACAAGTACAACTCATTTTTGCCAGCTGAGTGGACTGGAGCAACGTGAAATAAAGTGTCTTGCTCAAGGACACAACGCGTCGCCGGGAATCGAACTCACAACCTTACGATCATGAGCCGAATGCCCTAACCACTAAGCCACGCGCCCTCACATGTCATACATAGAAGATACTCAATCGGCTTAAAAACTAGGGGTTAAATGCACGTGTATCTTAATACATCTTTACCACATGTCTCAGCGTAATAGATTAAAACAAATTACTCAATATTCTAGAATAGAGCTAAAATAAATTAAATAGAAGTATATAAAAGGCAAAATACACAAAGAAGTATGCACATATTATGTTGTGTCTGGGGAGAGACATCTTGTCCTAATGCCTTATTAGGCGCATATTGTTCATACTTATTCATCTTCAGACTCATTTCCTCCGTCAGCCTTTCTAACAATAAAACTGTTGTAAATCTCAAGTGCCTGGTAAACACTCTTGACATCACAACTTCATTTTCAATCTAGGCTCCATCCAAAACTCAACGTCTCTCTCTCTCTCTCTCTCTCTTCTCTCTCTCTCTCTCTCTCTCTCTCAATCAATCAGAAGGTAAACGAGATGAGCTGAGGAGAGAAAGGACTTTATTTACGAGAGCAGAGGCGGTCTTCAAATTCGCTCTTTCTCTCCCCTCCCTCTCTCTTTCTTTCATTCTCTTTCAATGAAAGTTTTACAAGCTGAGCTGAGGAAGGTAAGTACGTACTTCGTTTAGGAGTCAATGGCTACAGAGCTCTTCCCTTTTGAAAAATATCTGTCTCATGTGCTTGTCTTACACTCCTGGTCTTTACCATCGTCCTCGTCGCCATCGTTATCATCATCATCATCATCATCATCATCATCATCAACAACAACAACAACAATATAACAATAACAAATATTATAAATGATGTGACACACGATGTCAAGCTCTGTCTGAATAGAGACATTTTGTTATTATAACCAGCAATTAATGGAAAGTAACAATTAAACACGTCCAGTAATTAGCAAAATAGCGGTGGCATTGTAAACATGTATGTATGTATGTATGTATGTATGTATGTATGTATGTATGTATGTATGTATGTATGTATGCATGCATACTTGTATGTATGTATGTATGCATGCATGCAGGCTTGTATGTATGTATGTATGTATGTATGTACTGTATATATGTATGCATGCTTGTATGTATGTATGCATGCTTGTATGTATGTATGCATGCTTGTATGTATGTATGTATGTATGTACGCATGTATGTATGTATGTATGTATTTATGTATGTATGTATGTATGCTTGTATGTATGTATGCATGCTTGTATGTATGTATGTATGTATGTATGCTTGTATGTATGTATGTATGCATGCTTGTATGTATGCATGTATGTATGCATGCTTGTATGTATGTATGTATGTATGTATGTATGTACGTATGCTTGTATGTATGTATGTATGTATGTATGGATGGATGGATGGATGGATGTGTTTCTGTGTATATATCTCCTTTCTTCCTCCCATACATACATTATTTTGCTCTTTTGGCCCTCTTTTCCACATTCTCACTAACTTTGTCTGTCTGTCTGTCTCTCTCTCTCTCCCTCTCCCCCTCTCTCTCTCTCTCTCTCTCTCTCTCTCTCTCCTACAACAGTGTGCCATCGTTTCAACAATTGTATATCTATCTATAAAATTACATGACAAAGATAAGTGATATTTAAAACTGAGTTGTTTCAGTGCGAGTGTTTATATATTGATGCATGCGTCTGTGCGTGTAATGCAAGTGAGTCTGCATATCTGCCTGTGCATATTTATATATATACATACAAATGTGTACGCGTAAGTATAAATGTGCCAATATGCCTATGTGTGAAGGTGCCTCTCTAGATGTGCGTATATGTGTGTGTGTGTGTGAGTGTGTGTGGTTGTGGGGTATATGTTTTTTTGTATATGTCCAGAGCTTGTACTTTTGTATGAATATTTTATGTCTGTGTGTGTGCGTACGTGCGTGCACGCGTCCATATCAGTATCTTCTAAATGTTTCGCAATATCGGAATAAAATACTTCGTTCCAAACGTAATGTTGCTGATGTTGATATTGTTGTCGTTGTTCTTGGTGGTGGTCGTAGCAGTGATGTTGCAGTTGATATATTGTAGTTAAGATTTCATTACAGTATCATCGCCTCCTTTTCTCTCTCTGTGTTTGTGTGTGTGTGTGTGTGTGTATAAATTGTAGCTGTTTTTTTTTTTTTTTTTTTTTTTTTTTTTCTCTCTATTTTTGGATTCTGGAGATATTGATGAGGTGCAATGAGGGTATTGGTGAGGGTAGAAAGTAGTGCGGTTTTGTATTACTGTTCAATAATCTCTCAAAAATGTTTCTGTTAGCAGAAGTGTGTATGTGCGTGTGTGTGTATGTGCGTGTGTGTGTGTATGTGTGTGTGAGTGCGCGTGCGTAAGCATGCTACTGGACAGGAAAGAAATATAATCTCGATCACTGCTACCACCACCACCACCACCACCACACCACCACCACCACCACCGTCGCCGCCACCACTACTACTATCTTCTACATAATCCCTATCGCCAATATCATGGAATTACTCATCGTCACTATAGTCATCACTACCATAAGCATCATCATTATCATCTACATCATTATCTACATCCAATTTATCATCGTTACTACTGTCATCACGATTAGCATTACATTAATAATAATGATAATAATAATAATAATAATAATAACAATAATAATAATATTAATAATAATAAAATGCTCTGATGCAGTACCAGGCAGTGGCTCTCATGGCTTCTGATCTTAAGTGATTGGAAGTGTTATCATGTACATTGTTTTGTCTTGGTATAAAAGATGTGCTACAGCAAATATTCTGCTCAATACCACAGATTTGCTTGTCAGTTGTTTGACCTTAACCAGTTGAGCATGTCCCTTAGTGGCTGACGATATGTGCATCTCTGATCACGAGCAAAAGTAGTGGGGGGAGCATCATAGCCATGTGTTCAGAGGGATTCTTTGGGGTTTGAATAATTCACGTCTGGAAACATGGATGTATCGTTCAACATCCTTAAACAACCCTTATTCAGGGACCTTTTGAGCGGGATGGGTTACTCGACCAGAAGAAAATTCTAACTGGGCCCCTCTTGCTAGGTCGTGCGCTGTTTATCTTGATATGCGATCACCATGTCGCGCATACATGGTTGTGATGCATGTGCCTAGTGTACCCTTATCAGACGGGTAGTCATGATGGGTATATTGGGCTTCGTATATTTTACCCCAGTGTCACTTTGATGGCATGAACTGCTCTCTCACTCAATAATAATAATAATAATAATAATAATAATAATAATGATAATGATAATAATAATAATAATAATAATAATAATAAGTTTTCAAATTTTGGTACAAGGCAAGCAGCTTCTGGTGAGAGATTAAGTCGATTAAATCGACCCAGTACTCAACTGGTACTTATTTTATCAACCCCGGAAAGATGAAAGGCAAAGTCGACCTCGGAGAAATTTGAACTAAGAACATAGCAAAGAAACACAAAATCCGGTTAAGCATTTTGCCCGGCGTGCTAACAATTCTGCCAGCTCGCTGCCTATGATGATAATAATTATAGCAATAATGATCCTTTCTACTAAAGGCACAAGGCCTGAAATTCTAGGGGAGGACCACCCCAGAGTTTCACCGGTACTTCATTTATCGACTCCGAAAAGATGAAATGTACAGTCAACCTCGGCGGAATTTCGCCCGGCGTGCGAATTGAGGGAGGTTGTATGTGTGGTATATATTGACCAATGCATGTACTGTGCTGTCCTGTCATAGTCTTTGTGAATACACTGTTGTTGCAAGTCGGCTGCATCCCGAGATTATGCGATCGATTGTCTCTGGAGGTTTCTGCATGCGCGGCACGATGGGCCGCATTCATATTCAAGAACATTACGCTGGTAATTAACTTTTAGATGGACCCCAGTGCTTTCATCGAGCCCAAGTATTTCACTGCTAGTCGATTCATCAACTCCGAAAGGATGAAAGACAGACCCGACCTCAGAACGGGAAGAAATACCGTTTCGCATTTTGTCCGATTCTAAACAGCTACCTTAATATTAATAACAAGAGCACTCAGAGAGCACAAACCTCCGCCAAGGCAACACCAACGTCCTCTCAACGATTAGCCAGAGATGATTTTTGAAATGAGGAGATCTGAAATAAACTGGATTTCTCTCAAAAACGAGAATACTAAAAATGAACCTGAACGCTCTCAAAAATTAAGTACAAAAACAGGAAAAATAATCCAGAATCCTTGTCCGGTACCAGATCGATCCCAAAATCTAACCAGTTCGTGCCAATCACGAGGCCAAGCATCCCTAAAAGTTTCATTCGAATCCATCCAGCGGTTCTTGAGATATCTTGTTCACAGACGAACAAACAAACACGACTGAAAACAACACCTCCGCCTTCGCTATGGTGGAGGTAATAATCTTTTCTACAAAAGGCATAAGGCCTGAAATTTTGGAGGTGGGGACTAGTCGACCCCAGTGTTCAACTGGTATTTATTTTATCAACACCCGAAAGGATGAAAGACAAAAATCGACCTCGGTGGAATTTGAACCCAGACTGTAAAGGGATAGAAAAACGCCGCTAAGCATTTTATCCAGCATGCTAACAGATCATCACTTTCATAATAATAATGATCGTTTCTATTATAGGCACAAGACCTATAATCTTTTATGTTATAGGCATAAGTCCTGAAATTTGTGAAGAAGAGTAGAGTAGATCACATCGACCCCAGTATTTGACTGGTACTTATTTTATCGACCCCGGTATTTGACTGGTACTTATTTTATCGACCCCGAAAGGATGAAAGGCAAAGTCGACCTCGGCGGAATTGGAACTCATAACGTAAAGACGGGTGAAATGCCGCTAAGCACTTTGTCCAGCATGCTAACGATTCTTTTCTACTCTAGGCACAAGGCCCGTAACCTTTGGGGAAGAGGCCAGTCGATTAGATCGACCTCAGTACGTAACTGGTACTTAATTTATCGACCCCGAAAGGATGAAAGGCAAAGTCGACCACGGCGGAGTTTGAACTCAGAATGTAAAGACATGAAAGACCTATTTCTTTACTACCCACAAGGGGCTAAACACAGAGGGGACAAACAAAGACAGACAAACGGCTTAAGTCGACTTCGGCGGAACTGGAACTCAGAACGTAGCGGCAGACGAAATGCCGCTAAGCATTTCGCCCGGCGTGCTAACGTTTCTGCCAGCTCGCTAAGAGACTAGTTGAAAGAGGTTTGAGATCCTGTGTACACTCGCAAAGACAAATAACCATGGCTTTGATCATGGGTCAGCTCAGTCGGGATTGACATGAGACTAAACAACAAGTCCTCTCCCATCACTATTATCACCACCACCATCATCATCATCATTATCACCATCCTCTTCACCAAAATCATCATCATTATCATTACTATCCTCTTCATCAAAAATCCTCATCATAATCACCAATACCACCACAATCACTAAAACCATCACCACTACCATTATCATCATCATCGTACCATCATCCATTGTCGCAGTGTTTATTACAAGACTGAACAGAAGTCATTTAAAATCTACAATCAATAATACTGAGAGCAGCTTATGAATCCCAAATGACTGAAATCCTATCTAGATCCACAGGAATACTTGAACACCAGAAAGCAGCAGCAGTAGCAGCAGCAGTAGTAGCAGTAGTAGTAGTAGTAGTAGTAGTAGTAGTAGTGGTGGTGATGGTGGTGTCATAGAAGTGGTTGTAGTAGTAGTAGTGGTGGTGGTACAGAAGTGGTTATAGTAGTAGTAGTGGTGGTGGTGGCATGGTAGAAGTGGTTGTGGTAGTGTTGGTGGTTGCATGGTAGACATGGTTGTAGTAGTAGTAGTGGTGGTGGCACAGAAGTGGTTATAGTAGTAGTAGTGGTGGTGGTGGCATGGTAGAAGTGGTTGTGGTAGTGTTGGTGGTTGCATGGTAGACATGGTTGTAGTAGTAGTAGTGGTGGTGGTAGCATGGTAGAAGTGGTTGTAATAGCAGTAGTGGTGGTGGTGGTGGTGGTGGCATGGTAGAAGTGGTTGTAGCAGTAGTGGTGGTGGTGGCATGGTAGAAGTGGTTGTAGTTGCAGCATTAGTAGTGGTGATGGTGGCATGGTAGAAGTGGTTGTAGTAGCAGTAGTAGTGATGGTGGTAGTTGTGATGGTAGTAGTAGTAGTAGTAGCAGCAGCAGCGACGACGATGGCGGTGGTGCTGGTGCTGGTGGGAGTGGTGATATTAGATTCCAGTGATATTTGAACTCGTAACAGTTTGAGATAGTAGCATTGTTAGTAATTAGCCTTCACATAATTATAACCGCTGCCATCACCACCACAAGCACCACCTAATCATTTGTTAGAATTAGCAACCAAATCTTCATCAGACTAAGGAAAGGAAGGGCTGTGTAGTCCTTGTTTAGCACAAAAAAATAAATAAATAAAATAATAAGGTTGGATGGTCACGGCTTGAATCTCTTTGACCACAGTTGCTGACCATGGGACAATATCAATAAAATAACAATTAACAACAACAATCGATGTTACACCACCATCACAACTACCACCACCACACAACCACCACCACCATCACAACCACCACCACCATCACAACCACTACCACCACCATCACAACCACTACCACCATCACAACCACCAAACCACCATCACAACCACCACCATCATCACAATCACCAAACCACCATCACAACCACTACCACCATCACAATCACCAAACCACCACCATCATCACAATCACCAAACCACCATCACAACCACCACCACCATCATCACAATCACCAAACCACCATCACAACCACCACCACCATCACAATCACCAAACCACCACCATCATCACAATCACCAAACCACCATCACAACCACCACCATCATCACAATCACCAAACCACCATCACAACCACCACCACCATCACAACCACCACCACCATCACAATCACCAAACCACTACCACCACCACCACCACCACCATCACAACCACCACCACCATCACAACCACCACCATCATCACAATCACCAAACCACCACCACCATCACAACCACCACCATCATCACAATCACCAAACCACCATCACAACCACCACCATCATCACAATCACCAAACCACCATCACAACCACCACCACCACCATCACAACCACCACCACCATCACAATCACCAAACCACCACCACCACCACCATCACAACCACCACCACCACCACCGTCACCAACACCGCAACCATGACCGACACCACTAGAGTCATTACATTTTCCGTTGTTGTCATCACTATCATTATTGTCGTCATTATCATCATCATCGCCGTCCATTAACGTTATTACAAAACGCTACAGCTCATTATCTTTATAATTATTGCTTAGGAAGAGACGACACCAAAAAAGAGGAGGGAGTAAAAAAAAATACGACAATGATTTGGAATAGGGTTGGGAGAAAGAAGAAGGGTGGGGTGAAATGGAATAAAGAAAAAGAAACAAAAAAAGGAAATAAAAAGGATGTGGGCACTGTCCATGGTGGCGGTGGTTGTGAGGAAGGGGTCTTGAAGTCACGATGAAAACAGCTTAATACTTTCATAATGATAACAATTACTCATTTTAACTCAGCCTTTATCATATATAGGATCAATTAGTTAAATAAATAAATGTGCCAAGAAATGACACACCCTTTCTCATTTAGACAGATTAATCAGCTTAATTGACCGGACATTGGGACATCATCAGTGATATGCCAAATAGATAACGATGTTTGTTTGTCTCATTAAGTAGTTCATTTTTTTTCCCCTCCATAATTTAATCAGGAGGATGAGGAAAGTGTCCATGATCTATCTTCGCAGACTATCCGAGATTGGTAAATAATGTTACGATTGATGAAAGAAAAATGAACGTATGAGATACGGCAAATTAATGTCTCGTTTAGTCAAGATTAGCTCAGATGGGAGTTGACAACGGCCGATTCTGCTCTGCCTGAATTCTGTGCAAAGAGAAAAGTGAGTAGTGAGTACTCAGATGTTTTGGCTGCAATCAGCCGAAATATAAGGCCGGACAGCTTCCAGTTCCAATTTAGACACTACCTGTTGAAGGTTACCGTTCGCTGTCACTTCAACGTGCGGTTTACCTGGCCACTTGTATTTTAGTGTGCAGTCTAACCCTGACCCTAACCTAAACTAACCTTAAGCTCTAAATTCTAACCTTAAATCTAAACTTAAACCTTAACCCTAAACTTAAACTCTAACCTTAACCCTAAACCCAACGCAGATCAGGTCATTTCACAGCGTAGACTAATAAACTGCGCGCTAAAGTAGCACCTAGTGCTCTCTCAGTAGCCTAATGTGAAAACAATGAATGATCAAAGCTTCAGCTGGTTTCACAAGAGTTACTGCATTAGCCGTCTTCTGACTTGCTGGAAGAGGTGCGATCGATAAAGATCAATGCAAAGTAAAAAGTAGCGAAAATTGAACGGTAATAAAAATATAACCAAATGAAACTATGTTACGCACGATGTGAGTTGGCAAAACGGACTGACAGAAACGTACTTCACATGCATGCAGAAAAAGGACCACATTTTATAATGTGATTCATTTTAAGTGTGATTTCAGGAAATTTTAACTTCTGTTTCTAACAAGCAGGTCGAACTACTACCTAAAGGTGCCACTGCTAAGTGGTGGTGGTGGTGACAGCGGTGATACTACATAGTATCGACGGGTTGTGTGTTAAGTCGGTTTTACTCACAGAAGCTGTGTTGTTTAATGTCCATGTAGGCGACAGGTTGTAATGGAGGTGGTTGCTTTAGTGGTGGCGATGGTTGTGTGTGTGTGTGTGGAGGAGGAGGAGAAGAACTATTCTGCTTTGTGTTTCTTATAACATTTTTACTGTATATTATGTTATTATATTCAGAAGTTAGGGAGTGTCATTATTGCAATAATTGCTGTTTGTCGGCAGATTCCTATCAATCCACTGTAAACATTCGCGCACGCACGCACGCACACGCACACACACACACACACACACACACCACACACACACACACCTACACACACATACGTATGTGTGTGTGGAAGTGCGTGTCTGTGCACAAATATGTATTTTTTTTTATTTCCCCTTTGTCGGCAATTATACGAATTAGTAAACCTCCAAATTATTGTTGTCGCCACTGAAATTCCTGTCCGCTCCTCTTCATATAATCCCAATTAAGGACACAAAACGCTTCCTTTCCTCCAAGATAAGCACAATAGTTTTGGTGAATTTAAAGAATGGAATTTACAGCGTGTTCTTTTGTTTACAGTTTTTTTTTTGTCTTCTTACAAAATCGATTCTACGTAGATCAGTGGTTACAACCATTTTCGGATCTTTTCGGTTTGACCGGCAGTTTTTTCTAGCGGTGTCATATGAAATAGTCACCCATAATTATGACCCTAGTGTCGATCTATTGCATTTCAATCTGTTTTAGAGTTAGGGTTAGGGGTGGGGGGGAAGGGTATCTTTTTTTCTTCAGAAATGTAAATAAACCCAATCTGTTTCTTAAACGAGGGACATATTCATACGGCACAGAATGTTTTCATTTCAATAGACGTCAGTGATTGGTTGAAATTGCAGAAATTGAAGAAAAAACAACAACAAATATCTTACAAACTATAGAATTTTCTCAATAAAGCCAAGAGAAAAAGATGTTTTATAAACACATTCTACCAGTAAACGAAGTTTAAAAGTGTTTAGTTACGTGGAAATTATTTTTAAAACCTGCCGGTCAAACCGAAAAGATCCCCATTTTCTACCTATGAACCTCTTTGGTTCCTATTTTACTCACATGGATCCTCATAGGCATTCGATGCTTAAAAAATTCTTGGTGGAGGTAAAGAATACGTACACCACCCGTTTTCGGCGTAACAAAAACCCTAACCCTAAACACCGGGTGTACGTATTCTTTACTTTCGCCAAATTCTGATATTTTCATAATTGAATACAATCTTTTTGCCTTTTAGCTTTTACTAGTTTCAGTAAAAAGACTGCGGCCATGCTGGAGCACCACCCTTAGTCGAAGAAATCTACACCAGGACTTAAACACGTGCGTGTGACTTCTTTGAGTGGTGGGACGATTTAGCGTCTATTTCTTAGCATATAGGCGAGAAATTTTTTCTAAGCCCTTATTATAACACATATAATAAATCTGGCTGTTATTTCTAGCACACCACCAGAAGTCACTCGTTATTTCTTTCTCAGTCTCACAACTATTGATGCTTTTCAATATTCTCTCCCCATAAACACATTTTATGGAATAATAATGCTGAAAGTAACACACGCGGAAAAAACAAAACAAACAAAAAAATATGGTAATGAGGCCGTGTGTGTGTGTGTGTGTGTGTGTGTGTGTGTGTGTGTGTGTGTGTGTGTGTGCATGTTTGTGTATGTGTGTGTGTGTGTGTGTCTGTAAGAGAGAGAGAGAGAACATTTTTCTGAAAGAAAATTTTGCTATGAAAATAAATCATCTTTTACATACCTCTTATTAAAATCCATCTGGATAAATCCCAGCAATAACATTCTCAGGCTCTCCAATATTTTAGAATGATAAATAGAAGCAATCGGATGCAGGAAGCGGATCTAAAAAAAAAAATCAAATTTTTCTTTTTTATATAGCATAAATATGTTTATGGGGTGAAATATTGAAAATCATCAATACAAATCTGAGACAGAAACAAGGAGGGGGGTCTTGGAATGTGCTAGAAACAACAGCCAAAATCTCCCTTAAATCACACTTATTCCTCTGAAAAGATTTTTGTTTTACCGAAAACGTTTCTCCCAAGTATTTTCAGTGTGTAGTACAATAAAAATTTTAATAACAATAATTGGCCAAAAATCTGTCCGGATTGGGGAGTGAAAAAAATCATAAATTTTCAATTTTTTCTTTTTTGTTTTTTGTTATAAAAAGATGTCTCCCATCATCTCGAAGGCTGTGGTGAAAAACAAATAAAACAAAAAAACATTGGAATAAATCCCCGTCAAAACGGAGAAATTCCGGGCCGTCTGATCCGAAACTCCATTCTTTAGAAACATCCCCGGATCTTTTCGGTTTGAACGGCAGTTTTTAACATAATTTCTAGGTAACTAAAAAAGTTGAAACTTCGTATACTGGTAGAATGTGTTTGTAAAACATCTTTTTTTCTTGGCTTTATTGAGAACATTCTATAGTTTGTAAGGCATTTGTTGTTGTTTTTTCTTCAATTTCTGCAATTTCAACCAATCACTGACGTCTATTGAGGTAAAAAAAACATTCTGTGCCGTATGAATATGTCCCTCGTTTAAGAAACAGATTGGGTTTATTTACATTTTGTGAAGAAAAAAAGATACCCTACCCCCACCCCTAACCCTAAAAGAGATTGAAATGCAATAGATCGATACTAGGGTCATAACTATGGGTGACAATTTCATATGACACCGCTAGTAAAAACTGCCGTTCAAACCGAAAGGATCCACTTCCCCCACCCCCGCCGTCTTGCAAAAACTTTTGCCAACAAATTTCTTTGCAATCGTAATCTATACCGTTTGAAAGGTATTTGTATAAAATTTCATTAACAGATACCCATTTTCCTGAAAGTTATGAAACTCCTCTCCCTGGAGTGGCTGTGTGGTAAGTAGCTTGCTTACCGGCCGCATGGTTCCGGGTTCATTCTCGCTGCGTGGCACCTTAGGCAAGTGTCTTCTACTATAGCCTCGGGCCGACTAAAGCCTTGTGAGTGGATATGGTAGACGGAAACTGAAAGAAGCCCGTCGTATATGTGTGTGTGTGTATGTGTGCATGTTTGTCTGTGTTTGTCCCTCCAACATCGCTTGACAACCGATGCTGGTCTGTTTACGGCCCCGTGACTTAGCGGTTCGGCAAAAGAAAACCGACAGAATAAGTACTAGGCTTATAAAGAATAAGCCTGGGGTCGATTTGCTCGACTAAAGACGGTGCTCCAGCATGGCCGCAGTCAAATGACTGAAACAAGTAAATGGATAAAAGAGTAAAAGAGTAACTCCTCGAGAAAACTTTTTGTAACGAGTCTCTACATAGACTCAATCTACAGGATCTAAACGATATTTGTTGAAAATTTCCTTAAAAAGTATCCATTTTTCTGGAAGTTATGAGGCAATAAAGTCGGAGGAGGGGTACACATTTGTAGTTATGCCTAATCGACTTATCCCCTGCCTCAAAATTGCTGGCCTTGTGCCAAAATTTGAAACCATTATTGATCGGGTAGAATCGTTAGCACGCCGAGAAAAAATGCTTAGTGACATTTCGTCCGATCTTACGTTCTGTGCTGAAATTCTTCAGAGGTCGACTTTGCCATTCATCCTTTCAGAGTCAATAAAAATGAGTACCAGTTGAGCACTGGGATTGATGTAATCAGCTTATCTCCTGTCCCGAAATTGCTGGCCTTGTGCTAAAATTTGAAACCATTATTGATCGGGAGGTAACTATATTGTGTGACATTAAAAAAAAAAAAAACTGCATGGTATGATTCGAGAGAAATTTCAGTGCGAGCGGTTAACTTATTATGCTTAGCAGAGAGTTTTGTTTTGCTTGTTATACCCTTTGTGGGGTTCATTTCTGATAATCAATGCACCAGCTATTTTTATTACCGATAATGCTTTTAATCTCATAAACCCAAATCATGCCTACCACCACCACCACCACCACTACCATATACACAAACTATCCTTTAATAGATTTCTGAACTTCCGCTTTTCCTTCCTTCCCGGAAATGTTTTGACCGGAAGGAATGGAAATCTTCATGAAATTGCATGTTTTCGCTTTTGTTTTTAGCTATGAATAATACATATGGACGATTATATTTCATCTCTTTGTCAACGTTGACATGTTTTTTTTTAATTATTTATTTGTCTATTTATTTATTTTGCAATGTTTCAGTATTGGTACATGATGCCATTGACCCTCACAAACATCCCTCCTGATATAGAAGGAGTAGACTGAAAAAGAGGGTGAATGGCATTGCCTTCTAACACCGACATTTTCTAGACCAATATCGAAGGATCGGACTCTTTTCTTTCTTTTTTCTTTTCTTGTTCCAGTCTTTGTACTGTGGCCATAGTGGGACACTGCCATGAAGGGTTTTAGTCGAACAAATCAACCCGAGTACGTATTTCTTAAATCTGGTACTTATTCTGTCGGTCTCTTTGGCCAAACCGCCAAGTTACGAGGACGTAAACAAACCAACACTGGAAGAGGAGCAAACACAAGACGTATATATACACACACACACACCAAAGATTTCAACACAATTTCCGTCTTGGTCTGTTATAGAAGACAGTTGCTTGGATGCCGTGCAGTGGGACTGAACATGAAACCACACGGTTGCAAAGCGTGTTTTCATATATATATATATATATATATCAATTTATGTCTCTCCACCACCGCTTCACAACCGATACTCGTGTGTTTACGTCCCCGTAACGGAGCGGTTCGGCAAAAGTGGAACCGATAGAATAAGTACCAGGATTTTAAAAAATAAATATTGGGGGTCGATAAATTCAGCTAAAAATTATTCAAGGCGGTACCCCCAACATGGCTGCAGTCTAATGACTTACACAAGTAAAAGATAAAAGATGTATGTATCTGGGGCACATTTTTATGGCGTAGGAGTGGTTGTGTGGTAAGTAGCTTGTTTATGAGCCGAGTACGTGTTTTCCGTTGGCACAAGAGGCTATGCAAAGCAAGTCCACTGCGAAGCTCGTGACGAGCCCTTTTTCCGACAGCGAGGACATCAGGTACATCCACTGAGTTCCTTTTGGCCAAAGGTCAACAAAGAGTACTTCGTGGAAGTTTTGAGGGCAAGACTTCCGTCCGTCCCCACCAAAAGAGCAGCCTTAAAAAATTTTTTTTTCGACACAAACCCCACTTTTCGGCTATGGGGAATACGAATCTGCAAAAAAATTGGCAAAAATCGGCATTTTAAAATTATCCCCACCTCTACCCATTTCCTTCATTTTCTACCTTTTTCAGAAATTCTTTTTTCAAAATATGCAGAAAAATACTGAGATTCTGAAAAAAATTTCCAAAAATTTTTGTAAAATTTTTTTAAAGAATTTTTTTTTTCTAAATATGCGGAAAAATAAGGACCGGACAAAAATTTCAGAACTTTTCTGTAGTTACCTTTAGGGTTAGGGTTAGTATTGAGGAAAAAAGTCAAAATTGAAGAATTGGGTGGTGGGGAGTGGCGGAAAAATTTAACAATGCCGATTTTTGGCAAATTTCCGGAACCTCTGTATCCGAAAACGGGGGTTCTTGGCAAAGAAAAAAAAATTTAAATTAACAAATTTAGCAGAAAATGTGGGGGGGGGGGCGGAAGTCTTTCCATTTTGAGGGAGGAGGGATTTTGTCGCAAAAGGCCAAAGTATCTGCGCCTGCACCAGGATAATACACAGTCCACAATTCCATCCTGGTAACCAACCACTTGACAGAGATGGATATCAAAACTGTAGCTCGTCCTCACTACAGTTCAAACCTTGCTCCTTGCGACTTTTGCTTGTTTCCCAAGCTGAAGAAAAAGATAGAGACTGTGACAAGGATCCTGGACATTTTCATTTTAGAGGACTTTCATGGGGCCTTTCACAAATGGGGTGGAGCACTACAACCAGCGGATTGAAGTCAAGGAATCCTAATTTGAAGAAGATTCGAGTTTTGTACTTCTTTGAAATTAATAAATGTCACTCTTGAAAAAGTCTCAGAGCTTCGGGAATATATCTTGAGTGTGCGCGCGCGTACGTGTCTCTCCACAACGTTTGGTTTGTTTGTGTCCCTGTAACATAGCGGTTCAGTACAAGAGAATTTTAAAAATCTAGTAGCAGGGGCGATTTATTCGGCTAAAGCTTCAGTGCCCGCAGTCAAACGACCGAACTAGTAAATGTAAATGTTATATTCACACTCGCGCACACACACACAACGATTAACAGAATAAGACTTACATATATAATTTTTTTTATTTATGCACCCTTTTCAAGCCTAGCCAGGCTCATGGGCCCGGTTTCTCGGTTTCTATGGTGTATGTATTCCCGCCAGTTGGACGGGACGCCAGTCCATCACAGCGTTACTCAAGAAACAGAAGAAAGAGTGAGAGAAACTTGGGGCGAAAAGAGTACAACAGGGGTCGCCATCACCCCCTATCAGAGACTCGTGGAGCTTTAGGTGTTTTCGCTCAATAAACACACACAACGCCCGGTCTGGGAATCGAAACCGCGATCCTCCGACCGCGAGTCCGCTGCCCTAACCACTGGGCCGTTGCGCCTCCACTATCTAAACACATACATAAAAATGAAGAAGAAAATCTCTTGCCCTCGACAAAGTTCCAGTAATTGGTCTCATTCAATGATTATGCATGTGCTAATGAGCTACATGAGCAAAACACTTACATAGCTCAGTAGCATAGTATCGACAACGATCTTCCATACAAATTACGCTGCTGCTCGAGAATAAGGAAGTAGACCACGCTGACATCGGTGCAGCTAAACTGCATTCAAGACAAAGATGTGCATCTCCTACAGAGGAGCTATTTTCAGATCACCAGTATCATATCATGATGACTATCTCCTTCTCTACTCAAAACTATCTTTTCTAATGAAGTACGTCTCTCTATAGCTTGCTGTTACTTCTGTTACTTTTTTTTAAGGCGACAAGCCGGCCAAATGATTACTACGTCGGACAGGATGCTTTAGTGGCGTTTCTTCTGGTTATTTACGTTCTAAATTCCAAATACGTAAAACAGAGTGATAGACGAATTTTGAAAGACACGGACACTGACACACACACACACACACACACACACACACACACACAAACGTGTGTATTGTGTGGCCTACGTACGTCCCTATAGGAATATTTATATAAATAATACAGAAGATTAAACGGGAGGTGAAATCTTATCAAATAGGCGTTCACTTCACCTACAAAGTATTATAATTAAAATTAAAGATAAGTCAAGGCGACTGTTTTCAACTGAAATTTAACAGAGGAGAGTGGAGACAAAAGCAAAGAGAAAGACAGAGAAAGAAACACACACATGCAGACATAAACGAGCTTACTCTCCAATATCAGCCTACAAACACATACGCAGAGACACTTGCTGACAGAAAGGAGAGTTTAAGATTCTTTCAATATCGCTATTTTTGTAACGACTAAACAAAGGCGAGCCAGAGCCAACGTAGAAATCTATATATGGTCTCTTGGCCTACAAGAAATAGCAGCCAAATCACGATAGACGTCTCGAAGGCGTTAACTATTCCATCAGCTCACCGACTTCCTTACGCTGAAATTTCACATATCATAAAATATAATACAATGAAATGTTATGTTGTATAGTATAATATAAAATAATATGATACAACATATAATCTTTCATAATATAAAATGAAAGATAGAAATCTTGCAGTTTAAGTTAGTCGGATAATCTGCACATGTAATCCAAACAGGAGCATATGGTGTTTGTATTTAAAATGGCGTGTGCTATCGCGCAAGACCATATATAAATATAAACATACAATCACGTTATTTCTAGACATATTATGACTTCAATGTCAATCTTTGTTTTTAAGTGTGTATCATTAGATTCGAAAACTAATTACGACTAGATTATATCATGATAGTGCATTAACAGAATATACAACAGAGGAAATTTAACTATCATTAGCAGAACTCTTTAGTGGAATTATCTTTAGTGTATTCTTCATAGATAAGAGTTCTAGAATATACACCTCTCGTATCGAAAAGAAAGTAATCAGGCCTCGTTCTCGTCACGCAATGTGGGCCAGCCTAAATATTAGGTTGTCCCAAAAGTTCGTAAACACTTGCGAAAATTGAATTTTTACTCGCAAAGTACTAACAAAAACAACAAAAATTATTCCTCAAAATAACGACCATTATTTTCCAAGACTTTCTACGAACTTTTCGGACAACCTTATATTAAGTTACGTATATATATATATATATATATATATATATATATATATATATATACACACACACACACATATATATAGGGTGCGTAAGGTATTTGAGCCGATACCTTCTTTGGGTCATTGCTGCTTTTTTTTGCTAACTCGGTATAATCGCTTCTTAAGAAAATAATGGCAGACCCTCATCTTACTCGACAAATGAAGAGGCATGCTGTTATTGTAGTTATAAAGGCTGAGCATAGCGATTTAGAAATATCTCGATTTTTAAAAGTTGCCAGATCTTTCGTCTACGAAGTTTGTAAGGAAGATAGAATATACGAGGATTAAGGAGTTAGAGACTGAAGATGGAATTGTATCACCAGTATCAAAGCATAAAAAGCCTTCTAAATGCCCTGAAATCATCAGAAGACTTGAATCTATTCAGCAAGTTTAACAGACCACTGGTTACAATCCCAGAAAATCCATGAGGTCAACTGCAGAAGATCTCCATGAGTCAGAAGGAACAGTCAGAAATGTCGTCCACGAAGATATCAGATATAAGTCTTATGTGATGAGGAAAGGTCAATTTGTCAGAAAAAGCAAAAGAAAATCACTACATCAGATTTAAAAGGCTCTTAAACAAACTGAAAACTCCAGCAGAAGAAGATTTGATTTGGTTTTTCTCAAACGCGAAAAACTTAAACCACGATCAAAAAGTTAACAGAAGAAATGACACATGGTTATGTGCAGACCCTTCTGAAGTTCCTGCATACAAAATTTCCTGCAGCTGTCATGGTTTTAGTGGTTGTCAGCAATGAAGGACGTGTGATGCCTCCTTACTTCTTTCCACAAGGCCTTAGAGTTGACTCTGCCGCCTATATTGAGGTCCTGGAAATAATTGTTAAGCCCTGGAGAGACAGTGTATGCAATGGAAGGCCATATGTGTTTCAGTAAGACTCTGCACCATCACATATGGCTCTAGAAACACAGGAATGGATGACTGAAATTTTTTATGATAACATAACCCCTGACATTCGGCCTTCTAATTCCCCAGATCTCAATCCATTGGACTATTACATGTGGAGCGTTGTTAAGAGAGAGGTCAATGAACACGCCCATAACACCAAAGATTCTATGAAAGCTGCCATAGTCAGAGTCATGTCCAAAATGAACCAGGACCATTTGATTCGAGCATGTACATCATTTAGTTCTCATATAGAAGCAGATGATGAAGCTGAGAGTGGCTTTATTGAATAACATTATAGACAAGAAGGTTAATTTTTATCCTCGTAGTAGCATTTTTGGATAAATAAATTATTATCTGTTGTTTATAAATATAAACCTGTCCTCAGATATTTTATGCACCCTTTAATAAGATCAGTTATTTGAAACTTTTCGGAAAATAAACGATAAGGAAGCGCGTACAACTTGTCTTTGAAGCCAGCAGAAAAGAACAGTGCACGTTTCGGTCAAATGAGACTTCTTCAACGAACTATACCCTGTCCATACATACATACATACATACATACATACATACATACATACATACATACATACAGACAGACAGACAGACAGACAGACAGACAGACAGACAGATAGATAGATAGATAGATAGATAGATAGATATATAGATAGATAGATAGATAGATAGATAGATAGAGATATTTATGGTATTTAATTCCATTCAGCCAGATAGAATACTTATCGTTGAAACTGTGTTGCTACATTCATGAATATGGTGGGGGGGTGTAGTCGTGGCGGTGGTGGTGATGGTGGTGGTGATAGTAGTAGTAGTAGTAGTAGTAGTAGTAGTAGTAGCAGTAGTAGTGGTAGTAGTAGTAGCGGCAGTAAGTAGTACACAAACGTATTAGATTCATGAATATTGAAAAGCACAATTTAAACAGTGACGTCCGTAAAACGACTCCTTGACCCCGATCCCGCTTACCCGTCCGTCCAACCATTCAAAACCATGTTGGATGCAATAAAGCTTGAAATAAATTACATCCTTAAAAGCCCATTATTGCATTCATGGCAACAATATTTGTTGTTGTCGTTGCAATCAAAATTATTGCTAGTCATACTTTGCTATCATTAATATTGTTTCTTGTTGTTGCTGTTATCATTTTATAGTATTATTTTATTGATATCGTTGTGTTTGTTGTTGTTTTTGTTGTCATTGTTTTTGTTTTTATTGTTGTTGTCACTGATGTCGCTTTTAATTATAACGCTGCTCTGCCTTTATTGTCAGTGTTAATTATGCAACTGCTATTGTTATTGTTGTTCAAGTCGTTCTCGTGTGCTATTGCTGCTTTTAATATCGTTGTTGTTTCTGCTGTTATTGTTGTTGCTTATCCTGTACTTCTTGCTATTGCTATTCCTATTGTTATCGTTGGTGTTATTTTTATGATTATTTCTGCAATTGTTCTTGTTGCCATTCCTGTTGTTCTGGTTATCAATGTAAGTAGCATTCACAATTTTGTCGCTGTTACTACATCTATCGTTCTTGCGGCTGTCGTCGTCGTGTTCTTCTTCTTCTTCTTTTTCTTTTTCTTCTTCTTCTTTTTCTTTTTCTTCTTCTTCTTCTTCTTCCAATCAGGTCTCACGCCATTAGCCACAAAGAATAATCTCTAATTCGAGCCTACTCTAAGCTACTAAGAATGCATGTGGCAACTTGAAGATCCACCCACCACACGCAATAGACAGGCGGTTACACAGGCGCGAAATCTACGTTGTTATCCTGTTATCCTCATTCCGTAAACGGTGGCTTTTAACGGCTGAAGAGCTGAACCATCCTGGGGTACAGAGGGTTTGCAATCTAGACTAGGGTCTGAAAGTTTACCACACCATAGTGGGTTACACCATGGTTCCTCTGCTTTGTTGGTGAAAGAGTACAGCGGGGTTCACTCTACACCCCGCCGGAGCCTCGTGGCGCTTAGGTGTTTTTGCTCAATAAACACTCACCATGCCCGGTCTGGGAAACGAAACCGCGTTCTTGAGAACCGTGAGTCCGCTGCCCTAACCACTCGGCCATTGCGCCTCCACTCTTGCTGCTGTTGTTGTTATCCTTATTGATAACGATAACGATAAGGTGAGCTGGCAGAATCGTTAGCACGCCCGACAACGTGATTAGCCGCATTTCGCCAGTCTTTGTGTTCTCAGTTCAAATTTCGCTGAGGTCAGCTTTACTTTTCATCTTTCGAAGTCGATAAAATAAGTATCAGTTGAATATTGGGCTCCATGTAATTGACTAGTCCCCTTCCCTAAAAATTTTTAGCCCTATGATAGAAAAGGATTATAAGGCAGAATCGTAAGCATATTGCAAGCCGGCAGAATCGTAAGCATTTTGGAAAAAAATGCTTGGCGATATTTCATATACCGTTGCGTTCTGAGTACATATCTACCGAGATCCACTTTGCCTTTCAACCTTTCAAAATCGATAAAATAAGTCCCAGCTGAGCACTTGACCACCTCTTCCCCAAAATTTCAGGCCTTCTACCTATAGTAGTTTATTATTGAGTGATGATGGTGGCAGTTAGAGTAGTGGTGGTGATGATGATGTGTGGTGGTGATGGTGGTAGTGATGATGACGGTGATAATAATGATAGTGGTGGTGAAGATGATTATTACTATTGTGTAAGACATCTCAATACTGCTGGGTTTTTTGTTTTCTTAATTTTTTAAAATTTTTTCGGTGGAAATTTTTTGTTAACTTATAAACATGTAGAAGACAGCTTCATAGAGAGAGAGAGAGAGAGGATTGAGGGAGAGCAGACGATACAACAGCAGTGAGGTATTGTTTCATAATGATAAACCTGATTCAGCGTGCACACATAGACGCACGTAGACATGTACACATACATACACATATACTCGTATAAACCTACACACACACATAAACACATGTATTATAAACACATGGACCTTATAACACGCACGCACACATATATTACTAATACGACTATTTTTATTAGTTGATGAATCAAAATTATACATTTTGCAATATAGACGACATAGAACAATACTTATGATATGAATGTGTATGTATGTCTGTATGTATGTATGTATATATACACACACACATATATACATATCCACACACACATATATGTATACATATATACGTTCATATATATATTCATATATATATATATTCATGTACATATATATATATATATATATATATATATATATATATATATATATATATATATATATATATAGTGTATATGTGTATACATATATATGCGTGTTTGTATGCGCGTATATATATATATATATATATATATATTATATATATATATATATATATATATATATATATATATATATATATATAGTGTATATGTGTATACATATATATGCGTGTTTGTATGCGCGTATATATATATATATATATATATATATATATATATATATATAGTGTATATGTGTATACATATATATGCGTGTTTGTATGCGTGTATATATATTATAGTACATATACGTAGATACACGCACAGTTCGATACCTGTGTGTGTGTAGTGTGTGTGTGTGTGTAGGTGTGCGCACGACAAGTGAGAGAAGTAATAGAATCGATATTAATGAGGAATATATGAAATAATGGAAATATTATTAATGAGGATTATTATAACAGCAACTAAACAAGCAGAAAGGGCAAATTCAGACAGTGATTAATGCAGAGAGATGTTAGTGTGGTGGGATGGTTTGGGATGTATTTGTGTGTTTGTGTGTGTGTGTATGGATGGATGGTACTGTATGAAAATATGTGCTTGTGCCCATGCGCCTGTATGCATTCGTGTGTGTGTGTGTGTGTGCATTTGCGTATGAAGAAGTGTGGATGGCATTTTTTGTATATGTAAGTCAGCACGCATAGTGGATGCGTGTTCGTGAGTATGTGTGTGCGTGCGTGCGTGTGTGTGCGCCTTTGTGTTTGTGTGTGTATGTTTGTATGTGAATGTGCGTGCGCACGCAGACAGACACACTTGTAATAATTTCGATTAATCAGTTCAGGATAGCTTATGAACTGAAGGTCGCAGCCAATAGCCCTCGGGGAGAAAAAAAAACATTGTCTGCATGGAAGTATCTCTTTGATGTGATCACTATAACAATATATGAACACAACAATAACCTTTCTCATACTGTACGTTAGTCATACGACACGACAGTGCCGTAGTTATGACCTTTGCGGGCCTCTCCTCCCTCCTACAAACTGGTTGGCGAGGTTGCCAGTATGATTGAGAGGAATGTAGCCTTGCCAACTGGGCAGGGTATAGTTCGTTGAAGAAGTTTCATTTGACCGAAACGTACATTGTTCTTTTCTGCTGGCTTTAAAGACAAGTTGTACGCGCTTCCTTATCGTTTATTTTCCGAAAAGTTTCAAATAACTGATCTTATTAAAGTATAGAAAATCGATCCGCTTTAATTTGAACATGGATTTGGATTAGCAAGTTACTCTTTTACTCTTTTACTTGTTTCAGTCATTTAACTGTGGCCATGCTGGAGCACCGCCTTTAGTCGAGCAAATCGAACCCAGGACATATTCTTTGTAAGCATAGTACTTATTTTATCGGTCTCTTTTGCCGAACCGCTAATTTACGGAGACGTAAACATACCAGCATCGGTTGTCAAACGATGTTGGGGGAACAAACACAGACACACAAACATATACATACACACACACACACATATATATAAATATATATATATATATATAATATATATATATATATATATATATATATATATATATATATATATATATACACACATATATACGACGGATTTCTTTCAGTTTCCGTCTACCAAATCCCCTCACAAGGCTTTGGTCGGCCCGAGGCTATAGTAGAAGACACTTGCCCAAGGTGCCACGCAGTGGGACTGAACCCGGAACCGTGTGGATCGTAAGCAAGTTACTTACCACACAGGCACTCCTACGCCTATAGTTAGTTAATATTATTACCATATTAGGTAATTTAATAGCAACAAGCGATAAATCCCTTTCGTAGATAACCAACAAGCCTATCTACATTGCTTACAGCTTGCCGCCTTTAATTTACCACCATATTATTAATGAAATAGCTGTCTGCGAACTTTCTAGATAATGAGATTGGATACAATGTTTTTAAAGAGAAAGAATGTATAACACTGATTATGAATGTCAATAAAACAAAGGAAAATACTTTAGGGACGGAGGTGTTCTGCTCACTAAATGGTAAGTTTTCATATATATCCATTTCTACTATAGTCCTGAAATTTTGGGGAAAAGGGTAAGTCGATTACATTGACCCCCAGTGCTCAACTGGTACTTATTTCATCGATTCCGAAAGGATCATGAAAGGCAAAGTCGACATCGGCGGGACTTGAACTCAGATCATAACGATGGACGAAATGGTGCTAAGCATTTTGCGAAGCATGCTAACGATTCTGCCTCTCGCCACTCACGCACGCATGCATGCACATGCACAAAACACACGGAGTGGTCACGGCGCTTGATTATATATATCTATTCAATGAAGGTTATCCTGAACGAAAACCAGCAACAATAACTACATTAATGACGACGTAAAAAAAAGTCAGGTTTAAGACACTCCTTAGCCCGATGCAGACGATTAGCAAACCAGACGACAGATAATATTACAGCGTTTCTCAATTTATCGTGAATGGCTTTTGTGAATGTATCAGGGGTATGATTGATTATATGGCTGTGTGTGTGTGTGTGTGTGTGTGTGTGTGTGTGTGTGTATAACGGAGTGGTTACCAAAATGTAACGGGTGTGATGCTGAAGAAGAGAAAAATGGCGTGAATATCGTTGTGTTGAACTTCAAAGAACAAGGATAGTGATCGAAGTTGTCGATAACATATTTATTTTTCTATTACATATAATTTCTCCATTACATATAATTGTTTCCTAGGTGTGTATAAAATAATCGAGAGTTAATTTTTCCTTGTATCAGAGTGTACATGTTCTTATCGTTCCAGCAGCAAGAAAAAGATAATGTGATGTTTGTTAGAACGACGCTATTGAACAAGTTGTATGGCGAAATATCATAGCCGCCGACTGCACGCAGGAACGCATTCTCTCCCCCTCTGTGTTTACCTCTCCGCTTGTATTTATAAGTATGCAGACCAGCTAGAAAAAGAGGTATACCGTTGTAACAGTGACAAGTCACCTGTGGGTTAAACTTATTTTATTTAAACTCTTTATAGCCTAGTAGGATTATGGTTCAAGAGGAAAACTCGCCAATCATATGTTAGCAAGGCCATAGGATGAATGAAACGACGTTGTTCCTCGACAGAAAAATAAGGCTTTATAGTCAGGGGGAAATGTACCGATTCAGTTTCGAAACCTCGGTAGGGCCAAGTGAGGTCTCTCTCTCTCTCTCTCTCTCTCTCTCTCTCTCTCTCCTCTCTCTCTCTCTCTCTCTCTCCTCTCTCTCTCTCTCTCTCTCTCTCTCTCTCTCTCTCTCTCTCTCTCTCTCTCCACACACACATTCATACATAAATGTACGTAAGTGTGTATGTGCGACTTGTGTGTGCATATATATTCGTGTATTCATGCATGTATGTGTAAATTTATACTTTATACATATTCTTGAGTATGTATTAACGACATATGGCTTTGTATCGAAGCGCGGGTGTGAGAAAACTTCACGTCAGTGGAGCAAATTAAATACTTATGTTGACCCTGTTACAAAATAAATAACGCTAATAATTCAACAAAAGGTTCAAGTATCTCGAAATTACTGTTCAGATGATGTATTCAAATAGACTACGGAAGTCACCGTTCTATTATATTAATTCTTCCTTAAGTAGTATGAACAGTAGAATCATCGGCTACAACAAACATTTCAAGATACGCAAATAAACCAATCTAGCAATCTCTGTCAACCCGTTGTCGTTATTAATGTTGCTGATCTTGTTGGCTTAGTGGTTAGGGTATTCGGTTCACGATCGTATTCGATTCCTGGCGGCGCGTTGTGTTCTTGAGCCAGGGCCGGTTTTAAGCCAGTTTAGATAGATTTGTTCAAACTGAACCCCGCGCACACGCTCGATTTGTAATAAGACATTAAAAACTTACATGTGAGCTTTCAGTTTTTAGTATATCATTGTAGCTAATGGTGAAACCACAAGCCCTCAATGCTTTTTGGCTTGGACCGGCGTACTACATGAAGCATAAAACAGCAACCTTCAGCTTTTGTAGAGTAAAAGGCCCCACGAACAATTCTCTAATTGAGCCCTGCACTTCCTAGACCCGGCCCTGCCTAGAGCAAGACGCTTAATTCACGTTGCTCCACTCCACTCTGCCGGCAAAAATGAGATGTCCGTGCAGTTCGAAAGGCCAGCCTTGTCCACAATTTGTGTCACGCTGGGTCTCCCTGAGAACTATGATAAGGGTACGCGTGTCTGTGGGGCGCTCAGTTACTTGCACGTTAATTTCACGAGCAAGCTGTTCCATAGATCGGATCAACTGGAACGCTCGTCATCGTAACCGATGGAGTGCTTGTATTTTTAGCCTCAAGATCTTTGATTAGATAAATTAAACTACAATAACTTCTCTTTGAGCATCAATTTGAAGCACCTCGGGCACGTGGCATCTCAATTTTCTTCTGACCATCTGCTCAAAACCACAGCAATGCAGCAACATAATGTTAGGAGTACAAAAAAGAAAAAAACTCAACTATGTGGCAGATTATCTAAATTTTCTTCTGATCACCTGCTCAAAACCACAGCAACATAATACTGTGAGTAAAAAATTTAAAAAAACAGGAAAAGAAGCTTCCATAACATTCAAAAGAGCCTTGTAGAAATCATTTCTCCAAAGTGACAGATTCACGTGGAATTCAACGACACTTGTGTGAAGGCGCGTGGCCTACTGGTTAGGATGCTGCGCTTGCGATCGTAATGTCATAGTTTCGCTTGCCGGATCGGGGCGATTGGAGTGTCTTTCATTTAGGGGAATGTTGTGATTTCGATCACTTATACATGGTAACCATGTTGCCGTCCCTATGAGCCTTAAAATTCAAGACAACAGCACTAACGCAATACAGATCTATGATTAACAGCATTCTAGCTTGCTGGTTTTGTCTTTATTTTATTTCACTCACAATCAACGGTGTTCCTTTTTAAAGATGTTCGAATGTGATTTGAAAGATATTCAGCAAAGTAACAGTAAAGAGTTAGGGTTAGAGGCTCCCTAGCTAATTCTCATTCCTGTGTGTGGTACCTTAAACAAGCATTCTCCATTGTAATGACACATTTTCTTTTTTTTTTTTTCAGAAATATATTACAAGTACTGAAATAAAAATTTTAAAACCGTAGCATTCCATTAGCTATGGCGAAAAGCTAAGTACAAACACATTCCTACTATGTTTTTGATATCCGGAAGAAAAAAGAGTGGAGTCTCTTGACCGACTGCTTTATGTTTTATTTGTCGATCCTTAGACATGACGTGATCAATACCCTTTACTAATTAAAAGCAAAGAGAAACAGCTGTTATGTATTAATTACTTTGCTGAATTGCGTCTAATTCTCTGCGCAATTTCATGGCCTGCTTTCTTCCGAACAAGCATAAGTGTGTGTGGAGAGAGAGAGAGAGAGAGATGAGGGGTGTATATAAGATATATACCTAGTCGAATTTCTCTTCCTCAGACAACCTCACTTTTTCTTCCTCAGACCTCATATATAATCAATCTGTCTTTCTCAAATTATTTATTTCACTGATGAAATATAGATAATAAAATACTTGTCCTCAACGACTTATATAGAATAATCTACTTAGTGTACACGTAACTTTCAGTTTAAGTTTGTTTATCGACTAACGTTGATAACAAACAAATGTATTAAATTACAACATTCTTCTGGCGATCTAGCGTTACAAGGTCGTAACGTAATTGTCTATGGTAACAATTACCACATGGAAGTTTTGTTTTTTCTGTAAAGCCATTTTACAATGTTACTATACTACGTATTCACGACATGTCTTGAATTTATTGATGATCCAGCAATTTTACAGGCTATGATTTTTTCACCCATTTTGTTTCTTTAAGAAACAGTTGCTACGTTCATATTAAACTATTTCACAAGCATGTGACGAACCAATTTTCATTTCGAAGTTGATTTAATAATTTAATTTTCATATCGGTAGAAATCATCTGCAACAAACACATCAGCCCTTAACGTAATCTACGAGTGGATCAGCATGATACTATGCGGCAAGAAATGATCTTAATGAATTTCCTATTCGACGGGCTTCTGCACAGTTTCCTTTAACTCAATTTCAATTATTGGGTTGTTTTGAGGTTATGATAAACAACACTTATCCAATATGTCACGCAGTAACATGGAGCACCGGACCTCTTCATACAGAAACAATACACGTTATGACTCATGTGAACATACATACGTACACACAAACACACAAGGGCTTGGAAACGAGGGGGTGCAAGTGCACCCCCTAAGATTTAGTGAGGACACAAGATTCTATATTGGACCCTTACTTTCCTTTCTCAGGCATAGAAAATAGTGTTTAAAAATTGCTCAGTAAAAAAAAGTTGCTGTGTGTACACAGACATGACAGAAGTAAATAGACACCCCACAAAACATCGTTTTATGATTATTCTAACTTGAAATGGTTTCTATTTTTTATTAATTGACATTTTTATGTTTCAGGTTTTATATGTGACTGTTTAATTATGTCATGTTCAAAAGAAGCCTTGGTACTGTCTGAATTTCAAAGAGGCCATATTGTGGGTCAATCTGAAGGCGAACTTAGTGTAAAGTCGCAGAAAACCTTGGGATCCCGCTTTCTACAGCTAATAGAGTGATTGTGCAATTCACCAGTGATGGGGAAGGAGTCCATATCACCTCGCCCAGAGCCCTCTGACAGGACCCCTCCCTTCGTTAAGAGAAGTATGGTGGATAATCCTCGTTGCAAGGACTCTGACATAGCAGAACAAGTTGATGTCAGTCCCAGAACAACTGTCAGTTATCTCCACAAACGTAGCTACTATGGCAGAGCAGCAAGAAGAAATCCACTTTTTCGACCAGCCAATATCAAGCGGAGAAACGATTGGACCAGTGAGATGGTGGGGAGGCCACCACCATTTATGAACATTGTCATATTCTCTGATGAGCCCAATTTTGCTGTATTTTCTGACAGTGGTCGAGTGTCAGTCTGGAGACTCTGTGATCAAGAATTTGACCTAAATAGATTGCAGCCAACAATGAAACACGGAGGCTATTCCGTGATGGTCTGGGGAGCAATTTGGAGCAATGGTCGATCAGAGCTAGTGGAGTGTGAGGGAAACATAAACTCAGATAAATGTGTCCATATTGCAGAAAGGACTCACTCCTTCTAATCTTTTCCAGTGGTGAAATGATTAAAGAGGACTCTATTTATGAAAGATGGAGCTCTTTGTCACCCGGTTAAAAAGACTTTAGATTGGTTGGAAGAGAATGACGTTAAAAAGTTTCCACGGCCAAGACAGTAGCCAGATATAAATTCTATTTAAACATCTCTGGGGCATAATGGACAAGACACTTCGCAAAAGAACAAGAAAGCATCCCCAAAGCCAGATCTTTTGAGATTACTGCATGAAACTTGGCAAGAAATTCCTCAAGAGAATATTCGTTATCTGATCAGGAGCATGCCTCACGGGATCCTTGCATCGTAAAAGTACAAAGGGCGTGTCTACAAAATATTAGATTTTCATATTATAATAATTAATAAATAATTTGAATGCATAATGTCTATTTAGATCTGTCGTATCTATGTAATATATGTGGAAGCACTCCGTCGGTTACGATGATGAGGGTTCCGGTTGATCCGAATCAACGGAACAGCCTGCTCGTGAAATTAACGTGTAAGTGGCTGAGCACTCCACAGACACGTGCACCCTTAACATAGTTCTCGGGGATATTCAGCGTGACACAGAGAGTGACAAGGCAGGCCCCTTGAAATACAGGTACAACAGAAACAGGAAGTAAGAGTGAGAGAAAGTTGTGGTGAAAGAGTACAGCAGGGATCACCACCATCCCCTGCCGGAGCCTCGTGGAGCTTTTAGGTGTTTTCGCTCAATAAACACTCACAACGCCCGGTCTGGGAATCGAAACCGCGATCCTATGACCGCGAGTCCGCTGCCCTAACCACTGGGCCATTGCGCCTCCACGTATGTAATATATAACAACAACTGCAACAACCAATTGATGAACTATTAAACTCCACAATAAAGAGCCCTTCACAGTTCAGCTATCCTCCTCCTCGTTTCCTCAGAATACCACAAGTGACCCATCATCATCACTGTCATCATATTCTACCGCCCTTACTACAACTAAACAATAGCAACAACAAGATCAGCATTAGAAGTCACTCTTCAATACTAGAACAACTGATGACCTATTAAATTCCACCATGAAGAGCCGCCGTTGTGTTGCAAGACTGTGTCTGTTGCATCAAAGCGAGAGAATGTTCAATACACTTCGCCGTTTGAAGACTTGACTTCGTACCACACTGCGTTGTAATGTATGAACATAAAGACTCGTGCAATGAAAACACTTTGGATATCCTCTTGGAAAACTTCATCGCCAAAGCGAACGAGTATAGGCGCAGGAGTGGCTGTGTGGTAAGTAGCTAGCTAACCAACCACATGGTTCCGGGTTCAGTCCCACTGCGTGGCATCTTGGGCAAGTGTCTTCTGCTATAGCCCCGGGCCGACCAATGCCTTGTGAGTGGATTTGGTAGACGGAAACTGAAAGAAGCCTATCGTATATATGTATATATATATATATATATAAGTGTGTGTGTATATGTTTGTGTGCCTGTGTTTGTCCCCCTAGCATTGCTTGACAAGCGATGCTGGTGTGTTTACGTCCCCGTCACTTAGCGGTTCGGCAAAAAGAGACCGATAGAATAAGTACTGGGCTTACAAAGAATAAGTCCCGGGGTCGATTTTCTCGACTAAAGGTGGTGCTCCAGCATGGCCGCCGTCAAATGACTGAAACAAGTAAAAGAGAAAAAGAGTATAGAAAAATTTTTGAAATGATTTGAAACATTACTTTTCCATGTATGGCTCAGTGGTTAGAGCGTCGAGCTTACGATCGTGAGGTTGTGAGCTCGAATCCCGGACCGGGCTGCGTGTTGTGTTCTTGAGCAAGGCACTTTATTTCACGTTGCTCCAGTTCACTCAGCTGTAGAAATGAGTTGCGACGTCACTGGTGCCAAGCTGTATCGACCTTTGTCTTTCCCTTGGATAACACTGGTGGCGTGGAGAGGGGAGGCTGGTATGCATGGGCGACTGCTGGTTTTTACATAAACAACCGTGCCCGGACTTGTGTCTAGGAGGGTAACTTTCTAGGTGCAATCCCATGGTCATTCATGACCGAAGGGGGTCTTTACCCTTTAATAAAACTTATTATCATATGTTTGTTTTCAGATTAAGATTGGAAATAAATCGGTCTTGTTTATAAAAAAAAAAAAATTGGACGTGAGTTTGCACCCCACGTCCAAGTAAATTTCGTTCCCGGGCCACTGCACACAACCACATGCAAACACGCACATACACACAGACACACATACGTACTGAGACACTCGTACGTACACATCAAATACGCATAAATACACACATGCACTCGTACACACTCTACACACGTACACACACTACACACGTACACACACACACGCGCGCGCTGTGAGACATACACATACGCAAACACACGTGCATACACACATACAATCACACGTTATCAGAGACGCGCACATATACACGGATACGTATCTATACACACGCATATAAACACACACGCGCGCGCGCACACACACACACACATACACACACACACACACACACACACACATCACATCACATCACAACGTGTCAACGAGGTCAGCCAATATATTTGCTGTCAAGCTTCTCTTGTTAGTTTTCATGACAGTAAGAAACCTCATCTGACCAACTTCCGTTTAACTTTGTGTTGTCATAGAAACCAAACACA
The DNA here is from genome assembly GCF_006345805.1 of Octopus sinensis. NCBI lineage: Eukaryota > Metazoa > Mollusca > Cephalopoda > Octopoda > Octopodidae > Octopus > Octopus sinensis. Next base: position 34,359,891 of record NC_043011.1, on the reverse strand, counting down.
AATCATCTTTTATTTATTTATTTATTTATTTATTTATTTATTTTTTACGTGCTTCTGTTGTCGCTGCCGCTATTGTTGGTGTTGTAGTAATTTGTATTGGTCTTTACTAAGTGTATGGCATTGCGTCTAATGTATATAGCTGCCTAAGTGTGTGTGTGTATGTGTGTGTGCGTGCGTGTGTGTGTGTGTGTATTGTGTTGTATACGCACGCGTTTTTTGTATGCGCATGTTTATAGGTGTATGTGTGTGTGATTATGTATGTATATATGTATGTTTATCTTCTGTATGCGTAGGTCTTAAGGTGTGTGTGTGTGGGGGGGGGCATATGTGTGACCTCTGTATGCGTATGTCTTTGTGTGTGGTGTGTGTGTGTGTGTGTGTGTGTGTGCATGTGTGTCCACTACGTACGTCTTTAGGTGTGTGTGTATGTGCATATGTGTCTCCTCTGTATGCGTATGTCTTTAGGTATGTGTGTGTTTGTGTATGTCTCTGTATCCATGTGTGTGTATATGTAGGTATATGTGTGCATGTTTTTGGGTGTGTGTGTATGTGTTTGTTTTTCTGTGTGTGTGCGTGTTGTATACGCACGCGTTTTTGTATGCGCATGTTTATAGTTGTATGTGCGTGCGATTATGTATGTATGTATGTCTATCTTCTGTATGCGTATGTCTTTGTGTGTCCTCTGCGTACGTCTTTCGGTGTGTGTGTGTGTGTGTGTGTGTGTATGTGCATATCTGTCTCCTCTGTATGCGTATGTCTTTAGGTATGTGTGTTTATGTATATCTCCGTATGCGTATGTATTCATGTGTGCATATATGTAGGTGCATGTGTGCATGTCTTTGAGTGTGTGTGTGTGTGTATGTGTGTTTTTCTGTGTATGTCTTTAGGTGTGTGTGTGTGAGAGAGAGTAACGTAGGTAGGTAGGGGTGTAGGGGTGGGCGTCACTTTTAAGGTGGAGGCACTTTTGAGTCTGCTGTGCAAGCCAAGGCTCATACCCCATCCTCATTGTGTTGGGGGTGGGGCTGTCAAACTCAAGAGATCTCCCCGGGTGGCACACACTCTAGCTACGCCGCTAGTGTGTATATGCGCGCGCTGGTGTATATGTGTCGTCTGTTCTGTATGAGTGTTCGCACGTATGTGTGTGAGCGTCTTTGCACTGTGTTGTGTGTGTGTGTGTGTGTGTGTGTGTATGTGTGTGTGTGTGTGTGTGTGTGTATGTGTGTGTGTGTGTGAGTGTGTGTGTGTGTGCGCGCCTACTTGCATTGGTTTCTGTACGTGCATGTGTTTGTATGTGTATCTATGTATGTGAATGTATGAGTGTGCTTTTGTTTTACTTTTCATTCTTAACATCGACATCTTTTTTAAATTCTTATTGTTATAGGCGCAGGAGTGGCTGTGTGGTAAGTAGCTTGCTAACCAACCACATGGTTCCGGGTTCAGTCCCACTGCGTGGCATCTTGGGCAAGTGTTTTCTGCTATAGCCCCGGGCCGACCAATGCCTTGTGAGTGGATTTGGTAGACGGAAACTGAAAGAAGCCTGTCGTATATATGTATATATATATATGTATGTGTGTGTGTTTGTGTGTCTGTGTTTGTTCCCCTAGCATTGCTTGACAGCCGATGCTGGTGTGTTTACGTTCCCGTCACTTAGCGGTTCGGCAAAAAGAGACCGATAGAATAAGTACTGGGCTTACAAAAAGAATGAGTCCCGGGGTCGAGTTGCTCGACTAAAAGGCGGTGCTCCAGCATGGCCGCAGTCAAAATGACTGAAACAAGTAAAAGAGTAAAAGAGTAATTCGTTTTTCTCTCCTTGTTTTCTTTTCTTTAACAATGACAATCAATAGTTGAAACTTGACCAGATTGTAATGTATTCCCTGTTCTTTCTCTTGTCTGATACATTTACCCACCCGGATGACCGATAGATCATATAACAATCCATAACTCATTAGTAGAGCTTCAATTTCTTCGTCGTTGTATGTATTTGTCTCTTCCTTTCATTGTTTATTCGTTTGTATGATTCATGTTTCATCGTCGTCATTATACAATGGCAGCCGTCGCCAGTTTATTTTTTATACTTCTCTGACAACAACGAAAGGCAACAGGCCAACGTGGGAGGCCTGTACATGGTCGGTTGTCTTCCGATTTGCTAGGAGACAAGTAAGCCAAATCCGTCTCAGTTTCCTCACATACACGCGAGCGAGAGAGAGAGAGAGAGAGAGGTGGGGGGATCTTAAAAAAAAAAACGAACACCCTAGATAAAACAGTCCTGCAAGCATAGTTTTGTGGTTAAGAAGAACACTTTATAGCCGCGTGGTTCCTGGTTCCGACTGAACAGGCCGGCACCTTGGGTAACTGTCTTCTACTATAGAAACGGACCGGCCGATACCTTGTGAGTAAATTTGGTAGACGAAAACTGTGTGGAAGCCCGTCGTAAACAACCAATGTTGGTTTGGTGACATTTATTAAGAGATAGTTGTAAAATCTCAAGAAAAGATCAGGGTAGTAACTATACTAACCAGTAAAGTTAAACGCCACATCAAAGTGGCTGTTCCAAGTTACTACTAGTTTAACCTCGGGCAGATCTTCCGCCAGCTGGTTATCGGTGCAGCCTGCACCCTGTACACACACACACACACACACACACACACACACACACCAACACACATATATATAATATATATATATAGTATCTTTCTGTTGAAGAGCATAGGCTCGAAACGTAAAAGACTTGTTTTATTTATATTCCTGAGCGCCATACTAATACAATTGTTTGTTTGTATTCCACCTGCCTTCGTCTTTGTGTTATTTTCATAAAGTTCCCGTTATATATATATATATATATATATATATATATATATATATATATATATATATATATATATATATTATATAAATTAGAGATAAAACCACTATTAGGCAAATCATACAATGAAAAATTTAAGCCAATACATAAGATTAATAAATTTATGTTATTTTAAATATATATCAAAATTATTAAAAAAAGATATTGCTAGTAGGGGAACGAATCCCAACCACCCCTAACAGACAACAGGATCGCGAGACTGACTCAATTTCGAAGTAGATGACTCATCTTCAGTCGCCAGACAGATAGCCAGAGTTCGCCCCAGCCAGCAATATACTGCAAACAAAGCGACCATCGATCACTGATTTGCAATAAGCAAAATAGCTAGTTGTAAAACTTCAAGAATAGATCAGAGTAGTAACTATACTAACCAGTTAAGTATAGTTACTTCTCTGATCTCTTACTCTTTACTCTTTTACTTGTTTCAGTCATTTGACTGTGGCCATGCTGGAGCACCGCCTTTAGTCGAGCAAATCGACCCCAGGACTTATTCTTTGTAAGCCTAGTACTTATTCTATCGGTATCTTTTGCCGAACCGCTTAGTTACGGTGACGTAAACACACCAGCATCGGTTGTCAAGCGATGTTGGGGGAGGGATAAACACAGACACACAAACACATACACACATACATACATACATACATACATACATACAATATATATAATATATATATATATATATATATATATATTAAAAACATATAATATATAAACATATTATATATATAAACATATATATATATATAAACATATATATATATAAACATATATTATATATATATTATATATATATAATATATATATATATATATATAAACATATATATAACATATATATATAAACATATATATATATATATATACATATATACGACGGGCTTCCTTCAGTGTCCGTCTACCAAGTCCACTCACACGGCTTTGGTTGGCCCGAGGCTATAGTAGAAGACACTTGCCCAAGGGCCACGCAGTGGGACTGAACCCGGAACCATGTGGTTCGTAAGCAAGCTACTTATCACACAGCCACTCCTATGCCTAAAATCTCTCTTCTTGAGATTTTACAACTAGTTGCTTTGCTTGTTGCAAATCAGTGACCAGTGGTAGCTTTGTTTAAAGTATATTACTGGCTGGAGTGAACTCAGACTGTCTGACGACCAGGTGCTCGCGACTGAAGATAAGCCAACTAGCTCGACACAGTCAGTCTCGCGATCCTGTTGTCTGCTAGGGGTTCGCTCCCCTGCTAGCAATATATATGTATGCACAAGGTGCAGGCTGCGCCGATAACCAGCTGGTGGAAGATCTGCCTGGGGTTAAACTAGAGACAAGGAACAGTCACTTTGATGTGGCGATTACTAATGTATTGATATTTATTCCGAAACTCGGGTTTTAAAAAAGTTATAACTATTATTACTTTAAATTATGTGTGTGTCTGTGTGTGTACGCGTGTGTGTATTAAAAATGGGGAAAGCCGGTTTATAGGATTACCTTAGGTTTCCCGTCCATAAAGGGTTTAGCTTTATGGTGTATCGTCAGATCCCAAAGCCTGTTGGCCCAAGACTTCTTTAAAATATCTTAAGAGGTCTTGGACCAACAGGTTTTTGTGATCTGACGATAAAGCTAAACCCTTTATGGACAGGAAACCTAAAGTAATCCCATAAACCGCCCTTCAGCTTTTTAATATATACTGCTCTACATCTTAGAGTGTGCTTCTTCTTTCGGATATATGTTTTCTTACAAACGATATATATATATATATATAAGTAGGTGAATGAATTATCCTAGCATGGAAAATTCGCCACTGTGGTCACCATGTAGGCAACCATCAAAATTTTTTGTTCGTCTTGTGGCTGCTCCTTATCTTTCCTGATGAGAAGATGGCATAGTGCACCCTTTATTCCTTCGGAATTAAAAGTATGCCGTCTTCGAAACATGTGTCGAGATTAAAGGAATTTTGTTAAAATCTTCGTTCGACTCCATTCTTTCATTTATTCATAATATATATATATATATATATATATATATATATAGGCGCAATGGTTAGGGGAGCGGACTCGCGGTCGTAGGATCGCGGTTTCGATTCTCAGACCGGACGTTGTGTTTATTGAGCGAAAACACCTAAAACTCCACGAGGATCCGGCAGGAGGTGGTGGCGATCCCTGCTGTACTCTTTCGCCACAACTTTCTCTCACTCTTTCTTCTGTTGGCCTGCTCGCTTAGCCAGCGGGGTGGCGTCATTTGAAGGCTAAAACAATGCGAAGCGCATTGTGACCAGCGATGTGTAGCAACATCTGATAGCCTGGTCGGTCACGGTTATATATATATATATTATATATATATAGATATAGATATATAATTTTAATCCAAACGGGAAACAAAAAAACAACAACAATGGAACAATTACAGTATTATTATTAATAGGCGCTCAGGAAATGGAAGCAGGGAGGTATGACGTTTCGAGCGGAGCTCTTCGTCGGAAACATAAAGAAGGAAGAGAGAGGAAAGAAAGATCCCAGAGAGGGCAACAGGGAAAGAGAAAAAAGACGACTGGTGTTTACGAGTTGCACATGGTGAAAGGCGGATGTTTACGATAACAAGAGCAAAGTGGGTTTTTAAAGGCAAAAGAGTGGAGACAAGGTTGGTAACGCAACAGATGTGTGAGTGTGTGCGTGTGCGTGTGTGTATGTGTGTGTGTGAGGCGAGATGAAAAAACAAAAAAATATGTGTGTGTTAGTGTGTGCGTCTGTGTGTAGGCGTGTGAGGTAGGGCGAGACAATGGTCAGCTTAGCAGACAAGGTCAGTAGTAAGAAAAAGAAAGAAGGAGGAAGGGCGGGAGGGGAAGGGGTGGGGGCGTAGGTCAGTAGTAAGAAAAAGAAGGAAGGAGGAAGGGAGGGAGGGGAAGGGGTGGGGGCGTATGTAGCGTGCCAGCGTGTGTTGAGTAGTAGTGTGTGTGTGTGTCCAGTGTCGTGGTGGTATTAATGGCGAGTAGATTGAATGTGTGTAAGAGTAATGTATATATTTAAGCAATGTGTGCGCGTGTGTGTAACGAAAAAGGGGGGGGGTTAAGGAAAAAGGACTCCAGCTGAGGGGAAGATGGAAGAGTGGTCCCGCGGAGACGGGCGTGGGAAAACCAACGACACGCGACGGTCCCAGGAACGGGCGGGAGGTCTCGTCGGTCCAAGAGCGAGGTGCATGCGGCGCGTATGCGTGCGCGAACCGGCGCAAGCGCGTGTGTGCGCGCGCCTGCGAGTATGCGCGCGTAAGTATGTATGTGTGTGGATGTGTGAGTGTGTCTGTGTGTATGTCTGGGTGGCAGTGTGTCCGATGAATGTATGTGAGTATGTGTGTATGTATGTGTGTGCATAGATGTATGTCCGTGTGTGTGTGTGTGTGTGTATGTGTGATGTGTGTATGTATGTACGTGTGGGTGTGGGGAAGTGTGTGTATGTGCATGTGTGTGCGCGTGCATACAGGTGTGTGGTGAGTGAGTGTGTGTGTGTGTATGTATGTGTGAGTGTGTATGTATGTGTGTGTAGGATGCATGTATGTGTATGGGTGTATGTGTGCGTGTGTGTATGTATGTATGTGTACGTGCGTGTGTGTGTGCGTATGCGTGTAGGTGTGCGCGTGTGCATGCATGCATGTGCGTATGTGTGTGTGTGTGCATGTGTGTGGGTATATATGTATGTGCGTATATGTGTGTGTATGTGCGTACATGTGTGTGTATGCATGTGTGTGTATGTAGGTGTGTAGGCGTGTGTGTATAGGTGTATGTATGTAAGTATGTATGGGTGTGTCCGTGTATGGTGTGTGTATGTATGTGTGTGTATGTAGGTGTGTGGGGTGTGTATATGGTGTGTGTATGTAGGTGTGTGGGGGGCGTGTGTATATAGGTGTATGTGTGTTTGTCTGGGTGTGTCCGTGCATGTTTGTATGTGTGTGTGTATGCATGTGTATGTAGGTGTGTGTGTACGTGTGTAATGTATGTGTGTATGCGTGTGTATGCGTGCGTGTGTGTATGTAGGTGCGTGTGTATGTGTGTGGGAGTGTAGGTGTGTGTGTGCGTGTTTATGTTGGTGTGTGCGTATGTGAGTGTGAGTGTATGGGTGTTTGTCATGCATGTGTGTGCGCGTGCAGGTGAGTGTGTGTGTAAGTATGTGTGTGTGTATGTTTGTGTGAGTGTGTATGTGTGTATGTTTGTGTGTATGTATGTGCGTATAGGAGTATGTGGGTATGTGTGTGTGTATGTATATGGGTGTATGTATGTATGTGTGTGTGTGCATGTGTATAAGTATATGTGTGTGTGCGTATGTGTGTATATGTGTATGTGTGTGTGTTTATGTATGTGTGTATGTATGTGTGTAGGCGTGTGTGTGTAGATGTATGTATGTATGGGTGTGTGTCTGTGTGTTTGTGTGTGTGTGTAGGTAGATGTGTGTGTCTGAGTGAGGGTATGGCTGTGTAGGTGTGTGTGTGTATGAATGTAAGTGTGTGTGTATACAAGTGTAATGTATGTATGTAGGTGTGTGTGTGTGTGTGTGTGTGTATGTGTACGTGTGCGTGTGTATGTGTGTGTGTGTGTATGCGTGTGAGTGTGAGTGTATGGGTGTATGTCTGTGTGTGTGTATGTCTGAAGTAGGTATGTATGTGTATGTATGTATGTGTGTGTGTGTGCGGGTATGTGTGTGTGTGTGTATGTGTGTGTGTGAGTAGGTGTGCGTGTATGTATGTGGGTAGGGATGCATGCGAGTGTGTGGGTATGTATGTATATAGATAGATAGATAGACAGACAGACAGATATGTATAAATAATCATCAGTAATGGTTTTAGTAGTATAGTTGTTCTTGTTGTTGCTATTTTTTTTTTTTCAAATCTGGTCTCGTTAGATGACAATTAATGTCAATGGGGTCTTCCAACATTAAAAAAAAAACTCGTTCCCCTCATCTCAAAAGTAGTCATTTCTGCTAATAACAGATTCCGTGATGTTCTTTGCATATTAGTAACCCCTAATATTAGTTTAACAAAGCGCACAACGACCGTTCTTTACTAACAAGCAAATTCAGTCACGCATGTTTTTAAAATATATAACACAGCACCAGTCAACGATGTTACAACTCCAGACAGTAAGAACATTGTGATGCTATATGCAAAACTATGTCATAATTCATTCTTTCTAATTTTTGGCACAGTGGAGGTACATGGCCTAGTGGTTAGAGCAGCGGACTCGCCGTCGAGGGATCGTGGGTTCGAATCTCAGAGCGGGCGATGTGTGTGTTTATGAGCGAAACACCTAAGCTCCACGCGGCTCCGGCAGAAGGTAATGGCGAACTTTTGCTGACTCTTTCGACACAACTTTCTCTAACTAACTCTTTCCTCCTGCATCTTGCAGCTCACATGCGACGGACCGGCGTCCCGTCCAAGTGGGGAACCGGGAAACCGGCCACTATGAGCCAGGCATAGCTTGAGAAAGAACAAACAATTTTTGGCACAAGGCCGCCAATTCTGAGAGGTGGTGAAATCAAGTTCAATGCTCAACAAGTATTTAATTTACCGACACCGAATGGATAAAAGGCAAAGTTAACCTCGCGTCAAAAGAGCCGGAAGAAATGCCGCTAAGCATTTTGTACGGCACGTGCTAACGATTCAGCCTGCTCGCCGCCTTACATCATGTCATAATTAATAATTATCAATCAATGCTGTTCTTGTTCCACAGACCAAAACAGGTTTAAAAAGATGATTCATAGCAACCTGTCACTGCGCCAGCTAACAAAGATCACTCTTTTCTAGACGCGAAAATTCTATTTTCTTAAATTTCTTGAGATTATCTCCCACTTTTCTTAGAGATCCACAGACATTAGCTGTTGGGCTTGTTTCTTTTTTTTTTTTCTTTGTCTCCAATCAAGAACCAAATTTCAATTATGTCATCTCTCGTGAGTAGATCCTATAATTAAATGCGTTTTGGGCCAGACCGTCCCATTTATATACGTATATGAATGTGTGCGTGCATGTATGTGTGTGCGTGTTTATCCAATGTGCCATGCATTTAAGACGGTTGGTGGGATATGAGGGAGATATGGCTTCTATTTCTATTACAGAAATGAGACGGGACGGTCACAGAGTGACTGATCATAAGGCCGACCGGATCAGGGTTGGCCTGCAATTACAATAACCTTTTCTACTCTATGCACACGGCCCGAAATTTTTGGGGAGGCGGGGGGGGGGGCACCGATTAGCTCTACCTCAGTACGCAACTGGTACTTAAGTTATCGACCCCGAAAGGATGAAAGGCAATTCGACCTCGGCGGAATTTGAACTCAGAATGTAAAGACAGACGAAATACCTATTTCTTTCCTACCCACAAAGGGCTAAACACAGAGAGGACAAACAAGGATAGACAAACGGATTAAGTCGATTATATCGACCTCAGTACGTAACTGGTACTTATTTAATCGACCTCGGCGGAATTTGAACTCAGAACGTAGCGGCAGACGAAATACCTATTTCTTTACTACCCACAAGGGGCTAAACACAGAGGGGGACAAACAAGGACAGACATAGGTATTAAGTCGATTACATCGACCCCAGTGCGTAACTGGTACTTAATTTTATCGACCCCGAAAGAATGAAAGGGCAAGTCGACCTCGGCGGAATTTGAACTCACAACGTAACGACAGACGAAATACGGCTACGCATATCGCCCGGCGTGCTAAGGTTTCTGCCAGCTCGCCGCCTTCCTTCAATTACAATAACGGTAATCAAAGACGCTTCGTAATGTCGCTCGGACGAGGTCAAAATCGTACTACTACTACCACCACCACCACTACCAGCACTACTACTATTACTACTGCTGCTACAACTATTGCTGCATACTAACGTCACCACCACGATCACCACGACCACCACCACCATTACTCCCATCGTCCCACCAGTAATCACCCTCGTTACAGAAACTTACAAGGTCTCTGTGTGACAAGAGACAACAGTTGTGCTGTTAGTTGAGACGTGAGCTAGATTCTTTCTAACAGGGCAGGGAATCTTGTAATATCTCACTCCAACCACCACCATCACCAACGTCACCCACAATTACATCAACATTCCTCGTCACTTCTTCCAAACTGAATTACTTTACGCATACCTCTTATTTATTGTTTCATGACTGCAACTATACGCTATAATCTACACATACATCTTATATGCTACACACGCCATCACCACCACTGTCATCATTATCGTCACTTATTTCTTTCAATATTTCTACGGATTAAGGCGGCGAGCTGGCGAAATCGTTACCGAGTCGTGAATAATGCTTAACAGCATTTCCTCCGACTGTACGTTCTGAGTTCAAATGCCGCCCGGGTCGACTTTGCCTTTCATCCTTTCGGTGTTGATGAAAAGAGTACCAGTCAACTACTAGGGCCGATGTAATCGACTATCCCTTTCCCCCAAAAAACTTATCATTTCAGGGTCGATAAAATAAGTATATGTTGAGTACTGGGGTCGATTTAATCGACTTAACCCCTCCCTCGAAATTGCTGGCCTTGTGCCAAAATTTGAAATCAATATCTTTATGGATTTTGGGCGGGGAGCTGGCAGAAATGTTAGCACACTGGGCGAAATACTTAGCGGTATTTCGTCTGTCTTTACATTCTGAGTTCAAATTCCGCCGAGGTCGACTTTGCCTTTCATCCTTTCGGGGTCGATAAATTAAGTACCAGTTACGCACTGGGGTCGACCTAATCGACTGGCCCATCCCCCAAAATTTCGGGCCTTGCGCCTAGAGTAGAAAAGAACATCTTTATGGATTTGGGGCGGCGGGCTGGCAGAATCGTTAGCACGCTGAGCAAAATGTTTAGCGGTATTTCGTCTGCCGTTACGTTCTGAGTTCAAATTCCGCCGAGGTCGACTTTGCCTTTCATCCTTTCGGGGTCGATAAACTAAGTACCAGTTATGCACTGGGGGTCGATGTAATCGACTTAATCCGTTTGTTTGTCCTTGTTTGTCCCCTCTGTGTTTAACACCCGATGTTGATTTGTTTACGTCCCCGTAACTTAGTGGTTCGACAAAATAGGAACAGATAGAACAGGTACCAAACTTTAAATGTTAGTACAAGGATCGGATTGTTCGACCAAACCCGTCAAGGCGCTGCTTCAGAATGGCCGAAATCCAATGACTGAAACAAGTAAAAGATAAGAAAATCTATGTGGTGTCGAAGAATGTATCTGCTATTTGGAGCATGTTGGACGGCAGCAGTATATGTACGTATGTATATGAATAAGTCACTTGTTGTCTTTCTTGTTTAGCCCCAGGTCAAACTATAAAAACTATAAAAACTAAACGCACACAAACTATCTTGGCTCAAACAAGAAGACACTGACATTTCGTTACTAACCGGGTTAAGTCAACGAAGGCGTGAAATAAATGTAAAACAAAACCCTCTCATACATAGAAGCTGTCACTCTTTCACACACACACACACACACACACACACACACACACACACAGAAGGTACTACTCATTTTTGGCAGCTGAGTGGACTGGAGCAACGATCGTGAGCTAAATACCCTAACCACTAAGCCACGCGCCGTTTCTCTCACAAACATATACATAAACACATGCATGCATACATACATACATACATACATACAAACAAACAAACAAACAAACAAACAAAAATGAACTGTTAACACGAATGTTATAAAAAGATTCATGTTAGAAAGTGAAAGTAAATTGTCCAATAAAAAGTGAAGGAAAATTGTCCAATAAAAATGAAACTAAATTGCGACAGAAACCATATGTGACTACTGTGGCATATCAAGATTTCATAAAGCATGTTCGATATCTGATGGGCGGGCTTCCTATGTGATTCTCGGCAACTTCTTTACTCATAAGTTGTCAGCCAGTCAATTGTGTAAATCCATACGATGACACAGCATCCATACACGGGCTATGGGAAGGGCAATTCACGCTCACCCAAGAAGAAACATCCGCGACAATGTTCTTGATAACGTTTATCAGACTAGTGCTGCTTCTGTTTCATATTTGCATTTATTCTTACGCATACATTGTTCGAGTAAAGCTGCACATAGTTTTGCACGCTATGAGCATATAAATCGTGAACTGGTGAAGTGACTCCCCTCCAGTCCTGGTCTTGTACGTGATGTTGACAAGCCACAAAAAAACGACGAAACATCGACGTCCGTCACTCCTTGACGTGATTAAGGGTGAGTTATCCCACCTCTCCATGACTCTGAAGTCTTTTAACATCCAGTGCTTTGAGTGAGTATACTACTCCACGCCGATAGCAGCCTGCCGGCAAGTACACCTTCTGTATACGTTAAATATAATATCTGTGCTTGATAATATATATATATATATATATATATATATATATACACACACACACACACATACATATGCATATATGTATCATGTGCATAATATATTCACATATATGTATGCATCTATATATGAGTGTGTGCATGTATGAGCATGTATGGTTATATATATGCATACATGTGTGTTTGAAGCCGTGGCAGTACATGCAGTTGTATATATATATATATATATATTATATATATATTATATATATATATATATATACATACCTGCATGTACTGGCACGGTTTCGCACACACACACTCACAAAAGACTTGTGTTAAAGGATGAGACAGACGTGTCTTTGTGACAACACTGATAGCTTAGTTTATTAACAGAGAGTTTCTAATTCTGCTTTAATTATTTGTTCAATTCGACTCCTGGGAAACAGCTTGAAATACAGCAACACTTTTGTTGTGTAGTTTCGTGTGTGTGTGTGTGTGTGTGTGTGTGTGTGTGTGTGTGTGTGAGTGTGTGTGTGTGTGTGTACATATATGGATATATGTGTGTGGTGTGTGTCTGTATCTGTATGCGCACACGTACAAGTAAGCCAATCTATAGATTGTTTTGCAAGAATATACGTTGTTGTATTTGTTGTATTTCCACAGTCAGGCTTCGTCGAAAAGTTCCACTTATGATCAACAGTGCCTCAGCTGTGACCAATATATATTTGTTTTTCATTCATTATAGCAAACTTACAAGTTTGGCGCGTAAAGCGAGTTTAGTTGTTATTCTAATGTGTATCTGCGAGTGTTATCTGTACAGATTGCGTACCAGCCTGTACTTATATGTAGTATATTGGAGAATATGTCATGATGTACTTTTTCTTTGTGTGTGTGTGTGTGTGTTAGTGTTTATATATGTGTGTTAATTTAGACTCCGGTCCATCCTGATTTAGGAATCCTATGATTAAATATGTACCAACCGTGGTTATTGCATGTTTTTTTCTGTTTTTATTTCTTTTTAAAGATGTAGTTGGGGTATTGGGGTATGTTACTGGATGAGTAAATCGATAAGAATGGCGGGATAGGGTATATGTAGTTCACCTCAAGATGTTTCGTATGCACTACAGAATTTTAAAATAATTTAAGGCTTTTTGCTATTTGATACAACAATAAATTTTCTGAACTCCTTTGTTTTTTGTCAAGGGCATTAGAAATGTTCTTTTTATATATTTGTTTTACCCCCAATACACCACAAAATCCAAAATGATTCAGAACAACTGTAGAAAGCTGTGGTTTGAACAAAATCTGGCTGTTATTTCTTGCAGATCGAACATCCACTTGGAAGGTCCGTCTACAGTTCGGTTTCGTACTTAAAGTGTTCGGCTATGCCAGGGCTCGGGGAATTTTTATTTACACCGACGTTACCTCCTTGATTCGAAGGGAAGAAAATCATATATTCTTTGAATTCAAAAGATATGTTGAATCTATTTATATGGAGAATACAATTATAAATATAACAAGCATAAAACAAACGAGATAAAATAAATTAATATCCTCGCTATGAAACAAAATGATTCTTCTAGAAACTTTTTCACTTCAGGTTTTGGAGAAATGATGTTTCATTTTTGTAACAATTACATCAAAATTGAGGCATTTTGACGCCAGAGCAATTTGGATACAGTCTTCGGGGTCCAATCAATTTTGTTAAAGGGTTGAATTGAATAACTACTTAAATCTACTTAAACAAAGCAAAATCATGTGTGTCAAAAAGATAAGGTTAACGCGGTTAATAGTCAACTGACAAATAATATGTTTAGTCACCCGACCAAATTTGTAGTTCAAAATGGCGTGACGTCTCCTAAGCATGTCCATTACATGGGATAGTTGCGGAGTTGCCAGTAGAGAAGTCTCTGTAGTAACAAGGAACACGTTTTTTATATAATTTTACTTGTGGCTGCGTGGTAAGTAGCTTGCTTACCAACCACATGGTTCTGGGTTCAGGCCCACTACGTGGCACCTTGGGTAAGTGTCTTCTACTATAGCCTCGGGCCGACCAAAGCCTTGTGAGTGGATATGGTGGACGGAAACTGAAAGAAGCCTGTCGTATATATATATATTATTATATATATATATAATATATAATATATATATATATGTATGTATGTGTGTAATATATTTTGTGTGTCTGTGTTTGTCCCCCAACAAAGCTTGACAACCGACGCTGGTGTGTTTACGTCCCCGTAACTTAGCAGTTCGGCCAGAGACCGATAGAATAAGTACTAGGCTTACAAAGAATAAGTCCTGGGGTCGATTTGCTCGACTAAAAGGTGGTGCTCCAGCATGGCCGCAGTCAAATGACTGAAACAAGTAAAAGAGTAAAAAAGAGTATGTCTAATGAGTCCTCATTACCCCCAAGAATTTCATTTTTACCCCACTCGGGGTAATTTACCCGGGTTCGCCGACTCTTGGTCGATGCTATGATCGAGTAGTCCCCGTAAAATTGTCTTCCCTCTGGTTATTATAACTGTTTCAAGTTTTAGCACAAACCTAGCAATCGAGGACTGGGTAATCGGTAATCGATCACATCAAGCCCTGTACTTGTTTGGTACTTTATTTAATCGACTTTGAAAGGTTGAAAGGTAAAGCTGACCACAGCGATATTTGAACTTGAACTCAAAACGTTAAAAGCTGGAAGAGTAGATGTTATCAGACCGGATACTTGGCTTGAACACACTAATAGCCATTTATGTTTTACTGGCTTCAACCAGAAGCTAAGGCCATGCGGGAGCACCACAGTAAACCCTCCAAAAGGTATCGAAGGATGCGGTAGCGGTTTTAGACCGGGTGATGGATTAAGTATCCAGAGGGTAGACATTCTAAGGAGATAGAACTGGACGGAATGTTTGCATAGGAAGCTGTTAGCGGATGAGGTGGCGGCGATGGTGGAGGTGGAGGCAATGGCGGAGGCGGAGGCGGAGGTGGAGGCAGCGGCGATGGCGGCGGTGTCGGACTTAAAGGGAAAGTGTCTTGCTCGCTGCACTTGTGTCAAAATAAAGATATATTGATGACAACGATGATGGCGATGGTGATGATGATGAAAACGATGATAATGATGACGATAATGATGAAAATGACTATGATGGAGGTGGTGGTGGAAGTGATGACGACGACGATGATGATGATAATAAGGATGATAAATGATGGTTGTACTGATACTGCTGTTGATGATGATAATGATGAAGGCGACGACGGTGATTATGATAACAATGATGACGGTGGTGGTGATGACGATGATAGTGATGATGATGGTGATGATGAACATGATAGTAGTAGTAGTAGTAGTAGTAGTAGTAGTAGTAGTAGTAGTGTGTGTTTGTGCCTTCACCATCGGATGAGACGGTTTGTTTGCCCAACATAAATGTTCCTTTGTTTTCCTTTTAACCTTGTAAAGAGGAACTACTGTGGTGTGTCTTGTTTAATCAGTTAATAGATAGTGCTGGCAGAGGAGTGGAGGGGAGATAGAGGGTGGGTGGGTGGCGTTGGGGGAGGTAGGGTCGCTGTGGGTGGCGATGGTGGTAGTGTTAGTAGGTGTAGTAGTGGTATTGGTTGTGATGGTCGTGGTAGTGGTAGTAGTAGGGTGGTGGTGGTGGTGGTGGTGATGGTGGTGGTAGTGTTGGTTGTGAATGTGATGGTGGTGGTGGTGATGGTAGTAGTGGTGGTGGTGGTGGTGGTGGTGGTGGTGGTACTATCGCAAACAGCAGTAGCTTTCTTCAATTGAATACACGTCGTTGATTGGTTAAAATTACCCAAATACGATAACTTTAACACGAAATAACTTCTAAAATACGAAATTTTGTCAAAAATGTTGAAAGTAAGCCGTGTTCAGTGTAAGAAATTACACCATTATAAGAAGTTTCAAACTGTTTAGTTTTTTAAAAAATTATTTTTAAAAATCTGTGAACGAAACTGAACAGATCCGGGGTGGTTGTGGAGGGTTAGGGTTTGTAATTGTGGTGGTGTTGATGACGGTGAAGGTAGCAGGAGTGGTGATTTTTGCAGTTTTAGTAGTGGTCATGAGTATGGTGTTATTGTTGGTGGTCGTGGAAAGATTGGTGGTGATATTGATAGTGTTAGTTGTGGTGATGGTGGCGACGGCGGCGCCAGTGGTGGTGGTGGTGGTGGTGGATGTGGCAGCGCCAGTATTGGAAGTGATTAGAGTAGCGCCTTCAAGGTCGGTCGACTTTGCGATGCAATGTTAAGATTCTTATTGGTAACTAGCTTAAAAACCGCACTCCGTGCAGTAGCCTTATGATTAGGGTCGTTCCAGCTGCGACTATCCTGCCTTTTATTTTTAGTCAGCGTATCTGGGGTTAATCACAAATAACATATATTAGCAACAAAGAAGTAGCAATCTGGATTGGAAATGAAACATGACAATATAAGAAGGACAAAATAGA